>NC_136604.1:0-502500 GCF_910589615.1 Taurulus bubalis | reverse complement strand
GTAGACTGGAGGTGTGGAACCATGGACGACCTGCTCTACCTCTGAGCCACAGCCGCCCCTCTGAACAGCGCTGTGAGATTAAAGCATGGTGAACTGACAGCCAAGACCAAAGACTGTTATTGGCAAAACTGATGGTTGGGACCGTGACGAGTCCGAATCAAAACACCTACAGGAGCCAACCAGGTCCAACATAATACCTACAAAAGTGTTGTGAGTTGGAGTCAGTATTGTAATAAATATGAAAACAAACAGCTATGCTAAATGTCTCAGAATGACCTTTGTACGCCATTAATACCTTGTTATGGAGGACTTCCATTCTTAACAACAAGACTGTTTCTTCTGAGGTGACAGCCCATCATCTTTGTCCATCAAGTGACATTTTACCATCCAGACCCAACATGTCTTTGTGTATCTGACCACATTTGAATCAGATTGACCTTTTGCAAACTGCTCCTTTATGAGGTCTACTCATGTATTCCACTGTTCATAAGTACCATGAATCAATCCCAGACCTATTGTTTTAACCAGCAAATCCTTGGCTTACAAGGGCATTTAAGTACATGTTTCATGTTTTAAACATAATTCAACCATAAGTATGAGCATAAACCATAAGTATGAACAAGATGTATCGAAAAGGACTTTGAGAGAGCTCCCCACGTTATGTAAAATACTACATTTCATAGTGTTAACTTGCTACACGCGATTAGCGCACCTTTCTATAAAGCTTACGACCTACAGAATCTGCCAAAACCGCCAAATTGCCTGTCGGGCAAGCATCCGCAACTTCCCAGCCATTTTTTTCCAGTGAACAAACTGAAATATTACTTTTGGATGAAACGATATCCCACACGGCCTTGTTTGGTATCAAAATGAGCGCCTGCTTCTCGTCGCAACAGATCTGATGCTAAGGGTCACACTGTGACTATGGGTCACTTGAATCCTTATGAGTGGCTAAAAGAGCTGTACAACTCATTTGGGTGGCTTTAGACGGCTCCCACAGGCTCGCACGATAAAAAGGAGTGGTGTTATCAAATATGACTTTGTAAGGGGGAGATATGATGCATTTTGTGTAAAGTGATGATGCACAAGGAAAGTTATGATCCATAAGGGAATATTGTATGTTAATTATTTTTTCTTTTCTTTTTTACACATATAACAAGTAATCTCACAAGGGTTTCTGTATTATATCACTTTACATTTTTCAAATAGCCCTTGTGGTTGAGGAGATAACCCAGGTTTAGTATGGGGACGACCACCTTCCAATTTTCGGAAACAGGGCTTTCTTTCTAAAAGGTTGACTCCTCCTCTGCTGCATGTTCGTTTTTCTTTTTTTCTCCAAGCGTGTTCATCCATGCAGTCTAGCTCGGACTCTGTTTCAGTAACAACTCCCAGCATGGCTCTCTGATTGGAGTGAATTTGGCCTTGGAAAGCGGAAGGGCGAGAATTATTGAGAAACGTGTTGAGTCTTAGCTGAAGTAGGTAGCGGATGTATTTCTCCATGACTTAATTTGCATCTTTGTGCCATCTTATGTCACGAATAATGCATTCTGGGAGTCTGCCGCTATGCTTTTAAGACGCCTCACAAACACAAAGGATTTCAATTTAGGCATTGGAGACTGCACGCATACATAAACAGATACGAGTGACACATACTGAGGAACAAACAAGAACACACCCACTCATGTATTTCCTATGCTAATCTTAAAATAGATGTATCTCTTTCTCTACCTCACTATATAATTGTTTCACAATATGATTATGTTTTCTCTTCAACCCCGATCCTCGCTCCTCCGAGCCGAATTAAGAGCTTTGGGACGGCCGTCAATATGGAGGCGGAGAACCACTTCCGGTTCAATCGAGGAGCGAGGAAACAACAATTTAGAGACTTGGGATGCACCCATGGACTAGCGGAGCCAGGGATCTAACCGCCGATGCTCAGATTGAAGGATAATAACGACTTTTTATGAAGCTTGGTGGAAGGGTGCAGCACGGGCCAAATAAGTCATGCTTGTTTTGCGATTATTTTGCTCGACTAAACGTGATGCAAAGAACTGTTGGCAATCCCTCACAGTACATATAACTGCATTAGGTATCACCGTCTGAGCAGTGCCCACATTTAGTTTCAGGAACGAAGAGGAAGAGTGGAAACAAAAAAAGGAACCTGCAACACTAAAAAAGGAACATGTAACACCTTTTAGTGAAATGGAAATGGACAGAATGTTGACTGGCTATTGTGATCACGAGAGGAACACTGATTGGCTGGAGTCCCCAGACGAACACTGTGCTTGCACACACTCTCTACATCACTCTATTTCTAAAGTCAAACATTGAATTAAAGCATGCAAGCGAGCAATGTTTTAGAACTTAGAGGTACTGTATTGAATAGTGTCAGACTTCACAGAGAAACTGCGGCCACTCTCCACAGTCTGAAAGTGTTCAAGGCCTATTTTAGTCCTTAGTGTGGGTGGATTTCTGACTGGGCTGCTTGGTGCAGAAGAGAAGCCTGAAGCCATAGCAGCCACAATGTGTTAAGGTGAGACGAATGGGGCCAACCGGGACAGGCTGACAACTGACTGGATACAAGATGGATGGAGTGAGTGAGAAGCTGGGAGGGGAAGAGAAGAAAAAGATATTGGGAGAGAACAGGATACTCTGGAGCCTGGTTCAGGCTTGTCGATGCCAACCATGAGATATTTAGAGCAGATCTGAGGGTTCCAGATCTTCCTGGGTGTAAATTAGAGCCGTCACTGTAACTGCTGGCTTGGTAGTAACGAGGGGTTGTACCCGTGGGGCCGAGCCAAGGCTGAAGGCTTCAGACCCGCCTCTGCAGAGGGATCACAAGCAGAATCCGCCAGGTATTTATAGGTCTGACCTGAAACGCTTCTATCATTAGGACCAAGTTCCTGTTTCTGAGTAATCGCCTGGGGTTATACAGACATAATAATACAACTTATATTCATTCATATGTGGTAGCACACATTCATTGACCCACTATAAATGTAAAAACAGCTGCTTTTTTTAGAGGATAATTGAGCAGGAACATCTGTACAGAAACTTAACTGCAGGGTCAACCCCCATCTTAAGTGCCCTGTCTGTGTGCATGTGTGTGTCTGTGTGCATGTGTGTGTCTGTATGCATTTGTGTTTCTGTGTGCATGTGTGTGTCTGTGTGCATGTGTGTGTCTGTGTGCATCCATGTCATTTGCAAACAGGGTGGCTCCTCCGACTCGAATAGATCATGTTTCCCACAAACAGATTCCAGATCAGAAAGATTCTCTTTGTTCTCAAACCTGAATGCAGTCTGGAAGCATGTAGACCACTAAATACACCGACGTTAAACAACGTGTGACGTCCACCACTGTGTTTACACATGTGGTTTACAGTGAGCTTTGTGTATTCAAAAATAGTACTGTTTTAATACTGTTGAAAGGAACTGAAACGTTTTAATTCTGTACTGTAATTCTGAACTGAGTCCACCCTGTCGCCAGCAGGGGGCAGGGTGTTTTATTTTGCTTTACATTGAGCAGGCTTTAGGTCAGTGAGATGGTTTACGAGCACAACGACCCGAGTGACGTTTCCTCATTCTGCGAAGCACGCCGCAGTGAACAGCTGTGAAGGTTTGTTGTGTCATTTTGTGTGTCCTGTTTGCAGGGTCATATCCTCTGCCTACTCGGTACCAATCCTGGTACCAAACGCATCAACACAAAGGCATGAATTGGCTCTTTGGTAATCCTCAGTCACTCAACCACAAACACAATAAATCCCTGCTGTTCCCACCCTCACCTGAGCAGGTTGGAGCAGAAAGAGGACGAGGACTAGCAGCATCTGATAGGACCGACTCTTTTTACTGCACATAAATACTATATGCTGTAACTGCAGTGTTTCTGTCTCTAAATGGTCGCGTGTTTACAACTCTTCTCTGCTCCCTGTATCGTGCACTGCGGAGCCCCGATGCGCACACACATGTGAGCACATTCCCACCAGCACACCGCGAGAGAGACGGAGAGCGTTGAACAATATTTTGCGTGAAAAGCAAACAGCTATATCTGCGTTTTAAACGATCCCAGGGTGAAGATGGCAACACTTGCTCTCCTGCGAGGAGAACCGGGAGCAGCTCTCCTGCTCCGGGTTCAAGTGCAGAAATGAGCCAAAGTACAAGTGCCTTGTACCCAACAATGAGCCTGCTGGCTTCGCTTTCTGCTGTTGCCCTTCAAAACAGAATACAGATCTCAGCTCAACATTGAGCATGAATTGAGAGCAGCCGTATTAAACCTGCAACCCCGTTTAAAAAAAAAGATGTGTAGAGGAAAGCAGCTCATTGCAGCCACTAATACTGATAAAATGTGATGGCTCACACATATCTGCACTAATTCTGTTTTGCAAAAAATAGCTTATTGTTTTCCACAATAAGCAATTTATTAGCAACTAAATATTAGTTTAGTCTAACACGGATTAGTTAAGTCTTTGTTAGTCTAACAAAGTGATTGCACATTTTATTTGTTTTTGTCTGATGGAGCAATCTGGTTTACTTGAAAGTGATTGCAATTTGCTTTATGTTAATATTTATAAAAGCACAGATGGAGTAAAAAATGTTGTTATTGCAAAAGAAATTCAGCATGGACCGTTTTGTGACAACTTTGTTGGGGCATGAACATTTGTGTTCCTCCAAAGTGGGGCGTAACAGAGAACCACTGTGGTTCTCCCTGAAGTTGTAAACCTAGGGGAAACACTGAACTGGTTAAGAGATTGACAGAGTGTGGCCTGAGGAAGTATTTATTAGAAGTATCATGACCTCCTGAATCACTATTTTCTCTGTATAACCTCTTTGACCATGCTGGATGAATCAGTGGGGTCTGTCAACACAAACAAGCACTGTTCAAACCCGCAGAATGGTGAATCTCAAAGTTCCATCTCAAAGAAAGCAAATACGTCAGGTTCAATGTTGTGGATTGTGAACAAACAGACTTCTAGAATATTTCCATTTGTAACGGTCCCGCCATAACAAAACTGGCATTTTGGATTTGAGTACTTCAATCAATGTCAGCGTCACACAGAGCACATGTGGGAAACTGTCAAATAGTGAGGACAAATGTAAATGAATGAAATGAGGGATTCAGGGTTATACGTCCTAGTGTTAATAAACTATTTGTGAAAATGTAGCAGATGTCATTGTCACTCTTCTGAGAGGCTGATCAAAGCTCAGCTGTTTAGAATGAGGTCATGATAATGATCCTCCAACGTGTCAAGTCAAGTTCAGCTTTCCAAAGCAACATGACTGTTCATTCCTTGGTAGATACTCTTATCCAAAGTGACCATAGACTTCCTCCAGGGGAGACTTTGGGAACTGGAGGGTAGTTTTCATCCTAGATCCTGCTCTTGTTGCTTAGAAGCACTTACAAGACGAGAAAACAGGAAACGAGCTGAAGAGCATCTGCATGGATGAGTGGCAGAGGAGTGGATGTTAGAGCTCCGAGCCAAATAAATAATTAGAGGAAATGTTCCTCTGCAGTTTTGACCTTTGCTTTGTTGAATTGCTTACAGCTATTATAGACACATGGCCTATTTATCCTGAGCTCATAACTTATTCATTTGGGTTATCTATACAGCAAAAGTAAGCAAGTTAAAAATGTACACGGTTTCATAACTATTCCCTCTTTGGATACCTTGTTAAATGGTATTGGTAAATGGAGTGTATTTTTCCACTGAAAGCGCTTTTACATTACATTTCATTTAGCTGACGCTTTTATCCAAAGCGACTTACAATAAGCGCTTTTAACCACGAGTACAAACTCAGAACAACAAGAATCAAGAAAGTACAATTACTTCAAGAAAGAAAAACTACAAAGTGTTATAAGTAAGTGCCATTAAAGTGCTACGTTCTTTATTCAAGGTGTAGTCGGAAAAGATGTGTTTTTTTTGCAGCGGAAGATGTAGAGACTTTCTGCTGCCCTGATGTGAATGGGGAGCTCATTCCACCATTGAGGAGCCAGGAAACAGTCACGACTGTGTGTGTTCAGCTCGCAGTGACGGAGCTACAAGCCGATTGGCTGAAGCCGAGCGGAGTGAACGAGCTGGGGTGTAAGGTTTTACCATGTCCTGGATGTAAATTGGACCCGATCAATGTTTTGAAGCGGATGCGGGCGGCCACCGGTAACCAGTGAAGGGAGCTTTAACACTGAATGTCATCATTCACCCGTTTAGGGTGGTAGAGAAGTCTCCACTCCAATAGTCCATGTTGATGTGTGCTTGGGCACTTAACCCCAAATTGCTCCTGTGGGAATGTTAGGTACTCCTGATGGCAAGTGGCTCCTTGCATGGTAGCTCCTCCCATCAGTGTATGAATGAGTGAGTGATGACATTTAGTGTTAAAGCGCTTTGAGGGTTGGAGACTAGAAAAGCGACATACAAGTACAGTCCATTCATCACAGTGCCCTGGCTCTCCTTTTTCTTTTGGTTAAAAAATCAATACTCATGCTGCTGGAGTTCCTATTGATTCATTCTCCACTATTTTAGCGGTTTGTCCATTAATCTATCGATATAATTCATCTTTTTTTCCACAAGGCAGCATTAACTGTCACGTCACACTATTTAAGAAGACCTGAAACTAGGGATTGAGAACATAAACTCATGTTTACAATGTTTACGTGATAAATCAAGTGAAACTTCTATACAATTGGACTTCTTTTTGCAACCGGAGGAGTCACTCCCTGCTGGTCAGTGGTGAGAATGCAAGTTTTGAGACACTTCACTCGGCTGAACCGGAGGTTGCCGCCTGAAATAATCACAATAGACGACAATACAAATGTAAAAGTATAATATGTGGCAGGTTTGACTGTGTACACTGATTAGAGGACACTTATGGGATGTTGTCAGACTTTTGCAAAATCCAAAAATTGGAATCAGCCAAGATGATCTGGTGCTTTTCTAGATAAAAGCATGTATATTAGCCATAGGGGAACATCAGAAGGTCCCAATGGAGAGGAGCTAGAAGACTGGTGAAGCCGTGACTACATGATGATAAGATAAAGTTGCTCATTTTGGATCCCTTTCCAGGTGGCTTGAGTATGTATGTATGTACGAGCAATGTTAAAAGTTGACCAAAGTTGAACTCGAAAGCCATGCATGAATGTACTTCACCTCGTGACCGAATTCACTGATGCTGTGATTGAAAACGATTTTGAGATTGGTCCGTTATAAATGTTGATTTGAGTTGCAGCAACTGAATAGTCATGCTCTGATTGAAAGCAATGACTGTCTGGTATGGACACAGTAAATCCAGAGCAATCCTGTTTAGCCAGGCTTGTGCTGGTTCATATGCTTCCTCCCCTTCTTCTCTTGTGTGTGCTTCTGTGTAGAGCTGCAGAAACACACACGACACACCTAGTACACTCTCTCTGCTTCTGACCCTCCGTCTGTGTTCCCCTCCTCCTCTTCCTCCCCCACTCCACTCCCTTGCTGGAGGGAACCCAGGGTTCAGGTCTAGAATGTATTAGTTCCAGTGCTTTATAACAAACAGGCAAACATCCAAGATTAATGGCAGTCCAGTGGCTGAGAAAGAAACTGTCTGAGGCTTCACCCCGCCTCAGTGCAGAGTGAGCAGGACAAAACAACTGACCGTTATTTTACCTCTGTCTCCATCAGTTGTTCAGCTTGTTCATCAGTCTCCTGTCTTTTTTTCCACCGTCTCTTCTATCCTTCTATCTACAGCTACAAATGCAGGTCTGAAGGGGAGGGTTGCCATAGCAGCGGATGCCAAGGACCCTTTTGGCCAGAGCCACTGCCTAACATTCCGGCATCCAAACGCTACCCCTCTTGACAACTGCAACAACAGTCAGTAACAGACAAAGGTGGACTGGACCCCCCAGTTTACCATGTTAACGGTCTAGCAATGACATCATCATTCCACATCCAGTTCACACAAGTGTGTGTGTGTGTGTACTGTGAGCGCCAGTTTTAATTGGAGCCCTCCAGCACACTCAATCTGCACTGCTTAGTTTGAGTTAGGGTTAGGGTTTAGGTAAGTCACTTTACTACTTAAGTCTTTAAAGTGTAATTTTCAACAACTAGGAATGAAGAAAAAACATAATGTTTTGCTGTATGATCTATAACTTGTTATAAAAAAAAAAAATTTTAACACAAAATTGTTATAATTCTATTAGTTTAACTAATACTTGAAGTTATTAACAATTTGGTCTGATCACAATTATTGGACCAGGAATGTTGGAGTGCAGTTGTTTTTGTTGAACCTGAATGGTAAATGGACCTGTGCTATTATAGAGCTTTTCTACTTCCGACTCAAAGCCCTTCAACACTACATGACATCATTCATACATTGATGGGAGGAGCTACCATGCAAGGTGCCACCTGCCCATCAGGAGTACCTAGCATTCACACACTGCAGGTACAGCTAAGGGGGCAATTTGGGGCTAAGTGTTTTGCCCAAGAACACATCAAAATGTCTAGTGGAGCCGGGGGTTGAACAGCCGATTCTCTTGTTGAAGGACGACCCTGCTCACCACTGATCCACAGTCGCCCTAACTCAAAGTAGAGAAAGCTGCAAATGATATCAACCAGAAATAAGCAAAGCAGAAGTCATTGGAAGAGGACAGAGTGACAATCACTAATGTTACTGGGCTTAGCCCGTCTCCCTACTGATGGTGATGCATGAGCTGACTGACACTGAAAAGCATTCTGCTGGGCCTCTGCCTGAAACAGCCACACCCTGTTTTAGCACCAACAAATCACTGACTGCCAACCTACACACTTGGTGGGGATAGATTATTACGATTTATTGTGGGTCTACATATTTCTTTAGGGGGCAATATTTTGTACGACATGTTTCATCACGTTACGACTAGCTTTCCATTAAATAACAAATTGGGAAAGATTTAATAGGTTAACGTGACGAAAACATCATGACACACAACTTGGATGGCGAGTTACCTTCGTAACTGACGCTGGTTACTGGTTAAAAGTTGTTGATGATAGAACACAGATAAAAAGAAAAAAGAAGAAAAAAGAGAATTAAACTTCCAGGATGGATATCTCTTTAGAATGACGCTGCCATATCATATGTCAACAGTCTCTCTGAAAGGTTTGACTTTCAGAGAGACTGTTAACATCGTGAAGTAGAACATTCTAGAGAGGTTTTAGTACAGACAGTTCTCTCAAATCTCCAAATAGAGCATTTTGTGCGGTATTTCCATTTCATATAACGCGCTATTTATTTCACTTTAATATCACTAATGGTGTTCAATACATCCACATACAGCAGTAACATACACTATATACATACAAATAATGCTTTTGTTCCCTCCAATCATCATACAGTATTGTAAAGTATGTATCATCATTTTCTATAACGTCTGTCCTATCTTCGCCTTCCCAAGTCCGATTTTAATCGTTTGGCTTTTGTTGTTGAGTTGTGTGTTTGCAGCATGTATACATTGGTTACTTATTCTTGCCGCCCAGGATTTGCTGTTTAATTTGGTATATGGCATCATTATATTCATTGATTCATAAACACATGAATACAAGAGTGTGAAGCCATGAACGAAATGGAGCGTCTGATTTAGGGTGCCTGAAGGTTTTAAGAGGTTTTAAACCCACATAGACAAACAGTGTGATGAAAAACATGAAGCCGTCATGTTTGTGGTATTAACGGCTTCTTGTTGGTCCATGAGCACATCAGGCTGGGCAATAAGGAGATGTTCCCTCCACTCTATATCACAGAGTGCTGACATGGTTGGAGGGGTCCCATAATGTAATGCACCACTTATGTAAACCTCGTTAGAGCTGCTGTTGCTGGCCATTGTCCCAGCGGGAACACACTTTTGTTCGGTTAAATGTAAAGTTCAGCTTGTTCTGCTCATTATCGCAGCAGAACGCTGCGCTTCATTGATGTCCCTTCGACACACGAACAGCAAGTGAAACAACGGAATGTCTGACAGAATGCCACTGCACGTGTCATCCTGAGGCCAGCCATGGTGGTACAACATTCACTAACGAATGTCTAGTTGTGTCACTCATAAAGCACAAAGCACAAATGAATGCAGTTTGTTTCAGTAAATCAGTAAATTGGTATCTGTGCGACGTGAGAGAGCTGAGGATTACATTAATAAAGCATCTTAAAATAGAAATGTGTTCATGTGTACATGCAGTTCTGACATTGAACACAGGGAAGAACATTAATGGAGAAGTATATTTATAGGTAAGTGCCTGGTGATGAGGATCAGGTGAAGCTGTCGTGCTCTGTAACGTGTGGTGTGAGAGCTTGACTGGCATGCTCATCAAGATTGGACACCGCTGATTTAACGCTGTGGTGATAATGTGAAACTAAATAAAGGGATCAACAGATCCAAAGACAGACAGCGCTCTGAACAGTGGTTTGTTTGCAACCTAGAACACGGGTCCGAACCGGTTCTCCAGTTCGCCCCTCAGTGACTTAAAGATGAAATTGGATATTTGTTAAAAGTCACTCCATGTCCTTTTGATGCTGTTTAGTGATTTACTAAAAACCACTGGCTCGACTCATAACTCTCTCAGAACCAGAAGTCGTAATAATAATGGATGCTAACATCCTGTGAAAACGGTCCAAAACATACTGAAGGAAAACAAAGGGCATAAATTGGAGCTCTATGAAAGTCAGCACACACAGAGTTGATATGCTTTCTTGTCGCTGAGAAACGCAATCTGGAATCAACTCCCCGGTCACACATATGCAGATGCAACAGGATGCTGTTGTTTGTGACTGACCCTGCAGAACTCTGGTCCGTCCTGAGATGTCGGTACCAATAGGGTCTTGGAGGAAAAAATATAAAATCATCTGCATCTCAACTGAACACAAAGCAGTTTAAAGAGTTCTATGTGGAAAAGCTGAGGAACATCACGGCTCTACTCATTTCATTTTTGAGTGCAAGTTAATTTATTGGAATCAGCATTTGATGGAGGGAACTTCTCTTAATGTTGATAGAATCATGTCTATAGTTAATAAATCACATTAGAAAACACAGTGTAAGTTTCCATAATAATAATAATAATAAGAAGAAGATCACAACATGAAAAAAGACCAGCAGAAAGGTGAATGGCTGCAGCAGCCTGGGCTCCTGAGAGCCCGTGGGCCGGGTGTGGCCGGAAGATGCCCAGGTCTGTTCTACATGGAGACCGTGTCCCTCCACTTGTCATCTGCTGCCATCAGCTCTGCATCAATCTCAACCGAACCACTGACGTTTAGAATTGCTGGTTGGCAGAAGGTTAGGCCATAACAGAGCTTGTATGTTAGTAGTAATAGTAGCAATCTGAGGTGAGCTACTGCTAGTCAGTCAGCTCAGCGTGAGAGATAAAAGCCAGTGGTGAAATAATAGCAGGAACAAATACAGAACACAACCACAAAAATCTTCAGCAGGTAGAAGGCTTTTAATGTGAAACATCTGCACAGAAAGTATTGAGTTTCATTGTTGGAATCTTAACACCGATGAAAAATGGATCAGTGGAAATGATGGACAACATTTGTGCTCAATAGAGAAGCTGAAAGCAGCAGATAGTACATGCAGCTACACATGGAAGAATGAAATGAAAACCACCATCTGACTAAACTACAGAAATCACAGCTTGACTCTCTAAGACACATTCCAGAAATGACAGCATTAGATTGATGAGGCAGACAGAAGTGGTGAAATTTGGTTAAAACGTTGGATAGTTTTAGATGTGTATTGATGTGTAGATAGAACCTGCTTCACTGTGACCTACATCATTCCAACATCTATTAACATTGCTTATGGAGACCTTTTTCAAACATCTAGATGGTAGTTATTATGGAATGATATCTGCACCGGGTCATTATGGGAATGTGATCCATAGAGAGGCTCTAAGTGTGCCTCTGAGGGTAAATATTCACACCACATGAGCCAACAGTCAGATCGGATGAGGTCTCTGACAGGACCAGTACAGCTGAACCACATCGGATGAGGCCCACTGTTCAGCTCTGCTGCATTCTTTCCATCAAAACTCTGATATTGCCTTTGTCCATATCTCAGCATCTGTCATAGCAATCTCAAAGCCCATTCAAGATCAAATGATACACGTGACCCCCAGCTTCTACATGTACGCAATCCACTGTTTTTTAATCAAAATCATGATTTGAAAGAGTACGATTTTCAAAAGATTAGATATTAATTATAGTTGGCATATCAATGTCCTAACAAGCTGTTAGTCACTCGCAAATGCACTGTAGCTAATTAATGCAAATTCTGTGAGTTGGCCAGAGAAAAAGAACAAATATTGGCAGCTGTTCTGTTTATAAAATGATGCTCTCTGAAAGAGAAGAGCAGAATGCATCACTGGGTTCTATTCAGACAGGTAGCTAAGTAACCGCAGTGGCCTGGAATTGGACTGTTGCATCCACTTTGAGTTATATACATGGCAGTGAAGCTCACAAAGAGAAATGGCGTATAGTTTTGAGGGTTTACAGCAACGTTTTAATAAATATAATATAATTTCTTTTGAAAGGAATCCTGGAAGACCCAAACAACAAGCAGATGCATCTTTGGTGATTCTTTTCATGTAAAAGCAATATCAATCAGGGGCATTACTTTGAAGACAAACTTACTTTTGAATTAAGAAACAAGTTAATTAAGGACAGTTGATGCATGAGGAATTAAAAAATATGTATCACAATAACTTGCATCAGGAACCAGACAACACTGAAACCATTCCTCTCTCTCTTTCTCCCATTCACTTGGCCTCAGTTTCCGCTTTGCATAATTCATGGCCCTGGTGCTACTCCATTTCTGACTGAAGAGGCTCAGTCTGTCAGCCCCAGTCTCCTGCTCTGCTGGGAGCTTCTGTTGCTAAGTGGCTGTTTTAACATCCACGACAAGCTGGAGAGCCGCAGCGCACTGCAGCACCACGTCAATATTCATGCAGTTTTGACTTCATGTTCCTCACCTGTCCTGGAGGTCTCGTTTAGGGTGAAACACGGGGAGGGCCACTACATGGTGTATGCTAGCACGGGTAGCGTCAAGTGTTTGGAGTGTGGGGGTGTGGGGCACAAACGGGCTGCTTGTCCGCGCAGACCGACTAAAGGGCATCCCGAGCCGGGGGCCACGCCGGTGGAGGAGCGGACTAACACCGGGGCTCCACTGAATAGCGAGACGGAGTTCGCTGCTCCGCAAGGGTCAGAGGCCCCGCCCACCGGGCCCAAGCAGCGGACCAGCGGGCAGACAACCAGGCAGGTAGAGAGACGGACAGACGGTCAGGTCGGGGAACAGAGAACGGAGTTAGGCGGAAGAAAAACTATTGAGGGGAACTCCAACAAAAGGGAGAAAGAAGGGAGAGGAAACAGTAGCAGCAGATGCAGAGGAGAGGATGAGGGGATGTGCAGCAGGCAGCAGTAAAGGGCCGACTGCTGAAGCTGACCAGAGTCAGGCTGCTGGTCCAGAGGTGGGGGAGGCTTGTATTGTGGAGGAGGAGATGAAGTACGACACTGACTCTGTCTCCCTCGCAGGCTCCCAGGCGTACAGTAGAGAACTGTATGAACTAGAGGAGATTAATAATTTCCTGGACGAGACGTTTGGTAAAACGATCATTTTCCAGACGCAAACAAATTTGTACAGAGTGTTTTAGCTACACAGAAAGGGGATGGGGTGGAGTTATTAGATGTGAAGAAACATTACCGGCTAAGAAAACACCTGACGACTTGCAGGAAGCTAATGTCGAGGAATAAAGGTCCAAAAGGTTGACTCCTTTCGACACGAAGGAGCAGCGACTCGACTCCAAGCTCCCCCCTGATGTCCGAGCTCCTTACCCTATCTCTAAGGGTGAGCCCGGCCACCCTGCGGAGGAAGCTCATTTCGGCCGCTTGTATCCGAGATCTCGTTCTTTCGGTCACGACCCAGAGTTCGTGACCATAGGTGAGGGTTGGAACATAGACCGACCAGTAAATGGAGAGCTTCGCCTTCCGGCTCAGCTCCCTCTTCACCAGGACGGACTGGTACAGCACCTGTTTTATTGCTGCAGCCGCACCGATCCGTCTGTCGATCTCCCGCTCCACCTTACCCTCACTCGTGAACAAGACCCCGAGATACTTGAACTCCTTCGCTTGGGGTAGGCAGTTTGTCCCCACCTGGAGGGAGCAATCCACCTGTTTCCGGCAGAGCACCATGGCCTCAGATTTGGAGGTGCTAACTCTCATCCCTGCTGCTTCACACTCACACATCACCACATCATCCGCGAACAGCAGAGAGGCGATCCCGAGACTCCCGAACCGGATCCTCTCCGCCCCCTGGCTGCGCCTAGATATCCTGTCCATGAAGGTCACGAACAGGACCAGTGATAAAGGGCAGCCCTGGCGGAGGCCAACACCCACCGGGAACGTGTCTGACTTACTACCGAGGATACGGACACAGCTCCTACTGCAGGCATACAGAGACCGGATATCCCGTGCCAACGGGTCCGGCACCCCATACTCCCACAGCACCCCCCACAAAAACTCCCGAGGGACCCGGTCGAAAGCCTTCTCCAAGTCCACAAAGCACATGTAGACTGGTTGGGCAAACTCCCAGGACCCCTCCAGTAGTCTTGCAAGGGTAAAGAGCTGGTCCACTGTTCCACGACCAGGACGGAATCCGCACTGCTCGTCTTGAATCTGAGGTTCGACAAGCGGTCGGAGCCTCCTTTCCAGCACCCTGGCATAAGCTTTTCCCGGGAGGCTGAGCAGTGTGATGCCACGATAGTTTGAGCACACTCTCCGGTCCCCCTTCTTGAAGATGGGAACCACCACCCCGGTCTGCCAGTCCATGGGCACTGTTCCCGACCCCCATGCGACACTGAAAAGGCGTGTCAACAAAGACAGCCCAACAATGTCCAGCGCTTTCAGCATCTCAGGGCGGATCTCGTCCACCCCTGGCGCCTTGCCACCAAGGAGCTTTTTGACTACCTTAGCGACCTCTGCCAGGGATATGGGAGAAACCACCCCAAAGTCTTCCGGCGCTGCCCCCTCTCCGGGGGACATGTTGGCCGGGTTTAGGACTCCCTCAAAGTGCTCTTTCCACCGCCCGACGATGTCCCCAGTCCGGGTCAGCAGTCCCCCCCCCCCCCCCCCCCGCTGCTGAGAACAGCCTGGGGTAGCCCCTGCTTTCCCTTCCTGAGCCGTCGGATGGTTTGCCAGAACTTCCTTTCCGGCCAGAGCTGCAAGCAGCCGCGTCCACAATAGAGGCTTTGAACATGGTCCACTCGGGTTTCATGTCCCAAGCCTCCCTCGGGATTTGTGAGAAGTTCTTCCGGAGGTGGGAGTTGAAGACCTCCCGGACAGGATCCTCCGCCAGACGTTCCCAGTGACGTGGAGCCCATTTCAAACCAAAATTTTTGAGCGGTTCACTATGTTAGAGAAAGTTGCTGTAACTCATCTTCCCAATCCACCCAAAATGTATCATGCATGATGCTAGTCCAGCCCTGAACACATTTCCATAAAGACATGTAAACATAGTCATAGCGCCACCTACTGGCAAAATTATGACATGTTTTATACTTTGATGTTGTTGATGAATAGCCAGTTGACCGGATCAGTCTTACATTTTGTAAGTAAAGCCTAAACACATTAATGATACTTGAATATTGGAAGTTCTCGTTGAATGCTGTTGCTGTGGCAACGCATCATTCACCATGGAAAAATAAATTGACGTGGCTTGGGATGGTCACAACCTCAAGGAACTTTCCACACATGTGGGTGTTGATGGAAATACATATTTTATATGGGTTTTGACCTTTGCCTTCATAAATTGCCTCAATAGCGCCGCCTAAACTCGCCATGCTTTATAAAAGTCACGGCCTGAGTATGTCGACAAGCCAATTTCCACTCAGTCAGTTTTATGTGACAAACAGCATCCGATTTACATGACATTTACTTGATGTATAGTAACATAATGCATGTTGTCTAGCGCCACACAGTGGATACAGGAATCGGTGGACTGTTTGCCAAGCATAATTTCCAGCGTTTAACTCGTGGACACGTTGTCCGATGGTCGCAGACATACTCGGCCGCCCCCCGATGTGCACAAAGGTGCAAGGGCCTGTACATCGCTGCTTGCAGCTTTAATTTAACATAATTTCTTCTGATCTGTTAGCAAGGTAGTGTTATTTCTATGGGTCTCTGATGTTATCCAATGAACATGTCTATGTGTATTGCTCTAGCTGAATTTGAGTGCTGGACAAAATAGTATTAGTCTCGCAGATGGTTTTGTAATTGTCACATTTCCTGCAGCCCCAGTGAAGATTAGTGGCTGACAGGAACTCTTCCCTGCAGTGTTGTTCAACTGCCTGTCAGACACTCAGAGCCCATGGTTACCATCAGGCTGCATGTGTGTGTGTGTATATGTGTTTGTGTAACTGCGCTAAAAGGAGTGAGAGAGGGGCAGTGAAATGTTAATGAGGGCAGTGGGATGTGAACAAACAGCTTCCAGCCTGATGAATCCATTCAGACCGAGACAGAGACACAGAGCTGTTCAGGGGGATCTTCAGGGGTCAAACACTCCAATTTGAATATAAATGACACGAATGACCCAGCAGCTTGGTTTGTGTGTGTGTGTGTGTGTGTGTGTGTGTGTGTGTGTGTGTGTGTGTGTGTGTGTGTGTGTGTGTGTAAAAATGTATATAACATTTTAGTTTGATTGTGAAGTGAATCACCCCATTTAACAAAGACTATTCTTCTTTACAGCTTCTCAAATTTCACGTCACTCTCTCACACTCACACACACACACACACACACACACACACACACAATTACTATCTGAAGGTGTAGTGAAAATGAAAAGTCTCCCCCCCCAACTGTCATTTTTCCAAACTATTTTCATTTCCATGACTGTACGACGGCCCTTATCTTTGTTTCCCAAAGACATTCAAAAGCACCAAAGCACAGACAGAAATGGATGAATATAAAGAGACAACCTCTTTTCTCCTGGTTAGAGGTCTGGGCAGATAAAGAGCACAAGCAGAGAGCTGATAAGGTTTCAATGTCCTCTTAATTAAACAAACCAAAAACTCAACACAGCCTGTTGAGGTCCTCCTCTTCATAGTCCTTTGTGTTCTTTTCCTCCACATAGATGTCCGTTCTACTACTGCTTTTCCAGCTCCTCTCCTCCATGTCCTCTCCCATCTGCCCTTCATGAAGCTTCCCAGCCCTGCCTCAATCAGGTGCCCTAAGCACCTGCAGCTGGGTGAGTGATGAGGCAGTCTGGAAGATGTATGAGTGGGAATGTAGCACCTGTCCACTACCTGTCCCCCTGTGATGGCATAATATGTACAGTTTAACCTCATGTTCCAGGACGTGCATTTTTGTAAGAGTGCATTGCCCAAAACAGGGGAATTGTTTTGAAGAGGAGTCTATATTATGTATTAGTGAATAAGGGCAGCTTGTTATCTCAGAAGATGTTGCTCTGTGTGCTGCTACAGGCCCAATTGTATTTCTTTCCCTGTTGGTTTTCTTTGCAATGCTGGGAAATGTAACCCTCTCCTATGTGTTAGTAATATTTAATTAATAAAAGATAATGCAAGTAAATTCATCTTTAAAAATAAAGAATGCATCATAACAAATATGCACTGTATAAAATGTGATGCATCAAGATGAATCGATGATCGTTTTATAATCTCATCGTAGCCCCTAACCAGCGCAAAGCATTTTTGGTTGAAAAAAATATGTAATACACAGTGCTGTGTTAGATACGGTGATACTACATTCTGTGCCAACAGATGTCCACACATAGCGTGTTACTACAATCCTACTTGTTTATCTCGTTGACTCCATGAGTTCAGCCCTGGTTTGGTTGTAGAATATCTGTGTCGTAAAAACGTTGTGATGAATGTTGTATCTGTGTTCAAAAGTGTGCAAAACGAAAACTTTGATTCTAAATGACTGTGTAGTTGCAGTCTGAGAGAGAGAGAGAGAGAGAGAGAGAGAGAGAGAGAGAGAGAGAGAGAGAGAGAGAGAGAGAGAGAGATAGATAGATAGATAGATAGATAGATAGATAGATAGATAGAGAGAGAGAGAGAGAGAGAGAGAGAGAGAGAGAGAGAGAGAGAGAGAGAGCGAGCAAAAAAGCCTGTGACTTTGGGCAGCTTTGGGCAAACAGCCTTTTTTTCACACGACCGGTGGTAAAATCACAAAAAGCAACCGAAGTTTTGTTTAGAGCTGCACATTTTTTATAAAAAGCAAGAAAGCCTTTTCTATGCGGGGAGGTATTGAAAGAAGCAATGATGATTGTTGCAAACACTGTGTTCAAACACTTGAAGAATGGTCCCGATACCACCGGCACTCTCTCCGATGTCCAACTGGGGGCAAGTACGATGGCTAGAAGACGAGTGTCGACTATATCCGAAAACTTGACGGAGCAACTGGACCAGGATCTGGCTGAGTGCAGGTGGTTTAGCATCCAATGTGACGAGTCCGTGGACAGCACCGGCACAGCTCAGCGGATACTTGACCTTGCATTTTTAACGGACATTACTGGGAAATTGTACCATTTGAACTGTGAGTTGCAAGGTAAGGGTAAAACTGTCGCTGACATGATAAGCACTGTCAACGCATTGAAAGCTAAGATGAACATTTTCTCTGCATTTACAGAGAAAAGAAGTGCTGCACTTTCCCTCCGTACAGTAAGTGTTGAATGACAACGCGTCTGCATCTGGGGCTTTAGACAAAGCTGTAGAAAAGTACTCTCAAGTCATAAACAGACAAGGGCAAGATTTGTCTTTGATCAACTTGAGCCATGTGTGCCATTCGTTTAATATCCTTTCTTGCAAGTGGACATGACATGCATTGCTGAGCAACTAAGTGCTGTGTTCAACTTGGATGCTGGACAGGTGGAAATGAAAATTGTAATGTTGCAAAATGACCTCCACCTTAAACCCCATCAGTCTGACCCATACTTGTGGTGCCTTGTGGACACAGACAAGTACAAAGATGTATTCACAGCATAAAAGTTCCTTGCCTTTTTGGTTCAACCTATTTCTGTGAATCAGCCTTTTCTGACATGAACTTCATTCATCAAGAACAAACACAGAACACGCTTTATTGATGCATACCTCCAAGACTCACTCATAGTTGCATTATACTCCAGACTACAGTACATTGGTGGACAGTTTGCCAGGCTTCCCACTAACAGACATTTACAGACTAAGAAAAAGATAACATAGGTTTTCATTGAAAACACCATGTTGAAATAAACACACACATTTGAAAAATAATTTGTACAAAAAGTGCAACAGATATTATGATGTGTTAAAAATGCTACAGATTTGGTGATTAGTATTAATGGAATACGATTTAAAAATGTGAAAGTGTTTTTTTTAATCTTACATAACTGAATATTTGCACAGACAGAGTTCATGACCTTTGTAACATTTAACAAATCATGAACTCAGTACAAATGACCAGTTATGTAAGATTAAGGTTAGATATGAGAGTTGATCATTTGTAAAAAATATATATATATATATATATATATATATATAAATATAAGAGGTGTGATTTTGAACAAAATGTGCTTCATAAAAAACTGTCAAATATATTTACAAAAATATCAGAGATGGGATACCTCTGACTTTCACATGTTGAAACCAGTGGTGGGCCGTCAGGGCCTGCTAAGCCTTCTCTGCTGGCCTAAACAGAATCATAAAATTATAGCTATTTTATAATTACATTTTTCACAAATACACTAAAATGTATTATAATTATGTTTTCCCTATCAGCTTATTTTCTCATTGCACAGCTCCTGTCTTCATCTGTTGCTCTGCTTCCAGTGCAGCAGGCTGGAAGCAGGCCTTCTAGCTGACCTTTGCAGATTAAAGTACATGGGGACGTTGTCGTGATTGTCATAGTCTTCAACCAATCAGAGCTGTAGTTCGAAATGCGCGTATTCTTTGACGTGCCAGGGCCTGCGAGGTGGCCTGGAAGTAACAGAACAGAAATAAATGTTGCATGTTTAAATATATCTGTGTTTCCTACCATTATTGTTGTTGAAATTATTATGAATAATTAATGTTAGGAATAATTAACATTTATATGTGATCAGACAGTCACTTTAAATATATGTATTATGACTAAAAGGTGATCTGTGCAACTTTGTCATTCAGGAAGTTTGTTTCAAAGAGGTTGGTGACCCCTGACAGAGGACATTCAGAATCTAACAATGGGTAATTACCGTCATCAGAGCCCAGCCATGCAAAAGTAACATATCCAATCCCTGAAGCCTGGTTACAGCTTCAATCGGGTCTCATCCACACACGCACGCACACCCACACATCCCTTAGTAATCCATCACACCGAGTGATGCACACCTAGTGCTGCAATAGCAAATTGCATGCTGCTTGAGTCAGAAGGATGAGAAGGAAGAGAACACAGTGAGGAGAGGAGCACTGATGCAAGGCAGCTGAAAACTGAGACACTACCAGCAGGCCTTTTAACACCAACCAGCTCGCTGCTTCACATTCGCACAGCTCTACACGCACACAGAAAATGGCAGGTCTTGGGTCTCCTGGTGTCAAGCCTTCCTGATCTGTGGGCAGCTGCTGTCCCACATGATCACATCCAGAGAGAAAGGAAAGAACATCACAGCCATCAGACTACACAGCTAAAGAGACAGGTTGCAGGGCTGCACAGACTCACTTAAAGCAGTTAACACACAAAAGATTCATGATGAATTCATGAGGAAAACCAAAGTATGTCTGGACTGCTCACATAAAGCAAAGTATTCCTTCAACTCTGCCGATGTTTGTCTGTGGTAAAAAGATAATAATCCACAGTACTTGTTAGAATACTAGTGTACACAGTGTGCAGTAGATTACACAGTGTTTACATTGAAACATGTAAACTGTGTTTACACTTTAAACATGTGGACAGTGTTTGTTGTTAAGTTTAGAGGGAAAAGACCATGCACGTCTTCCACCCTCTTGACCCTGCAGTTTACAAAACTACATGAACTAGAGGAGGAGACCACACTGCCACAGGCATCACACTCATCAGTGAGCCTAAAGACATAGACACAGAAATAGACCCCACGTATTAGAACTATAGGTATTACGTTTCATTTAGCTGACGCTTTTATTCAAAGAGACTTACAATAAGTGCGTTCAACCATGAGTAATACACTCAAAACAACAAGAATCAGGAAAGTACAATTTCTTCAAGAAAGCCAAACTACAAATTTTCGCAACGCCACTTCGCCTATATCGTTTTTCGCAACCATTTGCTGGGGAAAGGCGGCGGGGCTTATCTCTGTGTGGGTGAAAACATTTACTATTGCCACCATTGAAATAACCACTAGTTCTGCTTTATACTTTGTTGAGGAAATCCCACACATGTGGGAACATCAAACGCCCCTGTGTCTGGGTTCATAATATTATCCGTCACACACAGCTCGACTCCTCCAGGATGAGTGCCTGAATGAAGCCGCTTCCAGCGCCCCTTCAGGACCAGCAGTCTGATTCAGTAACGGCAGGACGGCGGTAATGCCGGGCGGAGCTTCTCAACGCCGATTGGCTTTCGCAACTCCGCGTCGGGCAAATTCTTTGCTGGAGATGAAATATTTCAACGCCGGCGAAAAGGCGGAAAAGTGAATTTGCGAACATTCGCAACGCCACTTAGCTTCTATCGCGCCGGCCGGCAAAAAATCCGCTTTTTCGCAACCATTCGCGTCTGTGCATTGATTTAAGATGTAATCTGGACATGCGAATATTTCACAACTCTTTTGGTGTGAACACGGCATAAGAAGAAGATCTGAATCTTGACCTCCAAGATTTGGAAAGATAGGTGTAACAATAAGTAGTACAATGATCAACATTTCATACAGTACTTTCTGCTGCTCCTTTCAATCTCAATGTCTGCTACATTTGATACTGGATTCGGATTCAACAACACACTCACGAAGCCCAACCACATCTCCTTACCAACATCCATGTAAACAACAGTCACAACCCAAATTGACACACAAAACTGTCTGTTTTGACACACACACACACACACACACACACACACACACACAGTCACCGCTCTCTCTCACACACCTCCAGCTAACTCAACATTCGGACTGTCATGAGCTGACTAGGCACATTATACTACTCAGGTCTGGTCACACACACATCAATATGGTTGAGTGAAGAGAAGACATGCTTTGACAATCACTGCAATTTTTTCTGATTTTGTCAAGCAGTGAAAGACAAATGGAGCGCCAATTCTTAGCTAAATTACCTTCCACACTCAAGCTCATCAAGCTAATAGCTATTGATCCCCAAAACGCCACCATGCTCTGTTTTTAAACACAGAATCTTCCCTTTTCATGCCAATAAGGTCTCTGGCTCTGAAAAATCTATCAAAAGCAGGAAGGGATCCGGCCTCTGCAGGGGTCGGCCAATGGTGAAGTAATTGATTGGGCGGTTAAAAAAGTGGCAAAGTCACAAGCAGTTTGACCAGCACTGCATCAGCAAGCCGACCCACAATGTCACACAGTCTGTTAAAGTCAGCAGCTCTGCTCCTCTGTTTATGAAGGCAAAAAGATAGTATTTGGTAGAAATTGAAATTTTTCTTAGCAGGCCTTTCTCTGTATTTGTGCATCTCACCAAGTCTCTGCTAGCCAGTAAATTATGCCTCACAGAAACCCAGCAGGAGAGCACACCACTGAGCGCTCACACTAGTACCTTTCTTTCAAATAATAGGAAAGGCAGAGGGCTTTTTCCTCCACGAGAAAAAAAAAAGCAGCTGTGGTTTAGTGAGGCCTAATGCTTCATCTCTTGGTCACTTTTTATAAAAAATAATTTCAAAGATATTTATCAAAACGTGAAAGGCATGAAGGGACATGAAGGGTTTATGAAGGGGCATGAAGGGTTTATGAAGGGGCATGAAGGGTTTATGAAGGGTTTATGAAGGGGCATGAATGGTTTATGAAGGGGCATGAAGGGTTTATGAAGGGGCATGAAGGGTTTATGAAGGGGCATGAAGGGTTTATGAAGGGTCATGAACGGTTAATGAAGGGGCATGAATTGTTTATGAAGGGGCATGAATTGTTTATGAAGGGGCATGAAAGGTTTATGAAGGGGCATGAAGGGTTTATGAAGGGTTTATGAAGGGGTATGAAGGGTTTATGAAGGGACATGAGGGGTTTTTGAAGGGTGTATGAAGGGGCATGAAGGGTGTATGAAGGGGCATGAAGGGTGTATGAAGGGGCATGAAGGGTTTATGAAGGGGTATGAAGGGTTTATGAAGGGTTTATGAAGGGGTATGAAGGGTTTATGAAGGGTTTATGAAGGGGCATGAAGGGTTTATGAAGGGGCATGAATTGTTTATGAAGGGGCATGAATTGTTTATGAAGGGGCATGAAAGGTTTATGAAGGGGCATGAAGGGTTTATGAAGGGTTTATGAAGGGGTATGAAGGGTTTATGAAGGGACATGAGGGGTTTTTGAAGGGTGTATGAAGGGGCATGAAGGGTGTATGAAGGGGCATGAAGGGTGTATGAAGGGGCATGAAGGGTTTATGAAGGGGTATGAAGGGTTTATGAAGGGTTTATGAAGGGGTATGAAGGGTTTATGAAGGGTTTATGAAGGGTTTATGAAGGGGCATGAAGGGTTTATGAAGGGGCATGAGGGTTTTTGAAGGGGCATGAAGGGGCATGAAGGGTTTATGAAGGGGCATGAAGGGTTTATGAAGGGGCATGAAGGGTTTATGAAGGGGCATGAAGGGTTTATGAAGGGTCATGAACGGTTAATGAAGGGGCATGAATTGTTTATGAAGGGGCATGAATTGTTTATGAAGGGGCATGAAAGGTTTATGAAGGGGCATGAAGGGTTTATGAAGGGTTTATGAAGGGGTATGAAGGGTTTATGAAGGGGTATGAAGGGTTTATGAAGGGTTTATGAAGGGGTATGAAGGGTTTATGAAGGGTTTATGAAGGGTTTATGAAGGGGCATGAAGGGTTTATGAAGGGGCATGAGGGTTTATGAAGGGTTTATGAAGGGGCATGAATGGTTTATGAAGGGGCATGAAGGGTTTATGAAGGGGCATGAAGGGTTTATGAAGGGGCATGAAGGGTTTATGAAGGGTCATGAACGGTTAATGAAGGGGCATGAATTGTTTATGAAGGGGCATGAAAGGTTTATGAAGGGGCATGAAGGGTTTATGAAGGGTTTATGAAGGGGTATGAAGGGTTTATGAAGGGACATGAGGGGTTTTTGAAGGGTGTATGAAGGGGCATGAAGGGTGTATGAAGGGGCATGAAGGGTGTATGAAGGGGCATGAAGGGTTTATGAAGGGGTATGAAGGGTTTATGAAGGGTTTATGAAGGGGTATGAAGGGTTTATGAAGGGTTTATGAAGGGGCATGAAGGGTTTATGAAGGGGCATGAATTGTTTATGAAGGGGCATGAATTGTTTATGAAGGGGCATGAAAGGTTTATGAAGGGGCATGAAGGGTTTATGAAGGGTTTATGAAGGGGTATGAAGGGTTTATGAAGGGACATGAGGGGTTTTTGAAGGGTGTATGAAGGGGCATGAAGGGTGTATGAAGGGGCATGAAGGGTGTATGAAGGGGCATGAAGGGTTTATGAAGGGGTATGAAGGGTTTATGAAGGGTTTATGAAGGGGTATGAAGGGTTTATGAAGGGTTTATGAAGGGTTTATGAAGGGGCATGAAGGGTTTATGAAGGGGCATGAGGGTTTTTGAAGGGGCATGAAGGGGCATGAAGGGTTTATGAAGGGGCATGAAGGGTTTCTGAAGGGACATGAAGGGGCATGAAGGGTTTCTGAAGGGACATGAAGGGGCATGAAGGGTTTCTGAAGGGACATGAAGAGGCATGAAGGCACACTGTGTAAGCTCACACTCCTGCTCATTAACAACTTGGAGCTGCATTTTCGGTTACATTTTCAACACCACTAGGCCAGTTCCAGGACCCATTACGTCCACGTCCATAAAGCAGCAGTTTGTAGAATCCAACAGTTTCTGTGTGTTTTGTATTTATTTTTATTTAGTATATTGTTTATTTAGTATATTGTAAAATGTTAACAGTTAATATATTGTTCATAGTTTGAAGTTAAAAAGTTTGAAGCTGTAGTTTGAAGTAAAGCGTTTTGTATTTATTTATATTTATAGTATACTTTAAACAGTTAATATATTGTTCAATTTGAAGAAAAGAAATTTCCTTGGCAATAAAAAAAGGCTTTTTTTAAGTATCGGTTCAGGCACAGTTTAGGCACCTGTATCGTTTTAAAAGTATCGTTTCAGCACCGGTATTGGGGGGGGAAAACGATACCCATCCCTAATAATAACTGAGCTCAGACACATACAGACAGGTGGAGTTCTGCTGTGGGTCCTTCCCTCCACGTCAGAGAATGAGACAGGTTACCCTACAGTCTCCAAACACACATGCCTGCTTCAATAATGACTCTTCAATTGTAACACAAGTACAATTATTCAGCAGTAATGATGTGTCAGCAGTCACTGTGGGGGGAAAGGAATGTATAATTGATATTTTCTGCACACACTGGCAAGAACTTCATCGCTCTTTCTGAGCATGTGCATGTAAGAAGGGGCTCCTGGCTCCGTGTCAGCTGATCTGACACAGTAAATGAATAGCGGTGGACATGATTTAACATGACAAAGAGCTTACTCTGAATTATTCTGCTGGCTGATTAGACAGATGCCAAAGAAAAATGGGCTCCTTTTGAAGGCTGATGCAGTAATTAATTTGGAGCTGGTGGATTCAGAGCTTCATTTCCAGGTTTGGCTCGTGGTCATGTGGGACACAGTGTAGGAGAGAGAGAGGACAGACTGAGTGTACAGACCGCTTGGACTGCTGGTCGCTCAGGAAAAAAACTAAAAACAAGGAAAGAAAAAACTGTTTGAAAGGGCAATTCTGTAAAATGGTACCAAAATGAAAGCCTGTGGCTTTCATCAGTTCACCTGGAACTCCCAAACAGAAAGTAGGTCTGTTTCACTCTGTCATTGTTTTCTCACTTAGAACCAGACTGGGTAAAAGTCGCTAACTGTTATGTGTCAGCTAGTGATCCTTAGTCTAGTAAAAACTAATCTGGGATCATTAGCTTTAACACAGCTCCTGCATGGGTCAAGATAGAATCTGTACCTGCTCTACATCTGCAAAGAACAGTTATTTGTCCGACTGTGACCTGCAGATATATTTAAATACACTTCCAAATCTAGTCCAAGCCCTTAAAGTAAGGCTGACCCAGAGTAACAAATAGGCTTACTCAGTTTAGTCATGGTTTGATCTCTAATAGCTAAATCATATGCACGCCGCACCACATAGCATGACAAAAACCCTGTCGGACCTACAGTCACTATCTTGTGATATTGCCTGTAAAAAATGTGTTGTGAAATTACATTTTTGCCATATCGTATATCGTAAGAAGTACCTTATAATCCTCATCATCATTGAGATTTCACCAAACCGACTATTAATTTGACTAGAGAAGTCAATAACTAACCATGTGACCGTTAACCAACAATAGGAAGTGACCAATAAATGCTATCAGATAGACGGCTAAAAGAATTATTACCATTATTTTTAAAAGCAAAGCAAAACTCATTGAAAAAATAATAGTCTGGAGCCCTGTCAACCAGCGTCTATAACAAAACAAAACAAATCTTCAAAATCAATCAAAAGCGTATCAGATTAAAATATCAAAATCGTATCTGCCAATTTTGCAGTTATATTCGCTCTTTTCTTCTTTGTGCTGATCCAATCCGAACTGTGAGTTTGATGATCCGGTGCACCTCTACTTAAAGTCAACCCACCTTAAGTGAGCCGAAGTTGTGACCAACTTCAGGCTAACTCCCTTCACTCAGAGGGGGATACGCAGATACAGGAGCTTGGCTTTGGTCTTGAAGAATTGTAGCATTTATTCGCCAACAAATAAACTGTAGACACACTGTACTGCTACGTTCACAGCTAGAACACCACTTACATACTGCATCATCACAGACACTCTGGTGGGATCGAACTGCCGATCCTCTGATTGAAGGACGACCCGCTCCCACCACTGAGCCAGTCACCCTGCTGATGTGTGAGACTTACTGACAATGAACACAACAGGTGAACTGGGGACTCAGTTGTCTGTTGTGCCCATATGCTGGAGCTGATGGTAAATTATGGATTTAACACTATTTGTACATCAGTTATCATTGCAGCTGGGTGCTTGTTAGGCACTTCATCCACAGCACCCTGCCATGCAAGGCACGGTTCCTCTCAGTTAACAGTCAACGCTCGGTGGACAGTTATCGGTCAGAATAAAATCTAGAATTAGCGCCCCTCGATTTGACCTTAATCAATTTGAGTCCATTCCAGTGTCCATTCCACAGCTCTGTGAAGAACAGTGCCCTCTTCCCATTTCGTGACAATAAGTGGATTTCTCTCCGAGTCTGACCTGCTGGCACACTGTGTACTATGCAGGGGGAAGGCCACCAGAGCCCACTGGCAGCACTGCTCCAGACAATGATCTTGTGTTGATGAATCAAAAGGAGTGTATACATGATTTAATGATGGTAAACTGATACAGTTTCAAGTTGTCTTAGCTTCCCAGGTTCAAACCACAGTGGCTGTTACGCCGTCCGCAGCAAGAGAAGGAGTGCACATACAGATGACAAAAACAACAAAACAGACAATACTTCTGGGCCGACACAACCGTCATTCAACAGCATTCTAGGAGTCGCTGACAACAATAGCAGGTCCGTTCACACACACACAGCCAATTGCAAAGAGTGGGGGCGAAACACCAGCATACTAACCGAACCCCCCATTCTGGATGAAGAGGGGGGACTCTCTGCTTCTGTCCCTCATACACACAGAAAGACAGGGAAGGAGAAGGGGGCGGTGGGTGCAGAGTGCTGGCATTTTGGCACGAACAGACGTTCACAAAGTCCTCGGGAGCCCAGAGATGAAGGAAAAGCGAGAGGAGGGTTGAGGAGGAGGAGGAAGAGGAGGGGTTGCAGCGATGCCATTTACACGCAAGCAGCCTGTGGAGCAAGGCACTCAGGGAGAAGGAGAACAAAACGAATGGAAGGAGGGCCTCCATCTCCCCCTCCCCCATGTGGAGGTCAGTGCTGCAGCTCTTCTGCAACATCTAATGCACATGTTGTCTGCAGCGATGCAGTCAGGCTCCAATCAACCGCAGGAGGGGGACGCCACACCACTATCACATACTGAAACATCTCTCAGGCTACATCCACACTATTACGTTTCCATTTTAAGACGCATATCTCTTGCTACGTTTACACTGAGCATCCACACTTGGCCGGAGTTTTAGAGCACAGAAGACGGATGAGTTTAAAAACGCTCCAGATGACGGATACGTTTGAAAACTCTGGTGCTTGAACGCATACGTTTTAAAGCAATGACGTAGACTTCCACGTTGGCTACTTGACTGGTTCTTAGCAATCACAACAGGTCAGTCCCTGATTCGTTATGGTCCTATCATGAAAATGTTTCCAAAAGAACACAAACAAATACAGCCTTGATTATCCATCGACCAGCAGAGCTACGGGTTTGACAGCAGATGACAAGAAAACAGAGGAAACGATTGAGAGACCACATGTATTGACCCATAATCTAGTGAACTGTGATTTGTATATGTTCATTTGAAAGTAAATTTGATGTTTGTGTCAGAGAGAGCAAGACCTGGAGCGTTGTAACGAAGTTTGAAAAAGAAAAGTTCTTAAACTCTCCAAGAAATATGTCTGTTTAAGTTTATAGAGGAAGATTTTATAGGAAAATCTTAAGTATCAAGCACTAGCTTTAATTAGCTTTAATTATTAAAGACTACTATTGTCACTGTCATATTTTCATTTTTTTTCTAAAATCCCGGTTTTAAACGACATTAGTGTGGATGTAGCCTCAGACAAGTTGACAGCAGACATCAAAGTTGGTATTGTCATATTGTTCCAAGCTAGCCTCGTCAGCCTTGGCAGATCCAACTGTGCGATCTCATATGCAGCCGAGCACAAAGGATGTTACATGCAAATCCCAATGGTCAGACCTGGCAACTCATCAGGGCCGCCAATTGTGCGTTAGCATGTTGGAAGTGTTCTGTGAAGGCCACTGACGTGACTCTGATCGTCAGCTGATGAGCCCCACCTGAGCCTGGTGGGACTTCAACTAGAAAAGAGCCACAGCTGAACATGGACCTCTCTTCCTCTGCTGACACCGCTACCATTTGGGTTTTGTTTGCATGACATATGTTTGACAATCTTCATGTCTAAACGTGGACACGATGGTGAAGATCTTGATAAAAACATTGATGTCATAAGCTTGATAATAGAGAGCAGAAGACTTGAAGATCCAGAGGAACCCCCCTCACGGTAATAATTACACAGTTTACATCAGTGTGAAATAAAGTTGTACTGATGACTGTTCCACCAATATTCAGTCAAATATGTGATCAGGACATTATTTATACTTTCTAGTCGCCATTCTCTGATCATGTGACAGCCAATCCGAGTTGAAACTGACAGGAGGAGAGCTAGTACCCGTTAGCAGCACCGCTAACGGCTCACAAAGGAAGGCTCTGTTGGGTTACATTATGATGCATTCAGGCTCTGTTCAGTGAAAATGAGTTGGCCGAATGTAAATTATAACGTTATCATGATGTGTTCACATGTAATCTAGTAAAATGTAGTATTGGTAAGAAACTTGAATAAATAATCGTTTGAAGGAGATGTTTTCACAGCAACATAAATAGATATTAGAGATGAATTATGAGCTGATTAGACAAACTGACAAGAATGACAAAATTTGTTTTAATCAATGAAAATACAATCTTTTATTTTCTAACCATTTGAATTGTGTGCCTTTTATGAGTAAACCCTACAAATTACTATAACAAAGTAAAATGATAACATTTGTAATTTGATGGTTTATTGAGATTTTTTGGAGAATATATATATATATATATATATATATATATATATATATATATATATATATATATATACAAAACCTGGAAAACATGTTTTTATAGTGGCACCAATCCCACAAAACGGGACAAGCTACCATTTAAATGCATTCCAATGCATCTGTTCTGGAAAACATGCACGCCCACAGTTAACTGATGTGTGTATGGCAAGAGACTGAGCTTCACAAGCATCTGCAGAGGACTTGCATCAACTACCACAACATTGACAAAGAGACGGTGTATAAAGAAAGCACCTTTAGAGAATCCTGTGAGGAATCCTGTGAGGACATATTTGTGAGAATCGATTTTAAGGCAATTCAAAGATCCTCTGGAACCCTGTTAGAAGAGTCTGGGGGAGTAGTCTAGAACCGCCTGCTCGCAAAGAAACACAAATCAAGTGATTGTGAATCAAAATGTTAGTAACAACGTTGTTACAATAGGTTTCACAACTCAAACACTCTATTAGACACCACATAAAATTAAAATTAATGAAAAGAGTAGCATAAGCACAAACCGCGTCGGAAGCCAGATGCGCAATTACTGTTGTCGTATTCGACGCCGTCAGTGAAACAGCAAAGTCAAAGGGTCAGACACAACTTGAAGAGGCATTTGCTCGAGACACTTTATGAGACGGGAAAAGCCGCAACATGACGAATGCAATAACAATCCACCTATGAAGGACTACAGACGGAATAAAGAGTTCTGTATTCGAGGTAATGTTATGTCTTGCCAAGGCAAAAACTGCTATTGCACTGATCGCCTACTTTAAACCTATCTTAACCAGTTTCTTTTCAAGGCTTCAGTACACATGACATTACAATGTTTTTTTCATATTCTTTAATTTAATAATTTCTTATTCTGCTAACTGTAGAATAAGCCACATTAAACCTGTGTTTAAGGTTTAAGGTTTTTACCTGTGCCTAGTCAAGCAAAACAAATATTGTGAAACCGATTTTTGGTCATATAGGATGGACTTCTTCTGGAGGTTAGAGATTATTATTATTTTCTATTGTACGCACAAACTACAATTAATAACAAGGGCAAACGCCATTGGCTACAAGAATACACAACAACATACATGGCATTCTGCAGTCAGCCAGGCCGAGTTCCAATCAGCTTGTGCAAAACAGGAAAGAAAGAAAGAGGAGAAAGAAGAGGTGTTGGGAAAGAAGTGAGGAGGAGGAGAAGGAGGTTTTGGGGAAAGGTGTGATGAGGAAGAGGATCCGTAAAGCAAGTGAATGGACAGTTGTACAGTTGTTTGGCTGCCTGCCTGAGAGAGCTGAGAGGATGAAGCATCCACGGTCCCACAAACACTCAGTAGCAGGTGTGCGTGTGTGCGCAGGATGGCAGAATGCTTTAGCAGAAAGCTAAAGAAGAAGCCCCTCACTGACTGCTGTAACCTGTATGACGCAGTCTCCCTCTTTAGACGGCGCACTCACCGTTTCTATGTAGGCTACATGCACACTGGTTTTCACGGAATGCTCATTGGCCAATTTAGATGTTGTCTGTAGCAACACATACACACACACATACACACACACATACACACACACACACGCGCACACGCACATCCACACTCCACCATGTCTGTAGCAACACACACACACACACACATGCACATCCGCACATCCACCATGTCTGTAGCAACACACACACACACAAATCCACACTCCACCATGTCTATAGCAACACACACACATGCACATCCACACTCCACCACGTCTGCAGCAACACACACACACATCCACACTCGAAACCATGTCTGTAGCAACACACAAACACACACATCCACACTCCACCATGTCTGTAGCAACACACACACACAAATCCACACTCGAAACCATGTCTGTAGCAACACACACACACACACACACATCCACACTCGAAACCATGTCTGTAGCAACACACACACACAAATCCACACTCGAAACCATGTCTGTAGCAACACACACACACACACACACACACACACACACACACACACACACACACACACCCACACTCGAAACCATGTCTGTAGCAACACACACACACACATGCACATCCACCATGTCTGTAGCAAGACACACACACACACACACACATGCACATCCACACTCCACCATGTCTGTAGCAACACACACACACATGCACACACACATCCACACTCCACCATGTCTATAGCAACACACACACACACACACACACACACACACACACACACACACACACACACACACACACATCCACACTCCACCATGTCTGCACTGCCATCTCATTCCGCCTCTCCCATCCACACTCATTCTGATTTCCTTTATTCTCTCCGGATCATTCCCGCAGTAAAGGCCATTGTGTCTTGGAGCATGTTGGGGAGGAGGCCTCGTCATCAGGAACTCATACGCAGAGATGCACCTGCACCATAGAATATAATGAAGCTAAACGTCTCCATTATTCACAAGCAGGTATAACAGCAAGGGGAAAGCAATGACAACTGTAGACTAAGCGATCCGGACGGGAGTCTCAGGGGTCCCCACAGCTGGAGGTGCTGCGCATCTTCCCGCGCTGTGCCAGCAGCAGCCTGCTGAGCTGCAGCACCATGGCAGTGACTTAGGCTCTCATGTCAGATGTTACAAGGTTTGGACTCGGCTTACCTACCTCTTCTTACGCAGTCTTGCGGATATGAAAAAGAGGCTGTGGAAACCCGTTCCGCGCATTCACACCTCGAACTTTGCTCCCGTATGTCCGCTCAGCCCGTGGAACTCAGCCGGCCATGCTGCAGAGGATCCCAGTGAAAAGGTACGTCCGACTCAGGACTACTCCACACCAGCAGAGCCGCTCCGACCGACCGACAGACCACCGACTGACTGCCGCTCCGATGCGCGCTCTCTGTGCTCGACAACTACTGTTGTTGCGCGCGCTCACGAAGGGGCTGGGTCGCGCGCATGGGTGCGCGGTAACAGCGTAGCCTACCGGAGACTCTGCAAATTGTAGTTCTCGCACTGCATTTTTAATTCAGGTACACAGTGGCGGTTCTACATGTAATTACGCCCCGGGCGAGATCCTCCCTACGATTTTTTTATTTTAATTTTTTATTATAAACTTACTTATTACTTACTTACTTATTTTTTATTATAAACTTACATTTCTCAATTGCACAAATCCTTCAATAGAACATTTGAATAACACACTTCAGAGAATAAATGCACACAATTCTGCATAAAAGTGCCAAATATATATATATATATACAATCAGATATAGAAAAAAATGAACAAGAGCAGAGATACAATAATATAAAATATTAAGAATAATATACAAATACAATATAGAATAAATAAACACACATGTAAAAACACACTAAAGAAAATGTAATTATTACACTATTGCACTAAGAACAGAAAACACAAACCAAAACTAAAACTTAATCTTTCTGGCCTTCCTTGATGCAAAATCATCAATAGTCATTATATGAAATCTACTGACTTAAGCCCACTAATTGCATTAGAGCAGCGGTCCCCAATCCCCGGGCCGCGCCCGGTACCGGTCCGTGGGTCCCTTGGTACCGGGCCACAGAGAAATAATTTATAAAGAAAAAAAGTCGGAAAAATGTTTTATTGTCTGTGCGTAGCCTCAAACGTAACCTCTTGACACATGTTAAGAGGATACGTGATACGTTACCCCAAAAGTGAAATTTAAAAGTCCGTTACAACTCAGTGTTCTGGATTAAAATCGAGGCAGAGTTACTGAGATCGCCAAAAAAGCTCTGAAACCTTGCCTCCATTTCAACATCCTGTCTTTGTGAAGCGGGTTTTAATGAAGTGACAGATTGCATATAAAGGTTTAAGTTACGGAGTAGAGTCAGTAGACTGGACATAAACAACAGACGTCGGGGCTCGGTCTTTTTCTCCCGTCACCCCGAGACGGGACCGGCTCGTAGCAGAGAAACAAGCTCAGGGCTCCACTAATGCAGCGTAATGGTGAGATGTATCTTTATGCACTTTATAATTGTCTTTATGCCGGTCGTATTACGTCATATTTTTCGCCCACACCGTAAAGGCTGGTCCGCGAAAATGCACCCCCATATTTAAAAAGCAACTTGCAGGTTAGAGCCCAATGGGTAGGAAAATGAAGTGGCGGCCGGCCAATAGAGGGCCACAGGGCCCGGCCCCACCCACCCTGAGCCACCAAAAAAAAAAAATATATATAAGATTATTAATTATAAAAAAAATGTAATATTCATAAATTATACAAATTGTCAATATTTGTGTTTTCGAGCTATGGAATATACCCAGTAATATTTGTAAAATAGGATAGCTGCTCAAAATACATGTTTTTCCTGCTTGTCCTCTCTGTTAGCTGCCCCCATGCACATTACATTATTTCATTTAGCTGACGCTTTTATCCAAAGCTACTTACAATAAGTGCATTCAACCATGAGTACAAACTCAGAACAAGAATCACGTGCTGGGGCTAGATCGATTTTACCCAAGGAAGACGGGTCTAATATGCAGTTCAGCCAATCACTGATTGAAGATAATAATTAGGGACATACAATTTAGGGGTGGGGGGAAAAATCGTTACAGCATACTATCGCGATAGTTTGCGTGGCGATATTGTATCGATACACGGTAAGTATCGATCTTTTATGAAATCAATTGTGGGAGGCATCGGAGAAAGAATGCGCCGTCCGCGTGTAAATCAAACATCTGAACTTCCTGTCACTCGTAGCGCCGCTGCTCGCACAGCTGTTGCACGGCGCACAGAACAACGCTGGTCAAAGACATTAAAAAAAAGCGGATGAACAGGCCGCCTCTAACATCGTCATCGCAACGCAGTTCCTGGAGAAGTCGGTGAAATTCCTACGGATAATATTATGAACCCAGACACGACGCCGTTTGATACTCCGACGTCTTTGGGATTCCCACAACAAGTATAAAGCAGAAATAGTGGTTATTTTCATGGTGGACGGCAGAAATGAAAACTCTTTGCACGGAGATAAACCACAGAGATAAGCCACGCCCCCTCCAGCTCGAATGACGCGACTATGTAGACCGTAATAATGAAGTGACTATGTAGACTATAATAATGAAGTGACTATGTAGACTGTAATAATGAAGTGACTATGCAGACTGTAACACAATCAGTTCAGTTTGTCAGGTGCAACATTGATGAAAGTGTTGGTCAGTTTGTCCCATTTAGCTGCAATAAAAATGATTGAAGTGAGATGAACAGACTGAACACTTTATCTTATTAGATGAAATATGTTGACAGTTTTCCTTTGGGGACCATTTGCGGTTAAAAAAAGGGAATAAATCACAATATATCTGTAACGGGTTTTCGCTACCCCAGTGAGTCTCTCCTCAGCACACCAGGGTTGAAGGTTCACAACAGCTTTATTAGGTTCTGCTGCTCTAACGGACCGTCTTGCGTCGGTCTGCCCGTCTCTCGAGCGTCTAGCATACTCCTACTTATGTAGAGACAAACACACAATTGGTATAGCTGAGGCCAATCAGGCTTCTTTCAGGCACCGTCCCCCGAGCCACCCACAACCACACCCCTCTGCAGCTGAGCATAACCACGCCCCCGCCACCACAATATCACAATACTCAATATATCGCAATGCTCAATGTATCGCAGTATTGTGATAATATCGCAGTATCGTGATAGTATCGTATCGGTTTGGCTAAGCTGCTGGATGCAGTCGTTCTAATGGCGTATTTTACTTTCCATGCTTGCTTTTTAAATCAACGTGGACCGAAAAGAAAACATGAGAACACCAGAAGGACACGCATGGAGGACACGCATGGATTACTGTCAAGCTACTAAACTAGCATATCAAGCTAAGTAAACATGCTACCTTCGGAAGCCGGGCTGTGGCGAAGAAACACAATGAGGTTGATGGGTGTTCACTTGAACAATAACCTGGACTGGTCTGACCATGCACACGCACTTTATAAAAAGGGACAAAGCAGACTCTTTCTGCTGAGGAGACTGTGGTATTTTGGGGTGCAGGGAGCTCCTGAAGACCTTCTTTGACTCTGTGGTGGCATCAGCCATTTTCTATGGAGTGGTCTTCTGGAGCAGCAACATCACGGCAGCTGACAGGAGGCGACTGAACAAGCTGGTGAGGAAGGCCAGCAGCGTGCTGGGTGTCCTCTGGATACTGTGGAGGTGGTGGGAGACAGGAGGATTCAATTTAATTCAATTTTCAATTCAGTTTATTTTATATAGCCCAACATCACAAATACAAGTTTGCCTCAGAGGGCTTTACAATCTGTAACATAACATCCTGTCCCGGGACCTCACATCGGATCAGGAAAAACTCCCCCAATAAAGATAGTAAAAACCCTTTCACAGGGAAAAAAAAGGGGTAGAAACCTGAGGGAGAGCAACAGAGGAGGATCCCTCTCCCCGGATGGGCAGAAGCAATAGATGACATGTGGCCAGAATGAATAACGTAACAGAGTTAAAGCAAATTCAATGAATATGACAAAAATTATTCATATAATGAGTAGTAGGCATGGTCCATGATCCAGATAGCCATGATCCATTAAGCAGAAGGAGGTAGAGAGGAGGGGCATCAGCAGGGCCATGGCAGCAGGCAGGACTGGTTCCAGTCAGCCACAATCCGTGGAAAAATAAAGTAGAGTTAGTAATGTGCATTGAAGAGACAATCATTTATCCATGATAAGCCACGCCTCCCACCCCATGCAGGACACTCTGGCAGCGCTGCACAGCTCCTCCAGTCACCCGGTGTCTGAGGAGAGGAGAGGTACTGCAAGTCCTTCCTTCCCGCTGCTGTGAGGCTGCACAATACACATACCTGCAAACTCATAAGGGGTGAAAAATGTGACAGTGGAGGGCGGGAGCCGCTGACTCGCCGCGTCAGCCAGGAGAGCGGCGAGTCAGCGACTGACGCCTCGCGCTGCCACGGACTCGCCGCTACCAGTAATCGCACTCGCTGTCTCTCCCAACAACGTTAGCTAACGTGTTAGCAAGCTGGATAGCTTGCTATTAAAAAACAAGGTTGAGGGAAATGAAGCCGCTGTAGACATCTTAACGCTGATTGGCCAAGACTCGACACATCAAAGATGTTCTATTTGCGATGATCACAACATCAGCTTTTTTCCGTGTCTCACTCCAATCTCAGAAACACTGACCGGCCAGTTGACCCCCCCTCCCAAAAACAAAAACTCTTCGTTTGTCACGTGGATGACATTTTAATTTCAAAATGACGATTTTCGCCGAAAGGTGACAAGTTTGCAGGTATGGATACATTGGGATCTCAGTAGACCACTAACACTTCACTTTAATCACTTTGGACACTTGGACACTTTATTCACTGTGGACACTTTGATTGCAGTCATCTGGTGTAATATAAATACATTGAAGTACTTTATATACTTTTTATTCCGTCTGTATATTTAATTTAAAATAGCTACGGTATTCTTCTCCTCTACTGTTTTTTATTACCGTTACTGTTATTTATATTATTTGATTTGTCCTTACTATGTGTGCAAAGCTGCTGTAATTGTAAAGGTTTTAGTCCTGCAATTTCACCACTGCAGGAATAATAAAGGATAATCTTATCTTAAAAACAGGCAAATTTTATCCAAAATAATTGATTGTGTGAAGTTTTGTGGGGCTTTTGAGCTGGCATTGCATGATGAGTCTCATTAAACTCCACATTACTTTTTACAATGCTATAAATTACCACAGGGATGAGAGAGAGAGAGGGGAGAGGGAGAGAAGGAGAGAGAGAATACTGTTAGAGAGGGGAGGGGAGAGAGAGAGTACTGTCAGAGGGAGAGAGAGAGACAGGGAGGAAGAGACAGAAGGAAGGGGGAGAGAGAATGAGAGAATACTGTCAGAGGGAGGACAAAGAGGGGAGAGAGAGGACGGGGGAGAGAAGAGAGAGTACTTTTAGATGGATTAGGGAGTTTAACAATCAGTCATGATGATGTGAGAGCGGATCTTGGCGATCTCGAAGAACTCTCTCCCTATAAAACTAATATCGCTCCTTCATCTCTGAGAAAGGGAGCTGCCTTTTTTTGTCTGGTGGGAGTGGCCAGTTTATCCAGTGAATTTCAGTTAGCCTGCGTAGGAGCAGGTTTACATTTTTGGTTGTGTTGTATGGTGATTTTTCTAAACTTGCTTAGAGGAACCGAAAAGCCTGACCTACGTCATCTTATCCTGAAAATTAGGGCCCTGTTCTCCTCTCTGGGTCCAACGTGACCGGTTTTCCTCTCCGGGTCCAACGTGACCCGTTCCTCTCCGGGTCTAACGTGACAGTTTCTGATTTGCCGGTCCTTTTCCATTTCCAAAATATATAGGTCTGTTGATAATCCAATATCAATTCCATTCTTTGCTTTAGTATATCTAGATCTGCGATGTCCTGATCTGCGGTCTACAGAGACCTTACTCTATCTTAAACTTGACCTCCACACTGGTTTAATGTAAACTAATGCTAGCTCGTCTAACGTGTTCTAACTGTAACCTTTCTTTCATGACTAACTTTCTTTATTGCGTAGCGTAGGCCTTCTCTGGTGCTGTAGGTAAGGTATTTTATTCATATAAAATATAATCACCCCAGGCAATTCCAGCCAGCATTCAGTCATGCTCCTTATTTATCATCGGATTGCAGCAACTTCATTCTTTACCATCACCACCAGTGTCTGGACTCCAGGGGATTCGGCCCGATCATCAGAACTCAGCATCACTGCCCCTGATCATCCTGTTTCAGGATAGTCCAATCACCAAAGACTTTGCACTATTCAAATAATATTTATATGTAATAAATGTATGGTTAACGTAAAAAGTCTCTCCTGATTGAACTATGAATATGGAAACAAAGCTAGTAAATATTTGGCCCGCCTACTTAACCAGAAACTAAATTACAACACCATAGCAGGAATCGGAGACCCAAGAGGGAAAAGACATGTTGTTAAAAATATCAACTCTGTTTTAATTTTTATTGAAATAACTTTGTGACTCCATCCATGATTTTTCAAATAATAGAACAAGTAAGCCACATTGCGCCATCAGACAAACACACATACAATGTGCACTCACTTTGTTAGAACAATGCAAATAAAGTTCTATCAGTGCAAAGAAATCTAATATTTGGCAAAAGAAATTGCTTATTGTGGCTGCAATTAACCTGTTTTGCACTGAATATAATTTCAAGATAAACACAATAATGTGCAACCAGTGCCAAACAAAGCAGAATCAGAGCAGATACTGTATGCAAGCCATCACATTATCAGTATTAGTGGCTGCAATGAGCCTGCTTTTTTCTTGAAATCTTTTTAAACAGGGTTGCAGGCCACTCTCAATTCATGCTCAATGTTGAGCTTAGATCTGTATTCTGTTTTGACACGCAACAGCAGAAAAAACAACCTCACGGAGATCATCTTTTGGCAAAATTCCAAGAATCGGTTAATCGCACATGCGCAAGCATAAAATGTTAACAGCGTAGGGTAAAGATTTCCACGAAAGTATAGGCATTTCGCCATGTATTTATTGATGCCGTTTTATGTCCGTGTACTTTTGTAATATGTGAAGCTCTCAATAAAGGTCTTTGAAATAAAGACATTCTGCATTTCCCCCTCACACCCCAACTGTAATACCTCCGCGCCCCACTAGAGATGCACCCCACAGTTTGAAAACCACTGACCTACACTAACAAAAGAACAACAAAAATCTTTGGAGAAACCCATTCTGGAAAAGTAAATGGCTTTGATGCATAGTGGAAAATCACCAGGAACAGATGGGTTCCCAGCAGAACTCTCCCCGACTGCCAACATTACCGCAACAACACGTTCCTGTAGGTACAGTACATGCTGTACAACATCAGGAGAATACGTCCCCTTCTAACTCAGAAGGCAGCACAGGTTCTAGTCCAGGCTATGATCATTCCATGCAGCAGCTTGACTGGTCTATCTCTTATGCTTCGTTCACACAAAGAGTTGTGAATTATTCGCGAGAGTAGATTACATGTAAAGTCAATGCACAGAGGCTTGTGATTATTGTAGCACTCTCCAGTTGCTGTGGCTTCAGCAAGCACACAACCAGCTATATGTCAAGCATGAAGAGAAAATTCAGGGCTTCATGCACCATTTACTGAAAATGATAGTGGAGCCAAAAATAAGATTGAAAGGCCACGTCACTTTACCCCGTTATCCAGCAGCGTTATTTAAAGATCAGGATTGCTGACTGAGCTGTACATAAATCTTTTTGGAAAATGTTGACAGGGATAATTGTCATATTTATTAAATCATGCCAAGTATGGGCAGTGTCTTGTTATAAAAGTGCATCAAGAGGTAGATAAAAGGAAAGTGAGGGCCAGTCTTTTAATTACTCGACAAGAGTATATTGTGAGCTGACATTATGAGGCTCTGTCTGAAGATGCAGCGAGACCTGGGGATTGCAATATCAGTCTTCCTTTCCATCTGGCACTTATATATCATATACATATCTCAATAGCTACTGGCCAGATTTCTATCAAGATTGCAGTGATTATTAGGACTTGGACTAGGGCTGGGCGGTATGGCCAAAAATTCATATCATGGTATTTTGTAAGATTCTGGCGGTTTACTAATGGCGCATGCGCGGCAGTAACGACTTGTCATTCTTCGGCAGGCAGTAACATTTAATATTTACAGTCACAGATACGTGTACAGCGGTCTGAGCTACTTACGTCTCACGGATAGAAGTTGACTCATGGGCCGTTTCTCAAAACCCAAGTACACAAGTACGGACTTGTGAACTTTTGGAGTCTGGACTTGGAGTCTGGACTTGGAGTCCAGACTCTCAAAGACAGGAGAACGCAGGATGGTCTTTCTGCAATTGGAACAGCAGCTGACTTGATGACGTCACCACCTCAGCTGTTGTTGTCATGAGTAACTCTGATTCTTCACTGTAAAGTGTTTTTACAGTCAAACAAAATATGACAACCCTGCTTTTTTGTACTGGTTTCAGACATACACATATCATTGTATATATAGTGTATATATATATATATTATTGTGTTTATAAATATATATATACATATACACATCTCATTGTATATATATTGTGTTTATAAATATGTATTTTATATAAATACTTACAGATACACATAATTGAAGATGTATGTTAATGAATGTGATATATATATATATATATATATATATATATACATATACACACACACATAATTGCAAACAATTCAGTCAAAAGTAATAAGACACCTCTGTAGTTCAAAGTAAAAGTTAAATTAAAATCTTAAGTTATAAATCTTAACCTTTCCCTCAGTCAAACTGATTTAATGTGACTGAATAAATATTGCTCGATTGATCCTCGAAACCGAATTATAACTCATGTTTAATCGATACGGAGACATCGGAGCCAGCGGATCATTTAAAAAAGTCCAGCCGAGATCAGGCTGCTCTCGGCGGGCAGCAGAGCGCTGACGGCCCGGTGCTGCGGGGCTCAGCGGTCCCGCGAGCAGGACCTCAACTCGTCGGCGTATCTTTTTAAGTAGGCCGATTCTTGAGAAAGCGACCACAGATTTGATGCTTAAACAACTAACTCCTCGCCTGAAAACATCCTAAAATTAAATTTTGTGACTCAACAACGGTAGAGAATGTCAACTTTCAGTTATGAGTTTCTCATCCGCCATTGTTCCCCGTTTGATGACGCCATGATTATAACATGACAGCGGTGAGCAGGAGCCACTGCTCTTCACAGAAAACCAAACGCTAACTCTGTATAATCTCTCCTCTAACACCTGTTTGAGAGAAGACCTTTGGTGGAGAAACTACAGGTGAAACACCTGGTCCCAGATCAACGCGACCAGTGGTACGACCGGTAGGTACCTACCGGACCGAAAAGCTAAAGACAGCTAAAGACACCATTTAAACTTTTAAAATGTTGACAAAACCTTCAGCTATTATTCTATAATTTCAGATTGTTTATATCTTTAATAGTTGTTTTTAACTGTCACTGTTTTATGCTTTTTTAGCAACTTTTCTCTCTTTAACATGGGTGTGTATTGTGCAGCTCAGAGTGTGTGATGTTATAGCTAGAGTGAGGAGAGGCTTCAGGATTTCACGGGAAAAATATCTGACTTTTGCCATCTACTCCACAATACTAACTTTTTGGGCATAATTTATATATCAAACGTAGGAAACTTGTCATATGTCGTAAAATTGGGTCGATTTGAGTCCAACAGATTCAGACATGTTTAAATCCGACTAATTGTGAGAGGTAGTCAACCTCCTCCTCCCACCATGTTAAATCTCCCTGCTAAAATGTCTCCCACAGACAATTGTACCTGATTTTGAAATTACAACTAGAGACACATTGTGTAACCTACAGACCCACAAACAAGATCCACGCGTTCGCAAGAGTCTTATCTCTCAGGAAGTATCATCATTTTTTCGTCTTGCCTTTGAGGTTCTTGAAATATTAAGCTTTTTATGAAAAAAAATAAATGCATTGGAGTCAATGGAGGACATCGAAGGAAATACTCACTCATGACACAGGTGCTTCAAGTTAACTAATCAGTGCAGCTTCACACTCATTCTTGTTCTAGCAACATTGTGAGGACACACACACAGAGCAGCTGCAGGCTGTTGGTGGAGATAAAGTGAATTTGATTGCTAGCATGAAGTTAGCTTTGCGTTAGACTAAGCTAACTAACTGTGGGCGGGCAGCGGCACAGAGGCGGGGAACGCCGACAGGACAGGGGGAGCCTGTACCTTGTCTGGGAACCGGGCTGGGAGGGACTCCATCATGTCCCTGAAAAGCCGGTCGTTGACTAGGCCAGAGGTTCAGGCCTCCAAATCAGAAACCCTGGTGGCAGGAGTCTTGCCCCTCGGGCTACGGGGCCCACCATGAGCCAGCCAGGAACCCAACCATGGGTCGCGCTCAGGGTCCCTCACGGGGATCATTAACCGCATCAAAATCTGCATCCATAGTCTGGTCGTGGAAGCCCAGGCTACGGCCAGGAGCGCCATGAAAATATACGCGGACAGTGGCTGGCCGTGGACTTGCCATGGCGGGACTGGAAAAGGGTTGAAAGAATGCTTCCAAAAACAGGCCGAAGAATGAACAAAAAAAAACAGGAATCCAAAAGACAGGGACAACACAGGACCACTCACGGGACAGCTACCCGGGGTAACAGACAGGCAAAAACCAGTACAATCCGACAAGGGGACAGGAGACAAACATGGTTTAAATACAAGAGGAAGGTAACGAGACACAGGTGGAAAACGATGAGGGCAGCACAGGTGAAGGGAATACACAATCAGGGAACAGGACAGACAGACAATCACGGTGGCAGGAAGTGCAGGAACACAGAGGACACACACGAAAAGGACTTCACAATAAAACAGGACACCAAACATACCAACATCATAACAATCTGCGAGTGTGCTGTCTCCTCTACATCTCGCTGAGGTTCAGGAAAGCCATTTTGAGGAAATCCTCAGAAAAATTAAATCCTGTACCCTGGACCCCATTCCCACTGCTCTGCTCAAGTCGCATATCCCCACTCTCAGTCCTTTCTTTCCCAAAGTTGTTAACCTTTCCCTACGCTCTGGCTGTGTCCCACCTGCTCTCAAGGTTGATGTCATCCGCCCCCTTCTCAAGAAGCCCACCCTGGACCCGGAGGTTCTAGCCAACTACAGGCCTATCTCCAACCTTGCCTTCCTGTCCAAGATATTAGAGAAGGTAGTTGCTTCTCAACTTCAGGACCACCTCAAACACAACAACCTGTTTGAAAAATTCCAGTCAGGATTTCGTTCAGCCCACAGGACTGAAACATTTTTGCTGAGGGTGACTAATGACCTGCTGAGATCAGCAGATGAAGGATCATCCTCCTGGAACTGACTGCTGCATTTGATACAATGGACCACACCATCCTCCTACAGCGCCTCCACACCACCATTGGACTATCAGACTCTGCACTCCAGTGGTTCCAGTCCTATCTTTCTGGCAGAACTGAATATGTTTCACTAGGAAAATGCAAGTCCAGACTGCTCCCCGTCTCCTGTGGTGTTCCAAAAGGGTCGGTCCTCGGCCCCCTCCTATTCATTATGTATATGCTCCCCCTCGGCCGTGTTGTCAGCAGACACAGGATGTCCTTCCACTGTTATGCGGACGACACACAGCTTTACATCAAAACTGCCCCAAGCCCCTCTGCAGCCATGCCATGTCTCACCGCCTGTCTTGGGGAGATAAAGGCGTGGATGAGCAACAACTTTCTCCAGCTAAACAGCAGCAAAACTGAAGCCCTCCTTGTTGGCACTCCACGCCAGGTTCAGTCATCCTCCATATCTCATCTCACCCTTGACAGTCAGGTCCTACCCCTCTCCTCCACAGTCACTAATTTGGGACTTTGGCCCCACTTTAACCCTGTTAGATGCAGAGACGCTCGTCCATGCCTTCATCTCCTCAAGACTGGACTACTGTAATTCACTGTTCACTGGGATCACTGGCAAGGACATCCAGAAACTGCAATACATTCAAAACAGTGCTGCCAGGATCCTGAAGAGAGTCCGGAAATATAACCACATAACACCCATTCTGCACTAACTACACTGGCTCCCTGTCTCATTCCGGATTGACTACAAAGTCATACTACTCACCCATAAATGCATAAATGGACATGCACCTCCCTACCTACAATAACTCAATACTCCCCAAACCTCCACCCGCACCCACATATCTACAAACCGCTCGCTCCTCCGGGTCCCCAACACCAAGCTCCGCACCATGGGCGACAGGGCCTTTTCCTTGGCAGCGCCACGCCTCTGGAACAGTCTCCCTGATCACCTAAGGGCAACTCAGACACTGAACTCTTTTAAGACTGGCCTAAAAACCTTTTTATTCAGGAAGGCATGTGTTGATTCATTGTCAGCTATTCTTTTTTTTTTACTTTTTTATTAGGGGTTGCTTTAACCATGTTTTAACTGTTTTTATTTTTGTTTTACTATATATTGGCTCTGTGGCACTGAGTTTCTTGAGTGTGTTTTAAAAAAATGAAATGTATTATTATTAAGTTGATCAAATGTCCTATTATCCATCTTAAATTACCGAGATGATTGACGTCAGGCTAACTCTGTTCCTCCTGATGTGCTGAAACGGTCTCGTTAATTCAGTCATCTGGATAATTGCACGTGCCCGTCTGCTTCAAAAGAGGGGGAAAAATCGAACACAGATTCCATGATCTTCTAATAGTACAATGGCAAATGAACTCAAAGGACAAGACACTTTTTTCTCCGCTGACAAGCAGGAGATGATCATGAACGCATATGAGAAAGTCAAGACCTTAATCATGGCAAAATATAAAGCTGCGTTCACACTAAAAACGTTGTGAATATTCGCAACGTTTTTGCAACACTTTTGGTGTGAACGCAGCTTAACACCGTCACCGTTAGACATAAGCATCGCATATAAATATCAAGTTAAATGCGTCAGTGTTGGGAAAATGTACCGGCTAATTTTAAGTGCCTCATCACCCAAATCAATCAGATCGGAAGAACTCTCCCTATACAACTAATATAACTAATCTCGCTCCTTCATCAATGAGGAAGGGAGCTGCCTTTTTTGGCCGGTGGGAGTGGCCAATTTATCCAGTGGATTGAAGTAAACCTGCCCTGGAGCAGGTTAAGGGATTTCGATATGTTGCTATGGTGATTTTTCTAAACTTGCTTCAAGGAACCAAAAAGCCTGACCTGAGTCATCTTATCCGGACAATTATCCAGCTAACTCAGTAAACCAGGGCTCTATTTCTCGTACCTGGCTCAACAAAGTCAAGCAAATCTCCTGTTATCCATCTTAAATTAGCGAGATGATTGACGTCAGGCTAACTCGGTTTCTCCACGGAAGATCCGTGCTGAAACGGTCTCGTTAATTCTAACCAGACGTCAGTCCTGGATAAATGCGCGTGCCCGCTCTTTTTCAGAAGGGATAATAATCGAGCACTGACACCACGATGTTCTAACAGTACAATGGCAAATAAACTCAGGACGTAGGAGATGATCATGAAGGCATATGAGGAAGTTGTTACCTTAATCATTAAGTAAATTCGTTGCGAATATTACAATGTTTTTGCAACGTGTTTGGTGTGAACGCAGTTTAACACCGCCCCCGCTGCGAGACACAAGCATCGCAAATATATCAGACAAGTTAAATGTGTCAATGTTGGGAAAATGTATAGGCTAATTTTAAGTGCTTCATCACCCAACTCAATCAGATTATATTTATTTAAAAGTAGTATACGAATAAATATATACTTATGAGGATATATGTACTGTATGTGCGTATGTATTATGTACTATATATGTGTATATCCATGTATATATAGATTATCATAACTAGGAGTTTGAATATGTGTATGGGCAGGTCAGTATGTATGTATTATTCATAATCAGAGATTCAATCAATTGAAGCAGTGAAAATAAATTGTGTATGATTCTCTGTATTCTCATCATGAGTCCACCTTATTCATGTTCTACAATAATGATATGTATGGTGTACTAATACCACTGTCATATAATGAGTGCTTTTAACACAAGTTTACATAAGTTTCTTAAGCGCTAAATGCAACATGCAGCGGGTGATAGTATATATCTGAGATGGGCAATCGGCTGCGCCTGTGGTGATCAATGTCCAGCTTGAGAAGCTCTCCTGAATAAGTGATTCCTTGTCAGCGGAATATATTGCGCCGCGTACAGGAAGTCATGAGGATGTGGAAACGGATCTTGGCGATTTTGAAGAACTCTCTCCCTATAAAACTAATTAGACTAATATCGCTCCTTTATCAATAAGGAAATGAGCTGCCTCTTTTGTCCGGTGGGAGTGGCCAGTTTATCCAGTGAATTTCCGTAAGCCTGCCCGGGAGCAGGCATACATTTTTGGCTGTGTTGCTGTAGTGATTTATCTAAGCTTGCTTCGAAGGACCAAAAAGCCAGACCTACGTCATCTTATCCTGAAAATTATCCAGCTAACTCCGTAAACCAGGTACGAAGTATAGGGCCCAGTTGATATTAATGATGACGTGTAGTCCAGTAAAGCAGCAGAGTTTGTAGAATCCAACAGTTTCTGAGTGGAGTTCTGTTGCACACGATTCCAATCAGGCCACCTGATACTTGTGTCTGTTCTTTTAAAAAAATATATAAATTGTTTTTAGTTTGAAGTTAAAAATTTTGAAGTTGTAGTTTGAAGTCAAGTGGTTTGTATTTATTTATTTATATTTATAGTATTTAAACAGTTAATATATTGTTCAGTTTGGAGAAAGAAATTTGCCTTGGCAATAAAAAAGTATCGGGTCAGGCACCGTTTAGGCACCGGTATCATTTTAAAAGTATCGCTTTAGCCCCCGTATCGAAAAAGAAAAAAAAAATCCATCCCTAATTATAATATACTGAATATATATATATATATATATATATATATATATATATATATATATATATATATATATATATATAATGATGTGATTATTATATCAAAGTGTTGGAATAAATGTTAAATATTTAACTGCAAATTATTAATGTGTGATACCTTGTGTGTGTAATGTGTGTGTATATATATATGTGTATATATGTATATATATATATATATGTGTGTGTGTAAAGTTTGATCCAAAACAATACAGTGGAAAGAAACACAAAGGCGGCAACGTTTGTACATGCCTCCTCTGTGGCCTACTGCTGCTGATTCCTGTGGTGTCCACCTGCAATGCTGCGGAGGGACCCAGCTTAAATAGGAAATTATTGTTCACCTGGAGAAACTGATGAAAGGAACAGGGCTCGTTCCTCGTAACTGGCTTACTGAGTTAGCCGGATAATTTTCATGATAATGTGACGCAGGTCAGGCTTTCGATTCCACAAAGCAAGTTTTGGAAAAATCACCATAGCAACACAGCCAAAGCCCTTAACCTGCTCCAGCGCAGGCTAACTGAAATTCACTGGATAAGTTGGCCACTCCCACCAGACAACAATGCCAGCTCCCTTCCTCAGAGATGAAAAAGCGATATTAGTTACATTAGTTTTATAGGGAGAGAGTTCTTCCAGATCGCCAAGATCGGTTCTCACATCATAATGACTTCCTGTACAAGCGCGATCGATTCTGCCGACAAGGAATAATTTATTTACTGGACCTGCCGTGCATTGAACACCACACGGCGCAGCCGAGCATTGGCTGTCTCACATACTGTATGCATAGACTGGATCACCGAATGGATCACAGCTGAATACCTGGCCTATTTAAATTTGCATAAGGAGGAATTCTGCAAACCTTTGCTATGTACTACAACATCCTTAAATATTTTGTAGCTATTGATATAGTAATTTTTATAACAACTATAAACAAAAGTTCTTCCATATTTATGATTGGGATGCTGTTAATTTTATTATTTTTTTCAAACGTCAACATGGCAAAGCATTTTAAGCAGGAAATGCATTTTCTAGTTATTATTTTCATTGTTTATTAGCATACCAAATTGATAGGTTGTTATACTTGGCTATCATTTTCTGTTTGTTACGGGTGGTGCCCCGATGTAAGTTATATTGTTCAATATTATTAATATTACATTTTTGCTTGCCATTTTAAAGCCTTTTTGCGCTATGGAACCTACATTATTTTAGTGCCCGGTTGTTATTATTATTTATTGATAATTGTATTGCTTTGCCTTCATTTTGGGATAATTCATAATCTATGAATGCCAATAACCAGATCTGCTCATACATGTGTGGGTGGCCGTGGAGTCTGGAAGCTAAATCAAATAATGGTCACTTCCAAGCTTGTTTAGAAAATATTTATTTAATGGAATGTACACTGTACAAAAGGCACTAAAGCATGTGAGATACATCTGGATCTCATCTTGCACCATCACATTTTGTGGAACATTTCCTTTCTCGTGTCTGAAGTTCCAACATGATTTCTCCTAAATAATTTAGATAACATATTAAGAAAGGGAAAATTCTCCAAATACAAACACACATTCACTACTTTTGGGCTGCTTCCTAAATTTCTTTGCTAAATCTAGAGTCATTATTGTTGTACAAAATGAACATAATACATATATTTTCACTTTGCGTAATGATTTAGGCAATGATTTTTCAAAAATAAAGACATTAATCTACAAAATCAACAGTCGGTATCCTTTTATCAGTCACTACTCAGCCATATGCAGGCCATTCTAATGTTGAATAGCTCACTTTAAGACATGTCATTGTTCGAATGGTTTACAATACCTAATAACTAGCAGCTTATCATTGACAGGGGAATTACAAACATCTGCTGGTTTGTTGGGATTGTCAACGCATGTTGACAGTCCACACTGTAATCCATGTTATGCTCGTCCACAACCGTCAGTGGTGAAACTCATACGAATCCCTTTACAAATACTGTAGATGACAGATGGCATTTAAATTCTGTCATCTATATGTAAAGGTAATTATACCTGCCATTACAATTGCCATTTACAGCGCTGATGCTTGTCAACCTATAATGACCTATGCTAAAAATAATTATCTTGGGTGGAAAATCCTATGTAAAGGAAAAGACAAAAACCAGACAGCCAGTGCTATTCTAAATATGAATTTCTCTTCACTCATAAGATAATGCAAACATGATGGGACAATTCTGTCTCCTCAAAATATTGCTAAGGATATGTCCCTATTGTCCTTGGCAGCAGTGCATTGTATAGTGCTTTTTAATAGGAAATGTCAGGGTTTATATAGTTGTCATTGCAAAATGTATTGCAAACATTTCCCCAATTTTCTCAGAGGGACCACTAGCTGTCTGCCTCTCCTGATAGTGTGCCTTCTCTTCGGGACTCAGTCGGCAAGTCCAGATGGTTGACATTTGGATTCAGCCATTGTCATTGTTAGCTTTGAGCTCAAAGCATCACTGTGCAGACGGGGTCACAAACATAGCTATAGACTCAGTGTTGTCTTGTCTTTCAGGCAGTCACTAGGTTCTATTTTTTTCAGTATGCTATGAAAATTAGCATGTAGCACTGCATTACCCCACACATTGACTACAATAAAAGGAGTCATGATTTTCACAGTGTTTTGAAACTAACTGAAATCAGGGGCTGTCTGGAAGGTATATAAATGTATGCAACAGTAGAAAACCCTATGGTATAGTGTTATGGCCTTCTAAAATGTGACCGGAGTTGGTCTGAAGCGAAGGAACTGTGGATCATCTATTGGCTATAGGTGGTGGGGTGGTCAGGTACCTCTGGACAGGTTTCCAGTCAATGACTTATGAAGACAGACAACCATTCACACTCATATTCAACCCTATGAGCAATTTAAAGTTGCATGTCTTTGGACTGTGAGACGAAACCGGAGCACTGTGAGGAAATCCACGCAGGCACAGGGTGATTATGTAAACTCCATACAGAACGGCCTCAGCTGCACGGCCAGGTTCCAATGCAAAACCATCTTGCTAATCACTGAAGTGTGACTTAATATGTTGCTTATGGAAGTTAAAAATGGAAAAGTTTATCACGACCAACAACTCCATCTGTTTGGTGCATAGTCCTGTATTTTCCATTCATTATTGCTTCCATCATAGCTTGGTATTTGTCCCAGCAGGTATTAGATTTGAATGTAATGTAGCTGAATTTGTGGTTCAGAATTTTAATCCATACGCTTACTGTAACTTGTTAAAGTCTGGAAAATGAATTATTTGTTTGAATTTCAATGAATTCAATTCTACAAATTTCAGGCAAACTGTGATGGCAATTATCATTAAAATCTAATTAATTAATTTGTATATGACAAATCTCTATAAATCCTTTCTAAAAATCCCTGTGTGCAACATTTGAGCATGCCATTTTACAAATGATTGTCAACAAAGTCAGACATGTTGAAATAGATTCACTTTTTTCTTGAAGTTATATTTATAATATGTTTTTTTTACCAGCACTTTGGGGCAGAAAAACAAGCTGACAGATAAACACTGTCAGCATTCACACCCACATTCACTGATGGCAGAAGATACCATACAAGGTGCCAGATGCTACTCAGGATCTAATCTAATCATTCAAAAGAACGAGTTGGTGATGAAACTCTGTGGGCCCATCACTGGAAATGCCAACTGTCATGTTATACATAGGCATTTGATTCAGTGTTGACTGGAATACAATTTATTTTAAATTGACTGTGCCACCACCAATATAACTCAATCCAGTTACAAAACCTTACATGAAAAGTAAGTGTCAGGAAATGTCAATACATTTTTTATTAATAGTGTATTTACAACTTAGATTTTATTTTTAAAGCCCTGGCCACTGTGCTGCATGCAATCTTATCATACCCGAGGTATGATAAGATTGCTTACAGCGAAGTAAATGCTAAGATCTCAAATTAGGTCCAATACCGCAAAAATACATGAGCAGTCAGATTATCAACCCAACACCCTCAATGTGGCTAATCATTGTACAGGAAAACTGAATGCAAACATCTGCAGTGAGTACAGCGGTTCAAACCTGCAGAGAGGAAGTAGGTCTATAACCGTGACGTTGTTTACAACAGACACTCATTTTTATCATACAACACATAACAGGTTTGTTACCAACCTGACTGTTCATTTGACTGCACATGTTCCCTGCCCTACTGGACATATGTTTAGTGACGAAGCCATGTTCTGAGATCTCAGCTATTATTTTTTAATTGATGTTATCATAAGCCATAGTACCGATGACCAGAGCAACAAAAAGAGAAACCAGACTTGTAATGAACAATATTTGTTCACATTAAATCCCCAGAAGCGATGCCCCCTGCTGGCCAGGCATTCCAACCAACACAACTGGATATGTTGATTTACATTGATGATTGACAGGAATAATACCCTGATTGTTGCACTAGGGACTCCAATTAAATGGAGGAAGAAACTGAGGCAGTCTGAATCAGCACCCATATCTGATATACATTTACATTTAAAATCATAGATTCAGATTTATCAAATTAAATCAAGTACTTCCTGACAAAAAATATCTACCCCATTGTTATCCCTAGTTATCACTCCAAAACCCCAACCTAGCATTACTACTCCATCTTGTCGCTGCCGTCACCATTGATTTGCACCACACAATCCTTGTTTAAAGACTCCTTTGAGTGGGCTGTGTCAAAGTGCTGGGTGCTCACAATGTATCTCCCCCGAGCATCCATCCCCAAGGCAGGGACAAAGCGACGGTCAAACTGGATTTCTTGGCGTAGATAAGAGGTCCTCTTCTGGCAGGAGTCACCAGTTCCCTCCTGCAGAGCTGACAGGAAGACCACCAACTCAAAGTGGTTGGACGTGCCCTCGCACAGGGTGGGATAGAGTGGGCTTTGACGGTCTAGGGGGTGGTAAAAGGTGAGTGGGAAGATGAAGAAGGGACAGGGCTGCTGGCCTAGATGATCCAAGTGGAAGTCCAGAGAGGTCTGGTGTAGGGCCTGACCTTCATGTTCCTTGTAGAGCACAGCACTCACTTTTACATCCACCAGAGGTCGCTGCAGCAGGTTAGTGGCTCGCAGCATGAGGCACATCTGGCCCTGGTGTTGGCCCACCACTGCCTGAGGGCTGAACTGGATAGCTCCTGCTCTCTTCTGGGGACGTGCAATCTTGGCAACGAATGCACCTGAAGGTTGGAACAATATGATATGACTTTGATGCTGCAAAAATATTTGTCTCATACTGCAAAACAAATCAAGCTCAGACTATGACAGCAGAGGTAATATCACAAAAAGTTAGTTTTCCACTTTGTGCCACCTAGCCCCTCCCCCACCCATTCATACACATTGGAACATTTTGTAGTATCTCCCCTCATTATGATGGCAGACCTTTAGTTCAGCCTTCGAGTGTGGCTATTGAGCACAGCTATGAACACGTTTTGCCTTTTAAATATTTATTTGTTTCAAGCATAGACTGTATATAAGAATTGGGCGTTGTCACTGTGATGAGCCGGTGGTGAGATTATTATTATGTTTAACGAGAAACAACATGACAGGGTCGTGTACAATTGAAAGCTGAAATTTGTATCACTCATTCAGAAGTTACGTAAGTAAATATTTGACTTTTCTGAAATATTAGATAATCTGACTTCCCTGAGCCAACCTGTTAAAAAGCAGGGCTAATTATTTTATGAACTGTTTAAAATACATTCTTTACTGAACAAAATATTAAGTGACAGCTTTGAGACTTCTAAATTAACTTTGATTTGACAGTTTTATGGTTACAAACAACCAACAGTACAACCAACAGTCTTCAAAAAGTATTTTCCCGAAGCTTAGATATGACTAGGTGTTAAGAGATAACTGAACTGGTTGGGGTTTGTGCAAAGATTGATGGAAGCGTTAACACGCATTGATGGGGAAATGACTGACTCAAAACTCAAGCAGCCCATTCTTTTAAAAATGTAATAAACATTTTTTTATACACAATCACATTTGACCTGTACCGTAATTAGCTTCAGCTTTGTCTCTCAATGTGTGCATTTAGCTTGTAATTGAAACTCCTCAGAGTACAATTTTGTGGTGACAAGGCTTTAGAAATAGGAGAGTCGTACCTGTGATGAATGCTTCCAGCATTAGCCCCAGCAGCATCTGCACAGCCAGCAGTGCTATAGCACTGGGACAGTCCCCACTGGGGAACATGGTGCCATAGCCGATGGTAAGCTGTGTCTCCAGGGAGAAAGAAAAAGCAGCAGTGAAACTGGTTATGTGCTTCACACAAACCACATGCCCCTGTGGGGGGGCATCATGGTCCTGCACAGCCAGGTCTCCGTTAAGGTGGGCCAGCAAGTACCACATGCAAGCAAACAGCAGCCAGTGAGCCAGGAAGGATGCGCAGAAGGCCAGTAGGACCCATCTCCAGCGCAGACCCACCAACAGTCCCCACAGATCCTGCAGGGCGAGCAACCAGGCTCTTCCCAAGGTCCCGCGCCATGACCCTGAAGAGCACAGAGGTGGACGAAGGGCACAGTGTCCATCTTTTGTAACCAGGCGTTGGCGGGGTGGAGAAGACAAGAGCGGAGAGGAGGAAGCCTTGCCACCCAGAACACTGCTGTTGGATTTGGTTGTCATGGTTTCAGGTGGTTCTTAAGCAGTCAGGATGATCCTAAATTGAAATGGCAAAAGACATGGTGATCATTCATGAGACTGTAGCAGTCAATATCAGTTTCATCGCTGTGTCCAGTGCAAAGGGAATCTGAAATTGATTGAATCCGTAGCTGCAGTCAGCTGTTCTAAATATAGCTCCAATGTTACCTGCCAAAACTATGTTGGTGTTTCCATCATCAATAAATTATCAAACAACCAGCTGTCGTTATCTAAATTTGGTCCAGACAGAAATGTCTCAACAATTATTGGATAGATTGTGATGGAATGTTGTGCTCACATTCATTCAAAATTGTGTTCAATACATTGTTTAATTACCAAACATCTGCCAAAAATAACTTCCATCAGCTTCAGCTGCACTTTGAGTAGGGTGACCATATCCATAACACCAAAAAGGAGGACACTATGCAGTATTTTGTGAGGCTGTGAATAATTGCATAGGAGGGGTGCAGTTTGATTTTATTAAGTGTGAAGAGAGGCGATGTGAGCGCAGGAATCACCGGTCCCGCAAGCAGGACCTCAACTCGTCGGCATAGCTTTTTAAGTAGGCTGATTCTTGGCAAACAGACCACAGATTTGATCTTTTAAGCCCTGTGCACCCCTGTGGACAATTCCACACAGATTCCAAATCTATTCACCAAATTCCCTCTGCTCCAAAGCATCACCGAGATATGAACCAAAGAACACAGCAACATGAATCGCTTTATTGCTTTACAGTCAGCAAATGCTGCCTGCCTTTGTTGATTAGAAGAAAAACGCATTTCCCCCGATAAATCCACACTGATATAAGTGTATTGAACACCATAAGTAATATACAAGTGAAATATAAGGTTTGGTACATGAGAAAATTCAAATGGGACAGACGGCACAGATTTTGGAGACCTCGCTTGAATTCCCTCTGCACTAAACCCTCTCTAACTTTGTTCTACTTCACTTTTTCAAAGTCAAACTTTGCAGAGACCCTTGTGGTTGCAGAGATACAGCCTTTTTAGTTTGGGTATGTTATATCGAGCAAAATCCTAAAAAAATACCGTTTTTTAAAAGGTTAAACAACTAACTTCTCGCCTGAAAACATCGTAAAATTATATTTTGTGACTCAACAACAGTAGTATTCAGAGAATGTCAACTTTCAGTTGTGTGTTTTCTCATCAAGTACAGAGAACGCATTATGAGAGACGGCCGCTGTAGACATCTTAACTCTGATTGGCCAAGACTCGACGTGTCACATCAAAGATGTTCTATTACGAAGATCACAACCTCAGCTTTTCTCCGTGTCTCACTCCAATCTCAGAAACGCTGGCTGGCCAGTTCACATATTTTGATTTCGAAACGGAAAATTTCGCCGAAAGGTGGCAAGTTTGCAGGTAAGCAAAAAGGAGGACAAATACGCGTCCGGCTTGATGCTGCGCCGGACAGGGTATTGAAAATCTGGACTGTCCGGCCTAAATCCGGACATCTGGTCACCCTAACTTGGAGTTGAATGCAATTGTTGGCATGTTAACATGCCAACATTTGAACATGGTAAACATTACATGATGAAAATGTTAGCTTATTCTTGCTAATGTTTAGCATGTTAGCATGTCATTGGCACTAGCATAGTCTCACATAGCCAGACACAAAATAGGCACCAACTGCAGAAAAATCTAAATGAAATTGAGCAGATTACATGAATGCATGCTACACAAAGGATGAACTCTCCCCATTTTGACTTTAGCTTTCCTTTAACATCACCTCCATATTTCAACACAATCAAACCTATAATCTATTATGAGGATGGCTATAAGTGCTGAGTCTCGGATATGAAGGCAAGACCAACAAATCAATGTCAAATTTGTAAACTTTAATCCCAGACAAAAGTGTAATAACTTTTCTTAAAAAAGATTTAGACAATGTTTCAAATGCATATTTATTATTTTTTAAATAAAGTTTAAAATATAAATAAATAATGGATCTAGGTTAGCAGCAGATAATAGCTATTATTAGTAGTCAAGCTACAAACGAAGCCAAACCAATTTGATATCTATCTTTTCTTTTTTAAGTTTGGGTAAAGTAATACACATTGTATCGTCATGTTTCCCCAAATGTGGAACTGTTCCTTTAAGTCCCAAGGTTAAGCTGTATCTACAAAATGACCATGTATCTAATTTAAACAGGACATGTGTGTCGAGGAACTCCGAGCACCAGATGCATGTGAAGGCAGTCCTGACAGGCAGACGGCTAGAGCCCTGCACTCGTCAGAGTTTCTATTTCTATGTCAATATTGTTGCCAGGAGATTAGAGCAGGTCCCAGCTGGGAATCTGTCTGAAGAACACAGCAACATGCAGAGTAGGAATGCGTCTTTCATCTGCAGGGAGCTTTAAACTTACTGCACTGCATGGCTCTCCACTCATCTTGTTCCCCAATTACAATATGCATTCACTATTATTTTACACATGCATTTATTGTGCACTTGTATCTTCCTATGATGCACTTTGCATAGGTTTAAAATACAAAAACGGGGGAGATTATGAAATGTACGGTTCAAACAAAATCCAATGTGAGGAGGCAAGATGAGTGATGTTAAAATTAAAAACATTAAGTTTGATGACATCATAGATTATTAGCGTTGTTAAGAAACTACACATACTTAAAAACAGATGGAATCGGTTCAAATATTGGACAGTTTCTAGAGCATGTTTCAACAAAATTAAAGTTTAAAAACACATAAAAAAGTGACTTGCTTTGGGTCTTCCCTGATTAACTTTAGTAGGTTCAGTAGTTGTTATTAACTAAGGACAGCATAACCAACAGAGGACTTTTCTGGTGTTTAAGATGAAGCAATAGTAGGGTGTGCCATGTTTGTCAGTTAAATGTGTAGTAATTTTGGTTAGAGATAGATGATAGTTTACTTAGTTCTAGGGAAAAAGTAAAAAGTTTGCTTCAAGTCACTTCTTGAATATGTAACCAAGGCCATCAATCCATAAACTTAACCAATGCAAAATGATAAAGCAAAAGATGTATTGTCATTTATCGTTTTGAGGGTATTCTTTTTACTTGAAAACAAATTAGCAGATGCAAACCTGCTATTTTTGGAGATGGGATGGTTACTTGTTATTTAAGCTTGACATTTCAAAAACAGAACCATCACACATTGTTCACACATTTCAGCTGTGTTATACCTTGTTTTTGCATACACAGTAGATTAAGTTGCAGGGTGTGAAATAAGCATCTTAAATAATAGCTGTCTGACTTGCTGAATTGAGTATGTTATTTTTCAACTAATATTGAAGTTTATAAATGATTACAGTCTTAAAAAACATATACTTTAGCACAGCACTTTTGTCTAAGTAAACACGGTCTATGTTTACTTTCACATCTTTTTTTTAGATTGTATTATATGTACACATGCACAGTTTAAAAAAAGTAACATTTTTAATCCATCCATATCAACTTTAAGTATTATTCCATTATACACTAAAGACATTAACATGTTTTTTTTCCTCCCTGTGAGTTGTCGACAATGCAAACAAACAACACTTTGTGTAAAGTCCTTGAGGCTGGTGGAATACTTAGACTTACTGAAGTCATAATGATGGCTACGCGTGACGATGCCTAGTCAGCCATTTTCCTGTCTCTAAGGTATCTGTGTTAACGTACAAGTTAAGAGAGCAAGTTAGTGGAAATGTCTCTTTGTCACCTACTCGTAGGGGTGCAGAGGGGTTTATGTAACATTAAGTCTGCAGCTATTCACTTCTTCAATTCCCTGTGAACGCCATACAACGTAAATGTCTGAAAAAGAAAACAAATCAGTTTGATCATACATTATATACAATTGTGACTATAGTAACACAAATACATTGTTGCCATGACTTTCAAATGCTACTTGGAAACTTTGCTACTTGGAAACTAAACCTGGATTAGCAACAGTCCGTTTACCACCTATGGGTTGTGGAAGAGTTTTAGCTGATAAAAAGCAGTTAGGAAACAATTTCTTTACTGCATTTATTGTAATTAATAAAGTCTATAACATGCACATAATTGATGAATCCATCCAAATCCTGACAAATCCATGAATCCAACAAGTTACATTGCTTAGGGTCCTTAAGAGATCCCCAACACTGCTCAGATCACGGTTGATCATTCCCTCATTCTCCCGGTATCAGTGCCTCAGCTCTGCCCAACGTCACATGCGTTGTACTCACCGAGCGCTGCAGTGTGGGCTAAACAGGGGCCCTCTGACCTTTTTCACCTTAAAGGTCTAAGGTCTCCCAAGTTGGCAAAGGGACCGAGACAGATGGAAAGACTGCCACTAGTTCCCTGGTGTACGGGGTGTAAAATCCCAGAGGAATCCCGAGCAGAAATTGCTAGTGTCAACCCAAAGAGAATTTTCTTGGTGTAGGAGCCAGACTGAGCGCGGCGCTCTCTGCTCCTCCGATCTGCAGCTTCCAGCTCCAGGGCGAGGATGATTCAAGTGGTCACATTGCCCTGCATGGAGCCTATTAGTGTTCCCGGAAGACAGAAGAAAGGGGGGGGGGGGGGGGGGGGGGGTAGAGAACAACACCTTGTCACAGTTCATTCAAAGAGCTGCTTGTTGCTGGTTGGTATCCTGCAGCTGCTGTTGCGAGAAATATGGGATTGCTGATAAGGTGGTGCATCTGTGTGTGTTGGTTAAAAGTGTGTGCATACACTATGTATTTGCTAGCATCTATGTTTTGTCCATCTTCTCTTCTCCCTTTTTTGTCCTATCTTAACAAAATGTAACACATCCAAACATTGTTATAGAGAATTATAAATTGTATGGTAATATTAGCGATGTTTTGCACATCATTTCAGTTCAAATGAACTATGTTTGGCTACACAACATGCAAAATAAGTCGTACTGGTTTATATTTTCTCACAAGACTCATTCATTGATAACTGACACATTACTCTGTACTCTGATCTCAGAGTAGTTAACATATTAACCAAAGAGTCACAGAGTGCTTCTTTGCTTCACAAAACAATAGCAGAGCCACATGACTGTAGGTTAAAAGTCAACACTGGCTTTTGACCTTTGAACAGCAGGAAAGCAATGTTGGCCTCCAAGTCTGTCAGTCTGTCCAGCACTTGAAATCACATGAAATCCGTTCTGGATTTTTTATTGTTCCTAAAGACAGATACTTTTGGTTTCTTATAATCATTTTGGTCATCATTCCCATTGGGAATAAATAACACAACATATGGATGTGTTTTTTCATGCTTTATTCTGAATTCATTCAAGTAATGTACTTTTGTACCCCAGGTTAGTCAGACATCAATCACACACTTTGTAAGCCACCTTAACTTAAAAGGCTGTTTGAACATGATGCATGTCCACGCTAGCATTTTCAAATTGTGTTTGTGAAGATCTCTTTCGACACTGAAATGCTTCTTCTTGTTCATCCTCTTGTGGATTGACAAATAACAGGCAGAATCTGGCAGCATTTGGTAAGGTGAGTCCACATCCTGTTCTGTGTGATCATCTACACAGTGTTTTAATTCAGCCATGGGGGTCTGTACCTCCTCCCCCCCCCGTGTTCAAGTAGTCATATGAATTCCAAATGAGTTCTAATACTCGTGTCATTTTATATGAATTTATGATTTCTTTTCAGAATTTTCACTTTTATACCATATTTTGATCATAACTATGAACATCCAGCATGATATGAGCAAGATTCCCCAAAAATGCCTCCTTGAGCGGTCCCCAAGTTTTTCAAACTGTATGCTTCAGGGCCTTAATAACAACAACCTACAGATGTTTAAGGCCCCTCTTTGGAAAGATTATGACCTAAAGATTGGAATCGTCAAGAAAAATCACAATACAACAAAGCATTGACATATTAGGAAGGAGTTTCAGTCAAAAAAACGTGTCATTTGGTTAAAAAAATGGAAAAATTACTTATTTTACGGCAAAACATTGTCCAATTCAGGCATGCTGGGTAGCAGCTTCCGCATGTGCCGCATGACACAATCTACGGAGCGTAAACTGATCAGGGAGTCTCACAGAAAAGAAAAAAAAACTCTGCCCGTCTCATAAATGTAGAGATACTTCAAGGGGTTATTTTGTATTTGTATTGCTTTGTTAGACTCCCACAGGGTCGTACGTGTGATGTTCGCATTGAGAACTACGCCACCTGGCGAGCATAGATTTGCATGACATAGGCGAGTAAGCAGACAGCATATAATGTATACATGTATGGAAGAGAGCAGAGAATAAAGGCCCGGGAATGTACATCAAGTTGTCGGTCGTATAACCACCTAACAGAAACATTACCTTGCCGACGAGGAGTAAACGGAAAGACACTCGAAGAAATGACCCGGTCACCGCGTCTTTGTCTCTTGGTTTTCGAGCAGAAAAAAAAAAAAAGGAGAAATACGCGCTGAGTGAGGCTAACGCTAATGCTAGGTCAAGCTAGCGAAACTAACACAGACAGACATGAATGGCACACTGCAGCAGCAAACACTGCAGCAGCAAACACTGCAACAGCAAACACTGCAGCAGCAAACACTGCACAGCAAACACTGCAGCAGCAAACACTGCTGCGCTCCCACCTTTCGACACAGAAACTGACCCTGGCTCTGTTGGACCTTGCTGGAATAAATAGGTGCAAAGGTTTGAAAATTACACCACTTGCTAGGAACATTGGAGATGCTAGGTTCCAAAGTATTATTGTCTGATTTAAACACGTCTGAATCTGTTGGATTCAAATCGAACCAAGTTTACAAAGTAAGACAAGATTTCCTACGTTTTGATGTATAAATTATGCCCAAAGACTTAGTATTGTGGAGGAGATGGCAAAAAGCAAAAAGAAAATCTAACTAATCCTCCAGGGGAACTACACTCAAGCTGTGACATCACGCACTCTAAGCGGCGCAATACACACCCATGTTAAGGGCAGAAATGGTGGGAAAAAAGCATGAAATGAGAACGCTGACAGTTAAAAAATTATAGAAGATATCAAAATTCTGAAATTATAGAATAATAGCTGAAGGTTTTGTCAACATTTTAAAAGTTGAAATGGTGTCTTTAGCTGAACGTATGCAGAACCTGTAAGCGTTTGAAGTTAAAGAGGATTTGAAGATTTTCCCCATCCGCTCCCATTCATTTTAATTTTCATAAAAAGCTTAATAATTCAAAGAGTTTAATTGTTAAAAATATGAAGAGATATAGCAGGAGTGTCCTTAAGTAGCTGAATATTTTAATAGTTGAACGGTTTCTGTAGCTGAATATATGAAGGAGGAAATAAGGTGCAAAATACGTACGGAAGAAATAGAATAAAAAAAAAAGAAGTTGAATAAAGAAGACGATAACAATAGTTGGACTGCTGGAAGCATTCCAACTAATAAAGAAGAGGATAACAATAGTTGGACTGCTGAAGCATTCCAACTAATAAAGAAGACGATAACAATAGTTGGACTGCTGAAGCATTCCAACTAATAAAGAAGGCAATAACAATAGTTGGACTGCTGAAGCATTCCAACTAATAAAGAAGGCAATAACAATAGTTGGACTGCTGAAGCATTCCAACCAATAAAGAAGACAATAACAATAGTTGGACTGCTGAAGCATTCCAACTAATAAAGAAGACAATAACAATAGTTGGACTGCTGAAGCATTCCAACTAATAAGTTGAATAAAGAAGACGATAACAATAGTTGGACTGCTGAAGCATTCCAACTAATAAAGAAGAGGATAACAATAGTTGGACTGCTGAAGCATTCCAACTAATAATAAGTTGAATAAAGAAGACAATAACAGTAGTTGGACTGCTAAAGCATTCCAACTAATAAGTTGAATAAAGAAGACAATAACAATAGTTGGACTGCTGAAGCATTCCAACTAATAATAATAAGCCCGAGCAACACTATGAAGTGTGCTTTGCTGCAGGGGTGTATGACCCTGCAGCTGAAGCCACACTTAACTATAATGAAAAATCATTAAAAAAATCCTGATAAATTCAAATAAAAAAGCAGAAATAAGGAACGCTTCACGAATTTGCATGTCACCCTCGCGCTCCCTAGAAAACATTTTTCTTTGTCTCATCTGTCTCACCTTGTCTCAACTTGTACGAGCCAATCACGCTATCCAAGCTTTTGCCGTCCAATCAGATGGCTTGTTTGTCTCACCTTCCGAACCTCTCCGGAAAGTCCCGAGGCTCCGCCATCTTGGATCCTCACTACAGCGGACCACACTGACAAGAGTACAATACGAGTACATTTTATTACACTTTATCGACGTTGTGCTTATGAACTGCTGTTACATATGACTGTGTGACATATTAGTGCTCATATTAGTGCTGTTATTAGTGGCAGACAGTCCCGGAGTTACTTATAATCAGCCAGTCTGCTCTGTTGTTATTGCTGTGTTGTGTTTACGTATAGCTTCCGCAGCGCTGCGCTGCTAACACACTGCTAACACACTGCTGTCGGTTCAATGCTCTTTTATTATATATTATATATTATTATAGTCTATTTATTATGACTCCGTGTTAACCAGCGGACGTCGCTGCTGTTTAAACCTGTTGTTCACATGTTATTGACGTGTTGTGTTGACGTGTGGCTGCCGCAGCGTCAGGGGCCAAACCTACAGGCCAAAGCAGCCAGAGGAGGTGGAGGCAGAGGCCAGGGCCCACGTCGTCTCCGAGGGCGGCGACCCTGCCAACACCGCCCTCGTCCTGAGCCGGTGTAAGCTGCAGTTTGGTCAGTATCAGGGCCAGACCTTCCACTGGCGTCAACCTGGTCTCCTCCCACCAGAAGGAGCGAGAGAGGACAGCGTCTCAGTCCCCGCTGATGGCCAACAAGGTGGAGTCCTTCAGTACACGTTCATACCATAACACAAATGAGAGAAATGACAGTATTAACCTCCTTTGTGAATTTGCAGGACACCTTCACCCGCTACTCCTCAGTGTACCCTGACTTTGTGGAGGCAGTCAGGTTCCACCATGCGCTTGAGGAGGGGGAAGTTCCTCCAGCCCGGGCAGGAGGGACAGGCCCTTGTTGGCTTCGGGGACTTTAAATTTGAGACCCTGCAGAGCCTTTACGAGTCTGAGGACTCAAAATATATATATATATATATATATATGTATATATATATATATATATACACACACTAGTTTGTTTATTATCTTATTTCTTTATTTATTATTATTTGCCATCATTTATTTTGTGTTTGTTATTTATTTCAATAAAAGTCTTGCAATCGGAAATTGGTTTGAAGCTTTATTATTTCTTCTATGATTTTAAATACAAGCTCTCCACATTATGATAGAAATGGTGACATGACAATGACAATAAATAACTAAACATGACCATGAAGCTCAGGATGTCCAGCTGTCTGATGACCTCGTGTAGTCCAGTCCAGCATCAGCAGATGTGCAGCATCAGGAGACCAGGACAGATGTGCAGCTTCATACAGCTGTGAATGAGAATGACAATAAATTAATAACAAAACATGGACCATCAAGCTCAGGCTGTCCACCACAGTCCTTTTCAGCACCAGGCAACCAGGACAGCTGTCTGCTGACTTCATGCAAGTCCAGCATCAGGGCACCAGGACAGATGTGCAGCATCTTCTTTGCCCTTGGCTGGGTTTGAACCACCAACCTTGCGGTCGGCTGCAAACCCTATGTTCGGGCGCTTATCCCCCGCAGGAGCCCCCCTGCTTTCACAGAGAAGAATGAACCACATCCTCGGGCTCTTCTTCTCTGTTCCAATTGTTCCAATTGTTGGGCAGCCAATCACGCGAGGCAAGCTTTTGCGTCCAATCAGATGGCTGTATTTGTTCCAACTTCAGAATCTGGAGTGGCCATCTTGGATCCCCACAGCGCAGTAATTATTATGATTATTCATGTAAACCAAGAGAAATGAACGTGTTTATTCATATGAAAGTAAGTCAACAGTTCAGTAGAATTGTAATGAGCTTGGAGAGTTTTACTTTTAAGTAAGTTGTCTCATAAACATGTTTTATTACAAACTGATGAGTAAATAAAACACTGTCACAGTTCCTCTGTTTTATTACAGATCTCAAGCTCAAACAATGACTGTAGTGTCACATGATGATGATGCTCAGAGGGAGATCCAGCTGTTTGAGCTGAACCAGCGGTAAGAGTTCAAAATGAAGCTGTTCTGGTGTTTTATCATCTGTACTGTGACTTATTGTTTGATGAAAGTCTAGGAGCACTCTGTCTGTCTCCAGGTTCTCTCCCTGCAGCAGCTGTTGCCGTCCAGCCTCTCCCTCCAGCCAAAGGACTGTCCTCTGTTCAGGTGGGACAAGGACAGCCCTTCCACTTTGAGGTCCCTGATGAGCAGCCAGGACCCTCATCCGGGGTCTCCCTCCTCCTCCTCCAGATGGGGAGCAGCCTGTCCTCTGCTGGCCTTCCTCCTCCTCCTCCTCCTCAGCCTCTTCTTCCTGGGCCCAGGTCCAGGTCCAGGTCCTACCGGAAGAGGAAGGCAGCCTTGTCTGATGCTGCTGCTGCCGGGCAGGAGCCTCGACCCGGCAGCAAAACCTGAAGCAGATGACGCAGTACGTCTGCATGAACCCAGAAGACTTGACTCCACAGTCACATTCATGGAGATGAGAGATGAGGGAAAGACACAAGGGGATTACATCATACATATATATATAATAGTTTCTTATTCCTTTGTATATATATATATATATATATATATATATATATATATATAAATAGATAAATAATAGTTATATATTATTCCTTTGTATTTATTTGCCATCATTTATTTTGTGTTTGTTTTATTTCAATAAAAGTCTTGCAAGTTGAACTTTGTTTGAAGCTTTTCCACATGACTGGTGACCTCATGGAGTCCAGCATCAGGGGACCAGGACAGATGTCTGGTGACCTCATGGAGTCCAGCATCAAGGGACCAGGACAGATGTCTGATGACCTCATGGAGTCCAGCATCAGGGGACCAGGACAGATGTCTGGTGACCTCATGGAGTCCAGCATCAGGGGACCAGGACAGATGTCTGGTGACCTCATGCAGTCCAGCATCAGGAGACCAGGACAGATGTGCAGCTTCATACAGATGTGAAGCATCTTCTTTGCCCACGGCTGGGTTCGAACCGCCGGTTGGCCGTAAACCCATCTCTCCTCCCTCTAACCCAGGGGTCAGCAACCTTTTGTATCCAAAGAGCCATTTTGACCTTTTTCCACCAAAGAAAATTGTCTGGAGCCGCAAAAAATATTTGATATCACAGCTTCTGAAGTTTTATATATAGTCATATTATATATACAAAAAACTATAGTTTGTTGTATTTATGAAATTATAGAACAAGAATAAATACATTTTTTTACATTGTATTGCTATTTTACCTGTTGATAACTATCAAACAAAAAATAGTCATATGTCGGCTACATTAAGGTTAATTAAAAACACAACTATGCAGACCTTCAGGTCTATCTATATTTGTGGCTCATGTGGTAGAGTGTTTGCCCTGTAACTGCAGGTAGCAGGTTAAACCTGTCCTCTTCAGTGAGTTTTACATTTTAAACGCATATCTTTTGCTACGTTTACACTGAGCGTCCTCCTCACTAGAGCTCCGCAAACGGAGGACGGATCCGTTTTTACTAGCGGACGCCTCAGTGTCTCATGAGCAGACACAGAACCAGCAGCAGGAGTGGAGTTTGGAGACGTGATCCACTTCCTGAAAGTAGATCTACTTTACTCAGTTTGCTGCAGCAGTTGAGGAATCGCTCTTCTGCACTCATCTGCGCGCGAGGGCGGGGCTCTGAATCACGAGTAGCAGCTGCAGGGGCGGAGGCTTGACGTGAAAGAAATATTTAAACATTTATTTTTATTTTCAGTGACACCTAAAACTCCAAGATAAGAGGACTTCCCTTTAAAAGTTTTTCAAAAGTTGTCTTTCTTTTTTTTCTGTCAAAGCCTCAGGGAGCCGCAACAGACGGGCTAAAGAGCCGCAGGTTGCCGACCCCTGCTCTAGGGAGAAGGTCTTCGGGTCTACCTGGGTTCTACTTAGAGTTCTACCTCCTTCCACCTCGCAAAGCCCGCCTCCTCCCAGGATTGGGAAGTTCTACTTAGTAACTGAGCTGTTCCTGCTTTGATTCGACGTTCTACTCTTGCAAGCCACCTTTGATTGGCTGCTGCAGGGAGAGCAGGGGGAGGAGCCAGCGCGGCGCAGCGAGGAGTTTTAACAAGAGACACAACACCTGCGTGAAGTAACGGACCTTCTACTGCACTTTACTGGAGAGAACTATTCCGAGTAATATGTGCATTAATTACATGTCTCACGTAGTAAAATAAGAGTAATAAGTGCATTAATTAAGTAAGTCGAGTAAGTCATGTGAATGTACAATAATAACATTATATATGTAGGTATGTAGAATATAATATATAATAACATATAATACAGTGTATTGAACAGTGTGCAGCAGCAGCAGAGCAACACGTGAGCAACAGGTGTAAACAGCAGCAACGTTAGCTGCTAACACACAGTCAGAATAAATAGTGTTGTTATAAGTTTTTAGTAAAGTCAAGTTTGAACATGTTAACAACAAAGCTCCACTGTGTGACTATCTCAACAAACCTCTATAGACGATAATAATATATAATATATAATAATATACAATAAAGTGCATTGAACAGACAGCAGCGTGAACAACAACACGTCAATAACACGTGAATAACAGGTTTAAACAGCAGCAACGTCAGCTGGTTAACACAGAGTTATAATAAATAGAGTGATGTTATATGTAGTTTTTAGTAAAGCAAAATAACTTTTTAACATATTTAAAAAAAGCTCCACTGTGTGACTGTCTACACAAAGCTCCAGCAGTCAGAGCAGACTGGCTGATTATAAGTAACTCCAGGACTGTCAGCCACTAATAACAGCACTAATATGAGCACTAATATGTCACACAGTCATATGTAACAGTAGTTCATAAGCACGACGTCGATAAAGTGTAATAAAATGTACTCGTATTGTACTCACGTCTCAGTTTCTCCAGTGACTTATGGAAGTGTGCTGCGCGGAGCCAAGATGGCGGAGACTGAGGAAGACTCGGATTTTTCCGGACAGGTTCGGCAGGTGAGACAAACGAGCCATCTGATTGGACGGCAAAACCTTGGATAGCGTGATTGGCTCTGATAACTTGACAACATGACACAACTTGACACAGAGCCTGAGAGGATATGGTTCATTCAGGATATGGTTGCGCGAGGATGACACGCAAATTCGTGAAGCGTTCCTTATTTCTGCTTTTTTGTTTGAATTTATCAGGATTTTTTTAATGATTTGTCATGATAGTTTTTTTTTACAATACTATGTATATTTTGCAGTGGCCTGCTAAGCCTTCTCTGACGGCCTAAAAAGATTTTATAATTTAATGTAAAAAATGTATATATAAAAAAATAAAAAATTTAGATTTCAAATTAAGTTTCGATTTCCAAAAAAAATTAGATTAAAAAAAAAATTAAATTTTTTGAAAAAAAAAAGTTTTAAATGTTTTAATAATTTAATAATAATAATGTGATTGTTTTCCCCAAATACACTACATGTATTATCATTATTTATTTTCTCATTGCAGGGTTGGGGTTAGCCTAACCCTAACCGGGTTAGGGCTAGGTTAGGGGTTTACTGTTCTTCCCTTCCTTCTTTTTTATTCTTCGTTTCCCCCTTCCGCTCTCGCAGAGACCTTTGGAGTGAATCAAATACAACATGTGCGACTGGTTATAGTGATTGCACTTATTATCTCAATGTCAGGATTGTATTTACTGTACATTTACTTACCTTATGAATTGTTTTTTCCTATAGGGGGCTTTTCTCCCATTTTGCATGCCAGCTATGATGCTACATATACCTGGGAGTGGAAACTTGACGCAGCTCCCTTTTGATGGAGAGAGTTGCCAATTTGTTGCATGTAGTCTTGACAGCATTCTCTTAGAGATTCATATCTCAAACAAAGAAAACCTTAAATGTTACATGGTTATTATGTTTGTTGAACCTCTATCCTTGGGTTTTATATTGTATGTAGTATATGAAATGTATTTATTGTTTCAATTAATTATCCATGTTTATCCTAAAATGACTTGAAGCACTTTTATACTGCACTTATTACTTGAGCACTTTTTAATTATTTATACTCTGTTGAGGACATGAGAAATCGAATCACACTTACCTACTTGCTGCAGAAGAACTCCGCCATCTGAGGTCAACGATCCAGGGAATTTCCTGTGGGGAAACACTTACCTAACCTTTACCTTCCCCAACCCTGACCCCAACCCTGACCCCAACCCCGACCCTGACGCCAACTTCTCCTCTGAGGAAGGCACATATGCCGAAACGTTAGGAGCTCCATTTTTAACACTTAGGTGTCTTTAAAACACCCTCTTTTTTTAAAAAACTTAACAGTCCCACTGGGTTGTTAGGAGAATTGGGATCTGGCTAGGATCCATCTTATGACGTGTTTTTTTAAAAACACTTTGACTCTTTTTAGAAACTTTGCTGCATAGATCCCTTTTATGTTCTTTACTCTAAGTAAGGGGACGGTTGCTTATTAAGTTCGCAGCCTTCTTCTGCTTGGTGTGTTTTGTGTGCACGGTAGCTCAAATCGCCCTAACTGGGGATGGGCTCTGACTTAAATTGAATATTTATATTGTTTTTAATAGAATTCATTCACAGAGTGCCCTTCTTTTGGGGTTTATTTTCCTCCTAGTACACGTGTGATTTGTTTTACCCAAGTTTTCTTGGCCCTAGAGTGCCTCCATATAGGAGGATTCAATAAAAACATTTTGCATGGTTTGCAGTGCTTTTGCACAGTGCGTATTCACCTTAGTGCTCTTTACAGTGGCTGCCTTTTGGTAGGCTACCTTAAACCGCTAGCTTCTGGGAGAAAATTGGTACAATAAGGGGATCTATAGGGAGGGGTCCTCCCTTGTTTCGATAAGGGCCCCCCCCATGTACAGAATTCTCCGGGTCTCTTGGATTAGAGATTAGGTGCTTTTGTCTTTGCAGCCTGAGTGCACAAATTGATCTGAATATTGGATTAAAATCCAAATCCTAATTCTTTTAAATTATTTACTTACCTCTAGGGGTACTTAATATGAAATTATATTATGTAATTATTTTTTTGGACATCCAGGAGTATTTTCTCCACCCTTCTTTAAAGGGACAACATGGAGACATGGACCACAGTGGTCAAACGGGGGAGGAAGGGGAAGAGAGCTCCTCCACAGAACCACAGCAACAGAAATTCCATCCAACAGGGGCCATCCAACACTCGACCTGAGGGAAATGAGGAGATATTGAACACTCCACCTGAAAGAATGGAAAAGAGATATTTTAAGATGCTTCAGGCTATCCATCATGCGGAAGTTATGGAACACACTTACCGTACAGACAGGCTTCCGGTGGGGATGTGCAGGCAGGTGGACAAATTACCATTCTTCATCAAACCATCATCTCCCAACATCACTACAGCCAATAGAGTGAGGGACAATACAGGAGAATGGATGAGAAATAACATGCACATCTTAAAGGATCACTACGACTCAGTTATTGCCCTCGCTCTCGAGGACCTTCCGGGGTTTGATAAAGTGGCATGGGATAAAGCCCTGGCTTATGGGAAAAGCAGATATAGAAGCCGCCTCACAGACTCTTCCATTCTCAACCTCTCAACTCTTATAGGGGGACCTCCCTTATTGGGGAGGGATGGGGTGGGTGCGGTGCGGTGGGCTTGGACCAGGGAAGGGGGCCGATTAGGCCCAGGGAGGATCTGGCACACATAGAGGTCCCAGATTCAGCTCGGGTTCTGCCCCCGAGTCGGGCCCTGGACCCTTGCCACTTAAAACACCTCGGGCAGTTAGACCACACCGCCTGGTGGCCCAACCCGACAACCATCCCACATCTGGGCCCAACCCTAAACTTAACATCAGGGGGAAGCCCGGCCCTAAACCCAACAATAATGAGGGCTCCGGCCCTAAACCTAACCTCAGTGGGGGCCCCGGCCCTCAATTTTTCAGATCCACATCACGGCCTACCTCTGCACGGACCTTCGGCTCGGATTCCAATGCAGGGCCCACCTCCCAGTCTCCTACAGCTGCTACTCCCATGCCTGCCTCCGTAACCCTAACCCCTAACCCTGACCCTAACCTTGGGTCTGGGTTGGGGTTGGGACGGAGGCTCCAGGTCCACGTGGTGGATATCCATCCTAGAGCTGGCCTCGGCACCGTGGGCGGGGCCTTGGACAGCAGCCTGGACCTCCCACCCAGCTTCGACCTCGGGACTCCGGGGGACTCTGACCCCGATGGGACGGAAGTAGGGGAGGGGGACCACCTGCCTGGTCCCAGTGGGGGAACTCCCCTACGTAGCAATGTGGCGGTGGAACTGCCAGCATCCCAGCTACTGGTGGAGAGGGAGGGGGAATCCATTATAGAGACGGAGGAGGCCTCTGCTCCAGAGGCCCCCACCCTGGAGGGGGAGACCCCAACCCACTATAGAGTTACCTGCCACCCGCATACCTTCCGTAAATCCATCTGGAGTCTCGAGATCAGGCAGCCGGTACTGGTGTTGGGGGACTCTAATCTGGCCAGGATCACAAATCACCAATTTCCCCTAGTCCAGATTGACAGCTTCCCAGGGGCCAAATTACAGAATATTAAATTTGTTTTAGACAAATTGGATCCCTGCCACACCACCCAAAAGGTGATCCTCTCAGTAGGCCTTGTGCAATGGGTTGGATGAAAACCTGGGCACATACATCAAAAAACAACTACAACGGCTGTTGGCACGGGCCAGCATTGTCTTTCCCCGGGCAGAGATCTGGTATCCTCTGATCCAGTTCTCTCCAGAGTTACGGCCCAGACAAATCACCCTCCTTACCGAACTGAACCGTATACTGAGAGGCCTCACTAGAACCCTTAAAGGGATCAGTAAGGATCAGTTCCATGTCAACAGCCCGGGACCAGGTACACTGGACCCCGGCTACGGCCCAGAAAATTTTCCACTCCTGGATGGACCAATTAAATTAAAAGTAGGGGGACCTGGAACATCGAATCAGCCCCATACCAATATTTTAAATCTATCTCGTTATTTTTCTTTAACTGAGGACCAAAGATTGCTGCTGGAGAAGGGCCTATTTTTTATCCCCACTCCATTGGTAGTTGATGATCAGGAACTTTGTAGAGATCTGCATACATACCACAGAAAATTGAAGATCTTGGATCATTTTAAATACTCCACGGATTTCTCCCGAGAGCCATTCATTCACCCCTCCACTTGGGAACCTGAGTGGCACTTGGTTGCAGAACCAATCCGGAAACTGATTACACGAGATAGACACAATCTCCAGTACAGTTCTTGGAAGAGGAAGAAAAAAACAAAACTTGTCCACGGGGGAGAGAAAAGCGCTCACACAATTAAAAAGTAACGAACATATCATTATTAAACCAGCTGACAAGGGTTCGAAAATAGTGATTTTAGATAGACATCAGTATTTGACGGAAGCTTATAGACAGAATTCTCCGGGTCTCAATAACACCAGTCATTATTTACCACTGTCCGGTCCTTTACAGCTGGAGACCCAGAAAAGGATCCGGGAAATCATCGGTGACCTGTATGATCAAAAAGCCATTTCAGCCAAACAAAAATATTATTTATCTGGTGAGGATACCCCACGGCCCCGCAAATTCTACCTCTTGCCAAAGATCCATAAGGATCCAGGTACGTGGACGGTTCCTCACCAGATTCCTTCCGGGAGACCCATAGTCTCAGACTGTGGGAGTGAATCATACAGGATTGCTGAGTTTATCGATCACTTTTTGAACCCTTTGTCACAAAAGCATATCAGCTACATTAAAGATACATATGAGTTCGTATCCAAATTAAAACAAATTGTGGTGCCCCCCGGTGGTATGTTGTTCTCACTGGACATCGACTCGCTTTATACCAACATTGAGACGGCCTTAGGCCTCCAAGCGGTCCAGCAGGTCTTTACCAAGTATCCTGACCCTACTAGGCCGGATGAGGCCCTCTTGGAATTGTTGGAGTTGGGTTTGGCCCGGAATGATTTTGAGTTTGACTCCAGGCTCTTCCTGCAGGTGCACGGCACAGCAATGGGGAAGAAGTTCGCCCCAGCATATGACAATATTTATATGGCAGAATGGGAGCAAACGGTCTTCCCCAAATGTCCAAAGTTGCCTGCACTGTACGTAAGATATTTGGACGACATCTTTGGCATTTGGCCACACTCTGAAAATGATTTCTTTGATTTTATTTCTGTCCTGAACCTACATCATTCTTCTATTTTTGTTAAACACAACCTTCAGAAGGAAAAAATAGAATTTCTCGACACAGAAGTGTATTTGATTGGGGGGGGGAGAGAGGGAAGTAGCCTCGGAACGAGGGTCTATTTTAAGCCGACCGACACCCACGCCCTGTTGCACAAAACTAGCTATCACCCCAGGCATACTTACCGAGGGATAGTTAAATCACAACTGATCCGATATCGGAGGATCTGCATGGAGGCGGGGGATGTCGAGTCGGCTACGAGGACCCTCTTCCATTCCCTCAGGCGTCGGGGGTACAGCAGGACCTTCCTTTGGGACGTCAGGAGGGAGGTCCAACAGGGCTACGGCGAGGAGCATGGGGCGGAGAGTGGGGACCAGGTTCCAAAACCTATGCGTGGTGGCCCTCCGGGGCGCCACGGCAGTCCCCGCTTGATCCCCTTCATCTCCACCTTCTCTCCCAAATCCCAGATCTTAAACACAAATGTCAAGAGTCAGTTTAAGTTGGTGCAGGATCAGATTCCATCACTCTCCAATTTTAGAATTATTGCAGCAACCAGAAGAAACAAAAATCTAAAAGATCTTCTGGTTAATGCCTCCCTGGGCGACACTACTCTTAAGAGAGTAAATTACAGACACTTTAAAAACATCAAGTTCATAATCAACTCACACACTCACCTGAGTGCACCAGTTTGGCATCTGACCAAGCCCGAGTCCTCCAACCTTATTTACTGTATTGAGTGTGTGACATGTGGCATGCTGTATATAGGACAAACAAAAAACAGCTTGCTAACTAGACTCAAACAACATCTCTACTCAATCCAAAGGAACAACACTAATACTTACCTTCACGAACATTTCCGCCAACATAGCGAGGATAGTTTGTGGATCATGGGGTTGGAGTCGGGGTCCTGGTGGTCAGAGGGACGGAGATGCTTTAAAGAAAGACATTGGATCAACAAATTAGGCACGCTCTTCTCCTTTGGCCTTAACCAGCACTGACCATCTTACCTGCATAAATTTTCTTTGGACACACCTTTAGAGACAAAAAATAAAAAGAGTTTGGTTCTCTTGAATAAAATGAAATATCTCAGAAACCTGGGAGAAAACACCATGTTCCTTTATTATAAAGATATTTGTGAGCCAGTGCATTCTTTAACTGACCCTAAAAAGCCAGCTTTTGTTTTCCCCTGCACCTGACCCCGAACCCTTACCCCCCTCCACTTCCCTTCACCTCTAACCTCAACCCTACTCCAACCTGCACCTTCAATCTCTTAAACTGGTACCGCTGTATAAATTTTTAGTTCACAAGGCGTCACTTTTAAAGAGCAATAAGGATGGCGAGGACACACGCACAGGCTCAGAGGCAGATTGCATTTCACATTTATTTACTTAAACACAGTAAGCCACGTAAGGAACAAAGAGTGGCACATGCATAGGCTCAGAAACAGATATAAATAAAAAAGGAGGAGGCGCTGCATGTGAAAATCCTCATATGGACATATAAGGATTTTCACATGCAGCGCAGGTAGCTCAGCCTGTCAAATCTACTTGCAGAGAGTAAAACTCACTCTTCTTCACGCGACCGACTAACGTTGCCAGGATGTCTTCGGACAAAGCATCGATGCGGCGTGAGACAGTGTTGTTGGACACCGGGATCATGTCCAACTTTTTAGCTTCTTTCTCTCATACATTCCAGCATCTATTTAGCAGCTGGTAAGCACATGTCTTCGCCGATTGTGTGAGGTAGACCCTTCCTTGCTATTCGGTAACTGAGGAGATATGAAGTCCGGAGTGCGTTTTGTGTAGACCCAACACATGAATGAGACTGCAATTGTTTTTGGCTGTTTTGTGACTCTTCCAATTTTGATCTAAAAAATGTAAGGGGCTTCTGACTTGCACTGGCATGCTTGGTGTTCAGGTGGCGCAAATAAGAGGCTTCAGACAGCTGTTAGCCAGAACCTCACTGCACAACACGCACTGTGGCTTCGGGCAATCTGCATTGCCAATCCAAGTGAAGCCCAGACCCAGATAATTGTCATCACATTTCCTCTTTTTTTTCCCAGTCTGATGCTCACTCTCGTTTCCTCTTTTTTCACCTTGACTCCGCGATGGGCCTCTGTGCTCCCGGTCTCTCCCCAACGCACCTCTCCGTTTCTCTCGCCTCCGGTTCCTCACTCTCTCTCTGTCCCTCTCCTCTTTTATTACTGATAGCTTCAGATGTCCCAACTGACAGCTTCCCCGATTTCAGCCAGTTTAACATATTTTCATGGATGTTGCTGAATGAATGAAATGACGTTCGGTGCACAAGCTAGGCTAGCTAGTGTGTACGTAAAAGACAGTCTGGCGGCCGGACCGGAAGTGCATCTATTTATTAAATTGTACGTTTTTAATTTTAAATCTTACAAAAGGAATTTTTATAATTAAAAAATCCTACTTAATTTTTTTAAAATGATATTTAATATTAATTATTACGCCATTAGACCACCATTACATTTTTCCTCTCGCGCACCCCCTAGAGGCAGCTCCACACTTTGGGAATCCCTGCTTTAAGGGAACCGGCCCCTACCGGGACTTCCTTCAAACCAACTACTATCCAGCCAATCATTAGCCTGTCTGGACCACACAATTTCTTCTTTTAGGGTTTGTATTCTTGAATCTGATGGGGACTTGATGTGCCTTTTTATCTCTTGCTCTGTTTATTTTATTTTACCCCATTTTATTAATTTTAATTTTTTGATTTGTTTAACCTTAACCTTTTTGAATCCAAACTTAGGACAAGGGAACACAGGACATATTTTTATATATTAAAATGAAAAAGTACTAAAAGAAATAACTTGAGCCCGTGCATTTAATGTTTTTTTTAAAAAAACATTTCAACCGTGTCCCAAAACCTAACCCTCCTGGCCAGCCAGCTGCTGGTGTGCAGCTTGGCACCAGCCATCACCTCTGTTTCTCTCTATGGTCCAGAAGCCGGTTAATCTACATGGGGAAGCAGGCTAGCTGGGCTCTAACACTCCGGTACAGCAGGTGGCACTATGCACCTAGTCAAGTTGGTTGTGATCAGCAATTAATCCGGCGCCAACAGCTGATCCACTGCTGGCCCAGGTAGAAAACCCACGGGCCGCCACTGATATTTTGACTTATCATTTCCAACTATATGTATTATTACTACAGTTGAACACAAAAGTCCAACGTTTTACTGTAATTTATTAAAATACATATGAATTACTGATACAGATAAGATCGATGGCACATATAGTAAAATTAGAACAATACAGAGAAGATTAGCATGTCCCCTCTAGGAAAGGTCCAATGTTTTACTCTATAAAAAAAAGAGTTTTAGATACAGAGGAGATCGATAACACATATACTAAAATTAGAACGACACAGAGAAGAATAGCATGGCCCCTCTAGGATGACACGCAAATTCGTGAAGCGTTCCTTGTTGCTGCTTTTTTATGTTGGTTTTTTTCAATACTATGTATATTTCTCGCGCAGATGCTTTTCTTTGTGCCTCCTGTTAAATGCAATAAATACACATGAAACAGGATTGTGGGGTAATCGCCTGAAGGAACGGAAATTTCGAGTTCAGCAGCTGCTTCCATCATCAGCCAGGCGCACCGCCACAGAGCGTCCTTGTTCTGCATCAAGGCGCTGGTGCTGTCGTCCCCGACTTACGCTCCTGGATATGAGCCGCCACGATCATCAGCAGGTAGCCCATGTCATTGCTGGCTGGTTGAAGGTCTGCCCTCTGTACAGCCCAAACTGGATCTCATGGCAGCTCTGGACCAGCTTGGTGTCGCTGCAGTCCCCTCCACCGGCAGCGACCCGGTTCATGGAGTCCTTCATGTTCCATCTGTTCACCGAGAAGAGACAGGAGGAGGACACGAAAAACACTGTGGCAACACAGAAGAAATGCATGCCAACACAGCAGTAATACATCATCATGCAGTATTCTGCTGTGGTCATAACCATAATAATCACAACCACACAGGAGGAAATAATCTCAACGTATAATTATAACATAAACACACTGTTTTGTATCTGAAGCTCCTGGTTTTATTCTGATAACACTCTGTTAACTTTCCTGTAAAGCATTTAAATATTGCACATATTACTGTTTGAAGGATTTAATTAATGTACATATTACTCTGTTATTTTACTGCATGAGACATGTAATTAATGCACATATTACTCTGTTATTTTACTGCGTGAGACATGTAATTAATGCACATATTACTCTGTTATTTTACTGTGCGAGACACGTAATTAATGTACATATTACTCTGTTATTTTACTACGTGAGACATGTAATTAATGCACATATTACTGTTATTTTACTGCGTGAGGGATTTAACTAATGGAGACAGTAAAGTGTAAAGTATTATCCAGTGAATGTGGAGCGGCGTTACGTTCATACAGTGTGAAAGTGTCTCCTTACCGTTCGAGTTGTTAATCAAATACATATTTGAAAAGACGGTAGACTGTGAAACGACGGAATAGTTCTCTCCAGTAAAGTGCAGTAGAAGGTCCGTTACTTCATGCAGGTGTTGTGTCTCTTGTTAAAACTCCTCGCTGCGCCGCGCTGGCTCCTCCCCCTGCTCTCCCCGCAGCAGCCAATCAAAGGCGGCTTGCAAGAGTAGAACGTCGAATCAAAGCAGGAACAGCTCAGTTACTAAGTAGAACTTGCCAATCCTGGGAGGGGGCGGGCTTTGCGAGGTGGAAGGAGGTAGAACTCTAAGTAGGACTCAGGTAGACCCGAAGACCTTCTCCCTAGAGGCGCGAGGATGACACGCAAATTCGTGAAGCGTTCCTTATTTCTGCTTTTTTAATGAAAAAATAAAAAAATATAAAAAAAAAATATATATATATATGAAAAAAATGGATTAAAAAAATAATGTTTTAATAATTAAAAGTTATGTCTATTTTATAATGTAATTGTTTTTTTAGAAAAAAAAAGTGTCCCGGGAGTTCCTGTCTGACCCATGCATGTATTGAACACGGCGCTGCCCACTACACGGCGTGTGTGGACAGCAGACCATTGTGTATTTCCCCATATTAGCAACTGTAAAGTCACAAAACGCGCCGCACGCGCCCCCGTGAACAGCGCACCCTCCGCCTTTCCAGCGCCATCTGCGTTCTCAGATGTAGCACCCCTATCTGCATCTCCAGCAGAACCTCCAAGAACCTCCAGCCAGCACCACCCGTGGCTGGAATCATCGGGCTATGTTCATCCCTTTGACAAGAAGGAAAGGCGCGGCCACTGTTCCATGACGCAGCGCTCGCCTCACGATGTTGTGTCCAAATAACCACCAAACAACCAGTCACATTTAGTACTAACGAAACAAGCCAACAACATTAAAACACTGCAGTGCTGCACACACACGCGCGCGCGCGCGCGCACACACACACGCACGCACGCACACGCACACACACACACACACGCGCTCACCTCCAGCTGTCTGACCAGCAGCAACAAAAGCGCTGTGTATGATTAAATACGACTGCAGATTTTTTGTTTAAGTAACACAGCCAGCATTTAACTCACCACATGTCCGTAATCCTCTGTGCGAAAGGCGTCATCAGTAAATCCAGCAGCAAGGTAGCTTCTAGGTTCTAGGTAGCAGCTAGAAGTTTCTAGTAGCTTTGTGCCCCTTTGACCAATCACAGCGCATGTTAATGGTCACGCTGGCCCGCTGACCAATCATACATCCCCGCCACCTCGCAGGCTCTCACGTCAAAGGATCCGCCCAGTTTGTCAAACTAAAGATCTGATTGGTTGAAGACTACGGCGTAGTGTAACGTCCGCAGGAACGACTCGCAGACAGACGTTGGTTGCGTTAGCTTGCAGGTTTATTGCAGAGTGTTCACAGAGTTGGCAACAGGCTCTTCGCTAACAGTAGCTCCGGCGTAACAGCTAACAAGCTCAACTAGCAGCCCCACTCTAGCATAACATCAACAACACAACGTCACTTCCTCCGACGAGCGGCGAGAAATCCTTTACAAAAACTGGCCGCATGCGAAGAGCAACTTTTTCTCAAGTCTGCCAGTGGATCCTAACAGCGTGGAGCAGTGTCAAAGAATCCACCATCACCAACGGGTTCCCGAAAGGCTGGACTGCTGCGTGAGGAGGAGGACAGCAGGCGGATTAGCCTCGGGAGGAAAGTGACTGAGAGCGCAAACGAAAGAGAGACTGAGTGCAACGAAGCAATGCTGAGGCTGTTTCATTCCGACCCTGAAGAAGAGGACTTCAATGGCTTTAGTGCACAGGAGGACGATGGCGATAGTGATCAATTACTTTTTCTGGTAGGTTCCTATATTTTCACCGAGAAAATGTGTGACGAAGTAATTACAAACCTTCAGGCTGTTCAATTCCGATACTGAAGAAGACAACTTTGGTACTGTTGTGAAAAAAGCATTTGCCGTATGTATGTACTAGTTGTGGATGTTGCCAGCATTTATTTAATTAAAAGTTTTAAAAAATCGTTCCTGTAGCATCTTACTGTGTTCATATCTCACGTTTCAACGGGGCCACCTGCTGCTTATAGACAAGTGCGGCCTGTTTATGTACAATTTATTTTTTCTTTTAAAAATGAGCAGGTGCGGCCTATATATAGGTGCGGCCTATAGTCTGGAAATTATGGTATGTTTTTTTGTAAAACGTGACTTTTATTTCTCAATATAAGAAGGACTTGTGTCTTTGTTGTTGTTCAGAGGATTCTGGGGGGAAAAAAAATCACGAGACCGTCTGGGTTTTTCAAACATTTCTGTGTAATTGATAAAAAAATGCTTCTTGAATCTAATTGTAAAATATGGGAGGCACAAACTATTGATTTCTAATAATTGTGCAGGGGCAGAAGCACCGCCATTTTAACCTTGATTTGTGTTCAACACTTTTTCTAGACCCTGAGTGCAAGAATCCTGGCTTTCCCCAGATTCTACATTTCCCACAATGCAACCCAATCAACATCAGTACACACAGATATGTATTATATTAGAGTTATTAGAGTTGTTCTGATCGACAAGGGTTTAAATTCCTCAAATGAACTGGAGGACTCCAAAGACTCAAAGAGGTTCTATCCAATGAAGATGGATCTTCTTTGGATAGAACCTCTTTGAGTCTCTGGAGTCCTCCAGACATGAGCAGACAGTAAACATGGTCTCTTTCCGTCTCCATCAGGTGTTCCACCCTCGTGTGCACTGTGACCGGCTCCTCCGTCATCGATTTCCACGGAAGACTCGTCTCCATCCAGGATCGCTGTGGATACGCTCTGATGACGTCTCAGCAAGGATATGAATTTGGGATCTTTGCGCGTTTCCTGGAGCGACACCGTACTGATGTGCCTCATTTGGACCACTTGGGAATAAGTCAGTCCAATAAGACTTTTACTCTGGGACAAGGTGGAACAGTTATGGTGAACTAATCCATCTAGAGACAGTGTCTTCATGGGGTCCTTTGATGCTCTGAGGATCAGTACAAGCCAAGCTACTTTGTGTTGTACAAAGACACGTTCTATAGAGTGGGGTAGAAGTATAAAGCAGCATCACATAGAAACACTCCAGTATTTGTGTACAGCTCTTACGTTCCTCCAGTGAAATCAGGATCTATTAGTGATGCTGTTTACTTGAACCAGGTTTAAAGCTCCACTCATTGGCTTTCACAGCCTTCAGCTGTCAGATATGGACTTCCTGTTATTAATTCATGTTGTTGATGATTTATTATTATACTTCTATCTATAACAATGCATCACATTTAATGAGATCCCATGCTCTACAATGAGATAATGTTAGATGTGTGATGTTTCCTTCACGTCTCCTCTCTGCTGTGCTGCAGGCCGAAGGTCAAACCCTGAACCTCAACTCCACGGCTCAGGTGTTTCACGGGGTGTTTCAAGGACCAGACTGGAGTCACTGCCGTGCTGCCCTCCAACGTTACGGCCTTTTTTGATGGCAACACCGCACACGTGTCAGGTACAGAACCCTACATCCTCTCTGGACTGAGTTTCAGAATAAAAGCTCTGCTTATGAGGGTCAACGTCCATTGATCTGCTTCTAATTGTCTCCTGACATCTACAGGACTCCCGGGGGCTGTAGAGGGTTTGTGTGGAAACCCCAGTAACGAAAGCCAGATCACCACCACTACTGCTATGAAGACCACTGTGGATGAGTACGAGTTGGTCTTACCTTGATGCACTGACTGATGTTTATTGTTTATTCTTGTGTATCGGTTTCAATGCAATGTCTCGTTTGTCGCCCCCTAGCTGTGAGACTCTGCACAACGACACCATCGACGGTACGATCAACTGCAACTGCTCCACTGAACGGGAAGAACTGACCCAGCAAAACACCAACACTCCCGTCACCGTACACCTCCATGTGCCACGGCGCTGTCATGTGACCGCGGTGGAAGGTGAACACTAATAAGACCCGCCTTCCTCTATGCATGGATCAGCTGTAATATCCTTAAGGCCGCTCCCTTCTCTGCTGGTCACAACCTCACTGACCCACAGCCCTTTGTGGACGCCTGCAAAGACACTTTGTGCAAATACCCGACGGTGGACGGTCTCAAGTGCCAGTTCATGGAGGCCTACGCCGAGTCCCACAGACTGAGAGCCAACGTCACTCTGGGCGACTGGAGGTCAGAGGTCAACTGCTGTAAGATCCTCCTTCACTTTCTCCTCGTAAAACATCATCACGTATTTTATATATACATTTCACCCAGATACAACAGATATGTTTTTCTGATTGGCTATTTGTGTAGCCCATTTCTTTTTATTGATTGGCAGGGGATTCGGGGAGACGTGCTTGATTCCTCCATGGTGAGGGCAGCGCGACCAGGTCATGTTTGTGCGCTGCGGCACATTAAATAGCCTAGAGTTTTTTTTCAGCGTGAGAAATACGATGTATGGCGGGAGGGCGTGACTTAAGACCGAAATGCGTGACAGTCACGCTCAATGCGTGACACTTGAGAGCCCTGCACACTGCAATGACGCTGACGAAGCTAACACAAGAGATGGTAACAGAAAGCTAACACAAGAGATGGTAACAGAAAGCTAACACAAGAGATGCTAACAGAAAGCTAACACAAGAGATGCTAACAGAAAGCTAACACAAGAGATGCTAACAGAAAGCTAACACAAGAGGAAGGTTAGTTAGTGAACACCTGCAAGTGAATCTTAGTAAAGGGGTGATATTTGATGTGCTGTCGGTGTTCAGGCGAGCCGACGGTCTGCACCAAGGACTCTGCCACGGTGACGCTGGCTGGATGTCTGCTGCAGGACAAAGGCATCGACTACTCCGTCCTCCACCTCAATGACCCGTCCTGCAAAGGCCTCATGGACAACCTGACCCACATGGTGACCTTCAGCTTCGACAGCAGCAACGCCTGCGGGACCTGCGTGTCGGTGGGTTCTCTCCTCTAGTGTGTTGCTCATTGCTTCCTTTGGAGACAACATGTGACCCATTGCCACTATTTACTAGCAGAACAAGTTCTCTCTGATTGACGCAAACAATCTCAATCTAGATGACCGACAGCCAGATCCTCTACAAGAACGCCATCGTGACGAGGAACGCCTCCGAGGGCGGCGTCATCACCCGACACGACCAAGTCCAGATCGACTTCTCCTGCCTCTACACCAAGCCCGACATCAGGAGTGTGTCCTTCAGCATCAGAGACAGGTGTGTGTGTGGAGGAGGCGGAGCTTCACCTACTTGTTCATGTGCAGCTTTTGTAGTTTGACTGTGTGTGTGTGTGTGTGTGTGTGTGTGTGTGTGTGTGTGTGTGTGTGTGTGTGTGTGTGTGTGTGTGTGTGTGTCTGCAGCTCTGTGGTAAAGCAGATCGTATCTGGGGTTTGGAACTACACTCTGACGATGAACGCCTACAGCGACGCTGGCCGCAAGAACCTCATCAACCAGAGCACGTCGGTCCAGCTAGACCAGATGGTCTGGGTGGAGCTTAAGACCGAGGGGCTGGACGGGGACATGGTCTCCATGGTGACCGACTCCTGCTGGGCCACCAGCCAGCCGCTATCTAACGGCAGTGTGCGATACGACCTCGTCAAGAACAAGTGAGGAAGAACTCTTCGTCAGCTGCTGTAAGAATCGTCTGCAGAGGAACTCATCATCTTGTTTCCTGTTTCTGAGCAGATGCTCAAACAAAGCTGACGACACGGTGAAGATGGAGGGAAACGGAGAGGGAACCTCCAACTTCTTCTCTTTCAACATGTCCCAGTTCTCCGGGCAACAATCTGAAATCTACCTTCACTGCAAACTAGAGCTGTGCCCCAATAAGGGCTCCGTACCCTGTGCTCCGGTATTTATTCCTTTCTTTGTTGCAATTAATAATATTTCAACCAGTTAATTAATTCTAAATCAACTGGTTCCTGTACTATAATGTTCACATGGCCTTCTCTCCGTCCTCTCTGTGTTTCAGGACTGCACCAGTAAGAGGAAGCGCAGATCTTCTGGATCTAAAGCTGCAGATGGAAACCCAGCACTCATCACTATGGCCTGGAGCCACTAGGAGAAGACCGCCCCCTTTTGACCAATGACCTGGAGATGAAAGAATGGATTTAATGGGTTTCTAATTAATTATATTATTATTAAAAATAATAATGCATTTCATTTTTATCGCACTCTTCCTTCAAAAGAATCTCAGAGTGCCACACATATAGTAAAAACAAATAAAACCGATTAAAACATAGGTAAAGCAACCCATAAAAAATAAGAATTTAATAGCTGACAATAAATTAACTCAAGGTAAAAAATGCCTTCCTGAATAAAAAGGTTTTTTGGCCAGTCTGAAAAGAGTTCAGTGTCTGAGTTGCCCTCAGGTGGTCAGGGAGACTGTTCCACAAGCGTTGGGGACCAGGTCTGGTGGTCCATGGTAGAGCCTGGTGTTGGGGACCAGGTCTGGTGGTCCATGGTGGAGCTTGGTGTTGGGGACCAGGTCTGGTGGTCCATGGTGGAGCTTGGTGTTGGGGACCAGGTCTGGTGGTCCATGGTAGAGCCTGGTGTTGGGGACCAGGTCTGGTGGTCCATGGTGGAGCTTGGTGTTGGGGACCAGGTCTGGTGGTCCATGGTGGAGCTTGGTGTTGGGGACCAGGTCTGGTGGTCCATGGTGGAGCTTGGTGTTGGGGACCAGGTCTGGTGGTCCATGGTGGAGCTTGATGTTGGGGACCAGGTCTGGTGGTCCATGGTGGAGCTTGGTGTTGGGGACCAGGTCTGGTGCTCCATGGTGGAGCTTGGTGTTGGGGACCAGGTCTGGTGGTCCATGGTGGAGCTTGGTGTTGGGGACCAGGTCTGGTGGTCCATGGTTGGGCTTGGTGTTGGGGACCAGGTCTGGTGGAGCATGGTGTTGGGGACCAGGTCTGGTGGTCCATGGTTGGGCTTGGTGTTGGGGACCAGGTCTGGTGGTCCATGGTGGAGCCTGGTGTTGGGGACCAGGTCTGGTGGAGCATGGTGTTGGGGACCAGGTCTGGTGGTCCATGGTTGGGCTTGGTGTTGGGGACCAGGTCTGGTGGTCCATGGTTGGGCTTGGTGTTGGGGACCAGGTCTGGTGGTCCATGGTGGAGCTTGGTGTTGGGGACCCGGTCTGGTGGTCCATGGTGGAGCTTGGTGTTGGGGACCCGGTCTGGTGGTCCATGGTGGAGCTTGGTGTTGGGGACCCTGAGGAGCGAGCGGCCTGTGGATCTGAGGGTGCGGGGGGAGGTTAGGGGAGTGATACCTTCTTGCAGGTAGGGGGGTGCATGTCCATTGATGCATTTATAGGTGAGTACTAGGACTTTGTAGTTAATCCGGAATGAAACAGGGAGCCAGTGCAGTGAGTGGAGAATGGGGGATATGTGGTCATATTTCCGGACTCCCCTCAGGACCTTGGCAGCGCTGTTTTGGATATTCTGTAGTTTCTGGATGTTCTTGTCAGTAATCCCAGTGCAGAGTGAGTTGCAGTAGTCCAGTCTTGAGGAGATAAAGGCGTGGACGACCTTCTCTGCGTCTGACAGGGTTTAAGTGGGCGGAGTTTGGAGATGTTTTTTTTAGATGATAAAAGAATGTTTTGCACAGGAATTTGAAATGGTCAGAAAAGGTCAGGTGAGGGTCAAACCGAACTCCCAGGTTAGTGACTGTGGAGGAGAGGGGTAGGACCTGACTGTCAAAGGTGAGATGAGTTATGGATGATGTTATTATATTATAATTGATTACAGGGTTATTCTTGCAGCTAAACATGTAAAGTTCTGCCTGTGTGAAGGGTGAGAAGCGGTGAGAGGGTTTGATGCACTACTTCCTGGTGCTGTGGGTTCTTTTAATTACAATAAACATCACGTGTTCTACTTTAAATGCTCACAGCCTGAGTGACACCTCGTGATGCAGAAACAGAATCTCTGTGTGTTTGTGACGTGAAGCTAAAGGAAGTTTGTCAGGTTTCAGATGCAAATGAAGGAAAATACTGATGAAGATTAAAAATGTGATTATCAGATTGAGGTTAATGAAGTTTAATGAAGTTAATGAATATTGTCAATTTAAACTGTGGCTGTAATTACACAGAGACATGCTGGTGTACAATGATTATGTTATTATGAGCATCAAAAAGACCAAAAAATTAATGAAGGGAGTGGGTAAAACAAACTAGAGTTTCATTCATTTCATTTATCTTTTTATTTATGTGCTTGCTCTATATTGTTCTGTGTTTGCTGAAATCCCCAAAATGTTTTGAATTGGTGGGAGTTTAACTGCATTATAATTGAATATGATTTATGTGCTTGTTTACGTATATTAATCGTACAACTTGTCTTCATGAGTATTACACCTGATAGGAGCTATCTTTACGTCTCATGTCGGGCTCTTCCTGGAGATCCAACTCATCCATGATTCAAAAATGTTAAAGTGACGTGTGACGTGTGACCTGCCTGAAGAAAAAACAGTGGACACTCGTTTACATGAAAAATACATGTTCAACCTATTTTTTAGGTACATTGGAAAACCCTAGATATAAATTGCATTAGTCTACCACAACATGTATTTTGAAACTATGTGATGTAGATCAGTGTTTTCAACCTTTTTTGAGCCGCGGCACATTTTCTACAATAAAAAAATCCCGCGGCACACCAACAACCCAAAAAGTTACAGAATGTCACAGTATTCAGTGTTTCCCCTAGGTTTACAGCTTTAGGGGGGGAGCGACTGACGGACATACTACATCTTGGCACCTCACAGTACTACAAAGTAATACTTCACAGTACTAGTGACTCCATCTGTGCTTTTATAAATAATAGAACATTGAAATCACTTTCAATTAAACCAGATTGCTCCATCAGACAAAAACAAATGTGTTATCACTTTGTTAGAAAAATGAAAATAAAGTTATATCCGTGCAAAAAATAACTAATATTTAGTTACAACTAAATAGCTTATTGTGGAAAACAACAAGCTATTTTTTTGCAAAACAGAATGAGTGCAGATGTGTGAGCATAACGTTGTATCATTAATAGTGGCTGCAGTGAGCTGCTTTCCTCTACAACTCTTTTTAAAACGAGGTAGATTTGATACAGCCGTTCTCAATTCATGCTCCATGTTGAGCGACGCAACAGCAGAAAAGACAACCTCACGGAGATCTCATAAAGATCGGCTTTTGGCAAAATGACAAGAATCGGCGAGTCGTACATGCGCATGTGACCCATTAACGGCGTACGGTAAAATCAACATTTCCTCTTGCGCCCCACCTGTAATGCGCCCCAGTTTGATAAATACTGACTTAAAGGAAACATAGTGTTCATTTATTTTAATGATGACCACAAAGTGAGCAGGCTTTGTCACTTGAGTGTGTTTTTCGGGCTTTTGGAAGAATATTTCCAGAGCCTCAGAAACGTCAGAAACGTCTGTTCTATAGGAAACTACTAGGCCAGCCACTATATTGCAGGCTCAGACGCTCAACAATGGAAAATTATTTGCGGCAGCTAAATAATATTTTTTTGGACCAATTAAGTGAAATTGGAAATTTTCTCACGGCACACCTGACGATCTGTCACGGCACACTGGTGTGCCGCGGCACAGTGGTTGGCAATCACTGATGTAGATAATAGAGATGAGACACCTCTGCTGTTCAGGCTCATATTGACCCGCTCATTCAAAGTCAAGCCAAATGACTCATACGCATTTGTATTGAGAGTCAACTTTATTTATGCGTTATAGTTATAGGGTCATTTCTAGAACTACTTCCTGTTTTGAGTTTGGAACGAGCTGACTTGATGTCTGTGACACGAGTCCCTGATGGGTCCTGGTGGGCCTGGTGGGTCCTAATGGGTCCTGATGGGTCCTGGTGTTCCTAGTGGTCCTGGTGGTCCTGATGGGGCCTGGTGGTCCTGATGGGGCCTGGTGGTCCTGATGGGTCATAACCCTAACCCTAGGATTAGCTAACGTTAGCTTAATGCTATTATCACGTTTTCGGGGATTGCTCCTTACCTGCTCCAGTCCTTTAATGTGTGTTGTCTTTGTTAACATCTGTGTTTGCCAGAATGTCGACTTCATGGTCACTAGTTTGTGTATTCAGAATCAGAATCAGAACCATTTATTTGCCAGGTGTGTTTTACACTTATGAAGAATTAGTCTTGGAAGGTGGTGCATACATTAGAACAACAACAATCAACACGGTGCAATAGAAACATATTACATTTACAATAGAATATCAAATAAAGTGCACAGAGCAACATATAGCAGTAGTGTAAACAAGTGTACTGTAGGTGTATGTTAAAGTGTGTTTAAATATAAAGTATTGTCAAAATATAAATAACAAACAAGGGTGTTTCCGTTGCACTCAGGGTTGACAAGTAGATGGTAAATGAATCATAATTATGACTACTCATTGAAACAGTATCGGTCATATTCACTGTGCTTATATTAGTTATAAAACATGAATTGATTCTTTTGTGTGACTCTTCTCTCCCTGCAGCCTCTGCTTTGCCATCTGTAGAGACCTGAGCCGGTTCCCCAGCAGCTCCTGTGTCTGATGCCAAAAGCAGCTCATCCGTCACAGCCTGGTGTGTATTATTTTACCTGTATTTGCATCCTCAAAATATCCATATGTAGTGTCATCAAAACGGTTCATTCTTTAAAATATTCATCGTTGTAAATGAGATACTGGTGCTCTGTTTTCAGACTAAAGAAGGCAGCACTCCAGCGTTCAGCTCCTGAGTGTTACGGACTACAGAGTAGACGTCATGTTACATTCCTGCTTCATCTCACTGTCAACAACAACAACAACAACATGTTCAATGTTCTCTGGAGAGTCAGATGACCTCCTGGTTCCTCCTGAGACGTCTGCAGAGCCGGTCAACTGAACAAAGAGATCAAAGTCAGTATTTTAATGTTCTTCATTTGGTTGTGTTCATTTAAAAGATGATCAAGTCACACACAATCGTACTACTTGTGTTTATTCTGGTCTAGGTGAGCCGTCATGTCCTCACAGCTTCCTGCTTCCACCACGTCAGCATGGACCGGTTCACAGCAGCAGAGGATCCTGATGAAGACTGAGCAACAACAGCATATATACATTATTATATTAGTTTACATTTACTGTTGTGTGACTGTGGGCTCGGTGTTCAATATTTACTGTCATGTTGTGGTTAATAAATATGTCATGGACTAATGTCTACAAGTCTTATTACTATGTGAACTAAAGACATATTTAATTGAAGTAATTGCAATTAATGTTCATAAGTAGGAAAACTGTAATATAAGTAAATAGCCATACATAAGTCAAGTACAGATATAATCTGTCTGCCACTACAATAGTGACAGTCTTATTACAGTACACTTTTATTAATTCATAATTAGCTCTTCATCATTGATGTGTGGCTTTGCCCAAAATGACTCAAGAATAGAACAGAAAAATATTTGAGTCTCAGGTGCTGAAAACAGGGATTGTCATGCCTTTAGACAGGCTTTAATAAAGCTGCAATCTCATTGGCTGTCAGTGAACACCAGCTATACACGACTTGGTGATGGTGGATTTTTTGACACTGCTCCACGCTGTTAGGATCCACTGGCAGACTTGAGGAAAAGTTGCTCTTCGCATGCGGCCAGATTTTGTAAAGGATTTGCCGCTCGTCGGAGGAAGTGACGTTGTGTTGTTGTTATGCTAGAGTGGGGCTGCTAGTTGAGCTTGTTAGCTGTTACGCCGGAGCTACTGTTAGTGAAGAGCCTGTTGCCAACTCTGTGAACACTCTGCAATAAACCTGCAAGCTAACGCAACCAACGTCTGTCCTTCCTGCGGACGTTACACTACAACGTAGTCTTCAACCGCGAAGAGGCAGGGGCCCGGAAATTCTCCTCCACGGTCTCTCCGAACAGCTGCCGACAGCGGGTGTTGAGGCGGTCGATCAGCGGTGCAGAGTAGGTCCTGTGGTGCCGTCCTTTGCCACCAAACAAGGCATCTGAGCTCCTGTCTGAATTCCACCGTGCGATGCCACTTAACAGGTAAACCTGATAGGGCCGTGCTGCGCAATGGGGACCTGAGTCGAGTAGAACGGAGCAAAGTTCAGCTTCAATGCAAACGGCACATGAACACAAGCGCACAGTTATCTTGAGGTGAGCAAATTAAACTGCAGTGGTGGAATGTAACTTATTACATGTAACAGTACTGCACTTAAGCACACATTGTTTTACTTTACTAGATACATACCACTACATATCTGAGGGAGTAATTGTACTTTTTACAAATTTCCTGGACAGCTTAGGTTACTTTTCAGACTATAATTTGTCATCTCCATCCTGTCCGGGGAAAACCACGCATCTCCAGATGTGTCGCTGTCGCATGTTTGTTGTAAATTGTAGGATGAATTGTTTGTTTATGTTTCATCAGTTAATTAGGCCCTTGTGCATCTCTTTCCGGTGTCAAGTTGTTGTTTGTTGAACATCACAATGAAAGGTAATCGAATAACGACAAAGTCACATGATTCATTGAACTTTTCTACACAGACAGCACTTGGAATCACCTGGAATCATGTGTGGCAGAGATTTATGGAATCCCTCCAGGCTGTTGCTTCCACGCAGACACTTGTAATAGGGCACATCCACGTTGTTGATGGTGGTGGTACGCGCCACCCTGTACATGTTTATGCCTGGTGGATCCTGGAGGCACTCCAGGTGTCGCTGCTGGCTTGCCCACATCTCATCCATGGCCTCTGTAAATACACAAGTCAGTGTCATTTTCACTTTGTATGCAACACAATCTGTATTCATATTGTATATCATATGAACTTTTTTTGGATGAGGTCTTTTGTACCAGGCGTTTTGAAGAGGCTCACTCCGCTCTCGTCCAGCCCAACGGGACCTTTCAGCTCCTCGATGGCCATGTGGATGAGCCGGAATGTCTCCTGAGCCCCAAGTGTGACCCTCCTCACGTGGTGTTTGAGCTGCTCCCTCGATATGTAGCAGCGGACAACATCTTCGCCTGAGACCGACTGCAGAGTCGCCGGGTCCTTGGCTCTGACCGCTTTGATGAGCAGCTCCAGGTCCGAGCGGTTGTAGGCCAGCACTGCACCGGCTACAGCCGATTTGAAGACAGCGTATTTGCAGTGAGACTCTGTCCGTATGGCTGCGTCAAACCGGTGGATCCAGTGAAAGATGTCCAGACGTACAACCATCCCATGGTCCACCCAAGACTTGAACAACGTCTCCAAAGCTGTCGGACCCTGAGACCGGCAACAACCACGGTCCACATAGAGGATCTTGGGGTCGGGTTGTCCAGCCATCCGGAACCTCTCCATGACTCCGTGGCACATGGGTTTCAGCTTTGGAGTGGACTCCTCGCAGGTCAGCACAAATGAAACGATTTGCGAGTGCTCGTTCCCGATGCTGGTGAACCACTCGGCTGAGCCTCGACCTTCCCCAGACAGCTTCTTCACCACCTGTAACAATATGTCAAGTTTGCATAATGTGACCTCTGTTAGATTCTATTGATATGGGATTTTTCTGAATCATTTTACAACAATGTTGACCACGTTTTGCATCAGACAGTATGGCATTATGGAACATGTTTTGATTAACATACTTTCTTGGTGGAATCCATTTTCAGCACGACGCCAAAAGTGGAGAGGATCTGGCTCCGGTAATGCTGCACATTGTTGGCCTCTGCCAGCAGGAAGGCGTGGCGCAAGAGCCGCGCGGAGGGAAGCTCTCTCGGAGGAGGCGGAGCCTGAAATGAGTGCCCTAATGCCGAGACGATCCCTCCCGGTTCCACCAAATCAACGAGGAGTGTGGTGTACAGGTCCTTCCGTTGAAGGTACTCCTCGACGTGGTTTTCCTGTATTTGCCGCCACACCTTGACCATAGTGTTCCCTTCGGTCCGGTCCCTCAAAAGGCGCACAACACTCTTATCGACACCACGTCTGCGAGTAGATTCAAAATCAGTACGGTGAGGTTGATTTGATGGATTGCTTTCAAGTTAGTCTGTTAAATGCACACGTTGTGTTCAGTATGCTTACTTGCTGGTGAGGATGGCGGGGAACAGAGCTTGATGAGCCTCGCTCAGTTGAGATAAAATAGCGGCGTCCCACGCCAGCCACCGGCCCACTGTTCCTCCTCCTCCGCTCCTAGCTGCCTTTGTGCAGGGTCCACAGCACAGGACCTCAGTGAGCACCGCGTACCAGCTGAAGACATCACAGATGTGACGAACCTGAAGCACATATTATATCATTATTATACAAATATTTATATATATATAAACAATTAAGGGCCAATAGCAGCATGTGACTTTCTTTGCTCTTTTTTTTTTTTACGTTCTCATACGTAGTTATAACGTAATGTAATAACACAAGGGAAGTGAGTTATACCCGGTGGTGGTAGCCAGACTTATAGAGGTGCACATTCTGTCCATGACCCACACAGTCATCGCCTCGGGGACACTTCAGGGAGCATCTCCAGACTACAACAGGGCGCCACACGAAGACGCGGCTCCGGAAAAAGAGGTGTGGAGTTGGCGGAGCACCCTTGATGTAGCCAGGAGGTTCTGGTGGATAAAACCACAAGTCTGATTTCATGACCCTTCGCCTTTTGACCTGACCGGTGTTGTCCTTGAACACTTGAACAGGGATGAACAGGCCTCGTTCTGCGTCCTCTTTAAGCCAGGAAACATCGGCAGATGGGACGCCATTGGAGTTTTCCCACAAATGCACCCAACCCTCCAGCTCCACCTGCGACACAGATACAACATGTAGTTATTGTTGTTTACAAAATATTGTTAAAAGATAAAACCGATAAAAAAAAACTGGTTGTCATTGTTTGAGTATGACTTACACGGGAGTCCCTCTGAGGTGTTTCCATGGAGTAATCTGGACACCTGGATGTGGACGGGGTCTCTGTGGGCTGACTAGTGGACATTGACACATGCTGTTTCTGCTGGACAGCGGTCTCCGGCTGTTTCTGCCGGACAGTGGGCGCGGGCTGTTTCTGCTGGACAGCGGGCGCGGGCGTGGGCTGTCTCTGCTGGACAGCGGGCGCGGGCGTGGGCGTGGGCTGTCTCTGCCGGACAGCGGGCGCGGGCGTGGACTGTTCCTGCTGGACAGCGGCAGCGGAACAATTTCAATTTACTCTGCTAATCTGCTCTTCCTGTTTCATAACAAATTAATAATCAAATCAACACTCACTTGCTCCTTCTCCTTAATAAACCTCCTGAACCGCTTTATCTGCACGCTGGTGATGTGGGTCACTGGTGTGTTCAGCCACCTCCTCACAGAACTGTAGGCCTTCTGCGTGAGCTCCCTCTGCTCAGCACTGACCTGCTCTGGTCTGTCCTTCTGGCTGAGATGCTGGCTGTAGAGCTCCCACATCTCCAGAAAGGTGTGATGCTCAAAGCCTCTCTGGCCGTAGATACACCGGTCAATGTTGACCTCGAGGAGACTGGAGACTTGTGGGAAGCTCTCTGCATACTCAGTGAGGTAATCCTTCACCCACTGGTTCCCCACCTTTCCCTTTCCCTGTGTGTTTGTGCACTCCAGTCTGTGCTTGTCCAGTATGCTGGAATAAATACATCAACTTAGTACTTGTATCATCAATATCACTGCAATTGAGATGATGTGTAAAGATGACTAATATACACTGATGATGCAAACAGATTGATTATTTTAAGCAGGCCATAACAAGTGTATTTGAAATGCGGGGCCTACACTGGTATTAATATAATGATAATGTAACAACATGCTTACTACTTCATGTAGCCCACATCATTTGCCACAAGCCAATGGAATGGGGCATTTTCATATTGGCCGAATGGAACCACCAGCTTTCCCAGGCACATCTGGCGCGATGGAGAGGTGACACCCTCTGCACGAAGGAGCACCTCAGCGTGGGCCAGGGCCGAGGTCTGGTTCAGCAGCTCCTGTGGCGGGTTGGGGAACGGTCTCGTCTTCTTGAAGTCATGGGCTTCTTTGGTGGCTGTTACGACGGCCTGTTGGCGATTCCCAGGGGCCTCTGGGTTAAAGATGCGGATTTTGGGGGTCGCCATTTCCGTAACTGAAATACACTGTCAAGTAACACCACAACAACAAAATAGTGTTATTATTATTATTATTACATTAGGCATTGTTATGTTATAATAATAAATATTACTAATATAACAATGAACGTCAGAGTACAACAGACCTTTGATATCGTCCCAAGGAGGAAGAGGAGGAGGAGGACGAGGGCAGGGTGACGGCAGCTCCTCAGAATAGAGATCTCTGGAGAGAGTTCCTATAATGTTATAACTCATATATCATATCTCATAAGTCCTGGGCCTACAAGAATGACTGATTTCTCTGATATGTTATGAACTTTTCAGCTTGTTTTATGTTACGTTTTGTGTGTTTGCTCATAACTCCAAGTGTGCATGTCATTGCCAGTAAGATATTCCATATTCTGTATAACCCCGTCATAACCACAGTCTGGGAAGCAGCCAGCGGAAAAAAAAATGCTGCTTGATTAATAAACCATTCACATTCACATTGATATTCTTAAACCAGCTTAACTATGATTAAAGAGATTCTATTTAGAGGCGCTAGATAACGTTAACCCTACCTTACCGGACACGTACTCAAGCATCAGGACTTAACGGGTTAACACGAGATGCAAGAGATATTGACAGTAGTCAGTATAACCAATACAATATATACTTTAGAAGATATTGTAATGAGAGATGGTAACCGTGAACTAGTAGCGAGGCAAAGTCACGTTAGCTAGCCGCTACATTTTTAGGCACGTCTGAACGCTAGCGAACGAGCTAGCTAACGTCAACACTAGGTCCGACATCACAAGACAATTGGGCAGTATAAACAGTGATTGTATAAATAGTTCTGAAGAAGAAATTAGTTCAGTCTCACCGAAAACACTGTAAATTCACCGCGGCAGGTACATTCGTAACGCTGGATTCGGATTTCTCGCTCGTGAATATTCATGAGCCTGCAATTGGCCTTGTGATTGGTTGTCTACAGTCAGTTCCGACGATCTCATTGGAAGTCTACAGTCGAACTGACCAATCACGAGGCTTTATTTTCTACAGTCACTGTAGAATTTGCACTACCGTAGACTTGAGCCCTGCGAATCAGATCTTTAGTTTGACAAACTGGGCGGATCCTTTGACGTGAGGGCCTGCGAGGTGGCGGAGATGTATGATTGGTCAGCGGGCCAGCGTGACCATTAACGTGCGCTGTGATTGGTCAAAGGGGCACAAAGCTACTAGAAACTTCTAGCTGCTACCTAGAACCTAGAAGCTACCTTGCTGCTGGATTTACTGATGACGCCTTTTGCACAGAGGATTACGGACATGTGGTGAGTTAAATAGTTAAATGCTGGCTGTGTTACTTAAAAAAAAAATCTGCAGTCGTATTTAATCATACACAGCGCTTTTGTTGCTGCTGGTCAGACAGCTGGAGGTGCGTGTGCGTGTGCGTGCGCGTGCGCGTGCGTGTGTGTGTGTGTGTGTGTGTGTGCGCAGCACTGCAGTGTTTTAATGTTGTTGGCTTGTTTCGTTATTACTAAATGTGACTAGTTGTTTGGTGGTTATTTGGACATCATGGGTGCACAACATCGCGAGGCGTCATGGAACAGTGGCCGCGCCTTTCCTTCTTGTCAAAGGGATGAACATAGCCCGATGATTCCAGCCACGGGTGGTGCTGGCTGGAGGTTCTGCTGGAGGTTCTGCTGGAGATGCAGATAGGGGTTCTGCATCTGAGAACGCAGATGGCGCTGGAGAGGCGGAGGGTGCGCTGTTCACGGGGGCGCGCACGGCGCGTTTTGTGACTTTACAGTTGCTAATATGGGGAAATACACAATGGTAAACCATATGTGTCTTGGTGCTTATACGGTTAAAACAGCTCTGCAGGTCGGTCCACAGCGTGTGACCTCCATGCTGTAATAGCGCAAAGAAATGTGAGCGTCTGCTGTCCACACATGATGGTCTGTATGAACGCGCCGTGTGTTCAATACATGCACGGGTCAGACAGGAACTCCCGGGACACTTTTTTTTTTCTTCCCCAGTCTGCATCTGATGTGGACACACGTCATTGAAGGACTTGTTCTAAAACCTAAAACACTAAAACACTGCACTATGGTAGTTGGCCTATGAAAATCCATCAATTAGCCGCATCATTGTAAAAGCCGCAGTCTCAAAGCCTGTGAAAAAAAGTAGCAGCTTATATGCCGGAAATTACATTAGTGTATTTGGGAAAAACAATTACATTATAAAATATAACTTTTAATTATTAAAACATTTAAAACATTTATTTTTTTCAAAAAATAGAATTTTTTTTTTTTTTCATAATTTTTTTTTTTTTTCATTAAAAAAGGAGAAATAAGGAACGCTTCACGACTTTGCGTGTCATCCTCGCGCCTCTAGGGAGAAGGTCTTTGGGTCTACCTGAGTTCTACTTAGAGTTCTACCTCCTTCCACCTCACAAAGCCCGCCCCCTCCCAGGATTGGCAAGTTCTACTTAGTCACTGAGCTGTTCCTGCTTTGATTCGACGTTCTACTCTTGCAAGCTGCCTTTGATTGGCTGCTGCGGGGAGAGCAGGGGGAGGAGCCAGCGCGGCGCAGAAAGGAGTTTTTAAAAGGGCAGACAGACACGACACCTGTATGAAGGACTTTCTACTGCGCTTTTACAGGAGAAAACTATTCCGTCCCTTCAAAGTCTACTGTCTTTTCAGAATATTCATTTAACAAACGAACGGTAAGGAGACGCTTTCACACTCTATGAACGTAACGCTGCTCCACATTCACTGGATAATACTTTACACTTTACTGTCTCCATCAGTTAAATCCCTCATGCAGTAAAATAACAGTAATATGTGCATTAATTACGTGTCTCGCGCATTCAAAAGAAGTACATTAATTACATGTCTCGCGCAGTAAAAATAACAGAGTAATATGTACATTATTTAAATCCTTCAAACAGTAATATGTGCATTATTTAAATGCTGAAGTTAACAGAGTGTTATCAGAATAAAACCAGGAGCTTCAGATACAAAACAGTGTGTTTATGTTATAATTATACGTTGAGATTATTTCCTCCTGTGTGGTTGTGATTATTATGGTTATCACCAGCAGAATACTGCATGATGATGTATTACTGCTGTGTTGGCATGTATTTCTACTGTGTTGCCACAGGGCTTATCGTGTCCTCCTCCTGTCTCTTCTCTGTGAACAGATGGATTACATGCCCATCTTTGAGAGGACCGCGTCCAATGACCTGTTGCTGAAAACCTCTGATGAGACCGAGGACTTCTCCCGTCAGCAGGAGGGAGTTCATTTGGGCCGGCCCAAGAACCAGCCGGCCGTCATGAAGGACTCCAGGAACCGGGTCGCTGCGGACATGAAGTCGCTTCACCTCCACCTCAACAGGTTCACCCCTGGTGAGTGTCTGAAGCCTGGGAACACAAGTTAATGTTAGAGTCTCAACACCTTGATGACTCAAAAGGTTTTTATTGGACAAACTGTGGGATCTCTTTGGCTGCAGTTTAAATAAACACAACTATTATCTCAAACAAAAAATACATGTATAGATAAATACAAGTCTGTTATAAAAGTCTCAGGCTTTTAACTCAATTTTCAATTTGTAGACGTTTATTGAGTCCAGTACATGTGAAACATTCCAAGGCTCATTCAAGAAAATACATTTCGAGTATAATGGGGTTGGAGAACTCTCCACTGCGACATTTTTCTTTTCTTTTCTGTTGTTGACCCGTCTTTTAACATTTAGTCAGTAAAGATGTTCAACATAGATTTTGCAACAATTCCATGTGGGATGCAGTATTTGTTCATAACCCATACACTTGTTGCTTTCCATAGACTCTCCTTTACACAGTTAATGATAGCCCACCATGTAATTACCTCAGCTGATTGATGTCTCTGTAAGCTGCCATAAGCTATGTCCTCATAACTAACAGGGTTTCTGTACAGAGCTTGCAGCCATGGCAACACTGGTGACGACCTCTCGCAGCTGGGCATGACCCAACAAGGTGTTGTAGCGTTTCATGGTCACCACAGGAAGGCCGGGGGCATTTGGCACTGCGGGTGCATCTTCTCCTCTCAAGGAACACTCTTGTGGGCAAACACTGGTTTACAACTTGCCAAGTCTTTGTGGTTATTTGTCAGGATTGGGTTATTCACATTGGCCCATACTATTGTTGTGTCCTTTTCAGTTAATTTACTCACAGGAGCCAACCTTAAATTGATAGGTGGCAGAACCTGTGCTACTCCATACTCCTTCTTGTGATTTGGTCGTATGGTAATTGGGTTACACCTTGTTTTATGCATGAAAACACTGTATCGTACATTTTGGCCAGGTTTGCGCATAAGGGGTGGTTTGTGATGGCCTTTCCCCCATGGTCTAAGCCCACCACGGCTCACCCAAAACATAGCAAAATGAGTGGGGCTACATCAGACTTCAGACAAACTTGTATAATCGGGGTTACAAACATCGCCTTTAGCTTTAGCTTGCTTTCGATGTCTGGCACACCGTTACCCCCCTTCTCTAAAGGCCTGTACATTATTTCCCGTTTTAGTTTCTCGTGATTCCCTCTTCATATGAATTGAAAAACTATTTTTCTAAGTGTCATCATGAATCTGTGTGGGATTGGAAAGGTTGTTGCTAGGTATGTCAAAGAGGCAATGATTTCTGTCCTGCCATTGGAGGAGCTTTCCCTTCATTTTGGGTAATTTGGACTCCCAATTAATGTTTTCCATTTCCTTGCCTATTTGCACTCCTAAGATTTTGATTGTATCTTGTTTTTGTATGAGGCCTAGGTGTTCCACTGGCTCTCTCCAGTTTAGGTAGAGAATGTCACATGTTGCTTCATTCATGTGTGTGCCAGATCCTGCAGTAACATTGTCACAACTCAACAAGGTGTCTCTTACTGGTCTAGTGTCTGGGAGAAGGAGGGTTAGGTCGTCCATATGCAGACTAAGTGTTGCCTCTTTGCCTGCTGCCCCTGGGATTGGGAGTCCTCTGATGTTTTTGGCCTGCCTTAAAACACATGCAAGGGGCTCGATTGCAAGAATGAACAAGGCGGGGGGGCAACCCTGTCGAACACCAGGCTTTTAGCTTCAAGCTCACTGCAGCAGGTCCACCGGTCCCCTGACCCGCTCGTTTCAGCACAAAGGGGGCGCTCTTGGCCCGATGCTGTCGCTGGATCCGAGGTGTGAGAGAGGTGGTCGTCAACACTTCTCTGATCTGATTGGCTGCCACAAGAAGAAAAGGTGGAGGAAACGTTTCCGTTCTCACAGGAATATGCTGCAAAGACCTATGGGGGGAAATGAGGACAAAGGTCATTTTAATTCATTTGATTTGAGAGAGAGAGAGAGAGAGAGAGAGAGAGAGAGAGAGAGAGAGAGAGAGAGAGAGAGAGATATTCTGGCTGAAATAAAAGACTCCTGTTGCTTTGTACATTAACAGTGTTGTACAACCACCACCATGTGGCAGCAAAGAACATGTAGTTCTCCAGCTGTCGCCTCCCTAGAGGGGCCATGCTCATCTTCTCTGTGTCGTTCCAATTCTAGTGTATGTGCTATCGATCTTCTCTGCATCTGAAATACATATATATGTTAATAAATTACAGTAAAACATTGGATTTTTGTGTTCAAGTCAAAATATACATAGTATTGTAAAATATATATATATTTTTATAAATTAAAATGAATTTATGAATTCTATATATATATATTGCGATGTCTTACGGCAGTAGCAACGTCTGCATTTCTTGCAAAATGTTCTAGTCTTCTCTGAAATTCATATATATTTTCATGAATTGCAGTAAAACGTTGGACTTTTGTGTTCAACTGTAGTAATAATACATATAGTTAAACATGATTTTCTTTTTATAAATTAAAAAAGCAGAAATAAGGAAGCTTCGTGAATGTTCTCGTCATCCTCGCGCTCCAGGCTCTGTGGGACTCTTCTTCTCTGGTCAAATTGGGTCAAGTTTTCAAAGCCAATCACGCTATCCAAGGTTTTGCCGTCCAATCAGATGGCTCGTTTGTCTCACCTGACGAACCTGTCCGGAAAGTCCCGAGTCTCCCTCAGTCTCCGCCATCTTGGATCCTCGCTCCACGCAGCACACTTCCATCAGTCACCGGAGAAACAGAGACGAGAGACGTGAGTACAATACGAGTACATTTTATTGCACTTTATCGACGTCGTGCTTATGAACTGCTGTTACATATGACTATATATATCTATCTATATATCAGGGGGCCAGGACAGATGTCTGGTGACCTCATGGAGTCCAGCATCAGGGGACCAGGACAGATGTCTGGTGACCTCATGGAGTCCAGCATCAGGAGACCAGGACAGCTGTCTGGTGACCTCATGCAGTCCAGCATCAGGGGACCAGGACAGATGTCAGGTGACCTCGTGTAGTCCAGCATCAGGGCACCAGGACAGATGTCTGGTGACCTCATGCAGTCCAGCATCAGGGGACCAGGACAGATGTCTGGTGACCTCATGGAGTCCAGCATCAGGGGACCAGGACAGATGTCTGGTGACCTCATACAGTCCAGCATCAGGGGACCAGGACAGATGTCTGGTGACCTCATGCAGTCCAGCATCAGGGGACCAGGACAGAGGTCTGGTGACCTCATGGAGTCCAGCATCAGGGGACCAGGACAGATATCTGGTGACCTCATGGAGTCCAGCATCAGGGGACCAGGACAGAGGTGCAGCTTCATACAGCTGTGAATGAGAATGACAATAAATAAATAACTGAACATGGACCATGAAGCTCAGGTCTACAACGGTGAGACTCTCTCCTAATATGAATGTGTCCTCTCTTCAATATCTGCCCTATATTAACCCACGCTTTTCTCTCCACGACTCTTTCAGCTGCCTCGGGCCCAGCAACTTGGCCCAGCAACTTGGCCCAGCAGCAGTCACCTGGTGGAGGCCGTTTACTGCCAGCTCCACCCAACGGCCACGTGGGTCTGTGGGGTCGCGAGGACCCGGTGGTCCCTGGTCCTGGAGGACTCGGTGGTCCCTGGTCCTGGAGGACCTGGTGGTCCCTGGTTCCTGGTCCTGGAGGACTCGGTGGTCCCTGGTCCTGGAGGACCCGGTGGTCCCTGGTCCTGGAGGACCCGGTGGTCCCTGGTCCTGGAGGACTACATGAACATCCAGAGAGTGCTGGCCATGAAGCTGACGGCTCAGACGGAGATCCAGCTGTTTGAGCTGAACCAGAGGACCCTGACCCAGTGGTGAGTTCAACATGAAGCTGTTCTGATGTTTTACCATCTGTACTGTGACTTATTGTTTGATGAAGAGTCTAAGAACACTCTCTCTTCACGGCTCTCCACGGCTACAGGATGTGGCTCAGGAGAGCCCGCATTACTTCAAAGGGCTCCAGCAGAAGAAGAAGAAGGCAGCCTACTCGACTTCTGCTGCACCAACCTCGACAGCCGCCTCCTCCGCCTCCAGGGCCTCCTCGTCTTCCTCGTCTTCCTCGGGGCCTTCACATGCCAAACGTTCTCAGAGGTACGTGGTCTTCATCCAGGAGACCAGCTGCTCTGTGGGTCTGTCGTGGTTCAGATGAACTCAGTCCTGATGGTTCTCTGTGTTACAGATTTCTCCTCAGACACGATGTGTTCATAATGGAGCTCTATGGCAGAGGAAGAATCAGGCTTTGACACACACAATACTTAACGTTAGCAGATACTTTGTTGATGTTGTTGCAAGTAGTAAAAAAACTAAACATTATTACCAGAAAACTTTGAAATCTGATTGGTTTTGGCTAAGTAGATGCAAGTAGATGAGCAGTAGATGTCTAAAATGAAAACCTCTTCCCTTGTGAGATTTCAGAAAGATTCGAGAGGTAGTGATGTGGCCTTTCGTGTCGAGGCTTCGATGCGCGTGTCGAGTAATCCAGGTAGATTTTGGTGAAGTGCGTATCGAGGCTTGTCTCGATGACGTATGTGGTGACGTTCGAAGCCTCGCGAGCCGCCCGCACCACGTGACTGATTCAGAAAATGGTTTGTGTGTTTGCCGTGCGAATTGAAATATAAGGGGCAGCGAAACTCAATGGATTTACCCCTTCCTCTCTGTATCCAGCTTCATGTGTGTCCGTGAAAGGGTATTTTATAAAGCAGGCGAAATAGTCTCAAAAAGCCCAGCACTGTGGAAAAGTTCTTATTTTTACTTAAAGAATTGTACTCATCAACATGGACTAGCAGAGCCGAGGCTCGAAACACCGATGCTCTGACTGAAAGTCGGATATTCTAACCACTCACCCACAGTCACATCACAACACTCCCAATTTGTTTCGAGTTTTGATTTTGACCCCGCCATTATATCATAAAGATAGACACAATAATAATAAGTTAATAATTGATGTATTGGCGTCACAAACATAATTTATTCAATTTAAAGCTTCACACAGCAAAGCCATGGTGTCGTTATGATCACTCTGCCTGTTTTACATGTATTGTCCACTTGGTGGCGCAGTAGAGCAAATGAAGCCCCATGAAGCTTCGGCACATGAGCGAACCAATTGGATGGAAAGCTTCAATGCTTCAGGAAGCTTCATCTCGCCATCACTATCGAGAGGCTGTGGCCAACCTGCTTCTAACTATTTCTGGCACACAAAACAAAAACAGTTGTGTGACTTCAGATAAGAAGGCGTGAGAGTTCAGACGAGGATCAGTTCAAACCCTCCGTTTGAGCTTTTGTTCTGGTGACGCTCTCGATAAACCAACCTGACATTTATCTGACAGCTGTACTGTCGCTTTAAGGGTCAACTTCACCCAAACTAAAAAAAATCATCTCTCTCCTCACGTCTACCATCTAGATTCATCTGATGATGTTAAGAAGAGATGTCTGCCTGCATCCCAATATAAATATAGACTGCTACATAATAATTCAGATTCAGATTCAACTTTATTGTCATTGCACATAGTACAAGTACTATGACAACGAAATGGAGTTTGCATCTGTCCAGAGTGCAAAAGAGAAGCAGTTAAGGTGCAGCGCAATGTCTTGGATAATATAATGAAGACAGTATAAATATATATATTCTATACACACACACACACACACACAGTGTGGGAGAGGGGTTGGTAGTGGTGATGGGATGGGGGCTGTCACCGTAATGCAGAGTTAAGGGTGTTGACTGAGTAGCTGAGTGGAAGAAACTGTTCCTGAGCCTGCTGGTCCTGGAACGGAGGTTTCTATAGCGCCTCCCAAATGGGAGGAGGGCAAAACAAAAACTAAACAACAAGGCTGCACTTTAAAAATCTAGAATGGCTGGGGTGAATGGTGTCCCTGACAATACTGTACGCTCTCCGCAGGCAGCGCTTGAGGTGGATGGTCTCGATGGCAGGGAGTGGAGTACCGGTGATGGCTCTCTTTTCATGTTCCCCAACATACAGGGTGCACCATCAGTACAGACAGAAATAAGTTCATCCATCGGTAGTGCATTTTCTTTAGTAAACTCAATGAAAGACGTGAATAAATCCTCTCCTCTTGTTGTCCCTTTCATTGGCAAAACAGCTAAGCTGTCCTCACGCAGTGTGTCACCTGCAGCATACCTGGCCATTATACTGCACTGAGGCTAACGTCTATTGACTCATCTAACGCGAGAGAAAAGTATGTCCCGGCGTTTATGTCCTTAATTTGTGTTTCCTCGACTTGATTTGCCATCATGATGCTACGTGCACAGTTCTTGCTGACAGGGGCATGTCTTTTATTCGTTTGATCATCTTGTCTTTATTTGGGAAGTCATCAAACAGTTCATTTGCCTCATCAAGCATGAATGTTTTGGCATACTCGCCATCTGTGAATGGCTTTCCCTTCCTTACTATTGCCAAAGCACCCGCAAAGCCAGCGAAATTCCCGTCACCTTGCCTGGTCCGCACACGTAGTTGCTGCTGACTCGTCTGCGCTCTCCGCTGTAGCTCCTCGCATGACATGAATTCCTCTGTCCATGCAGCCTGGAATGCACGGTAATCATCGTCTTTTTTTCTTTTCACCATCTTTTCCGTTACAAGGGTTGAAGCGGATAAACTAGTTGGCTTTCTGATGAAATTGATTTCTTTACCTTTACAATGACCCGGACATGCTCGCGAGCCATTGGTTCCCTACCCGGCCCACGGGTGACCCGTGAAATTTATCTTCAAAACTAATTTCTGTTTACTTTAAAATGACACAGTATTATTAAGAAATATCACAAGTATTTTAAAATCAGTTCCAAACTTTTTTTTTTATTCTTTTTTTTTAAACTCAAAATTGTCTGGGAGCCATATGCCGTCACCGGAAGAGCCATATATGGCTCGCGAGCCGCCCGCTGAGCTAAGCAAATGCAATGAGCGGAAGCCTTTTATATTAGAGTCAACGTTATCAGTAGACTACAATTATCTGAGCTATTCAAACGTCAAGGCTCCATCCATCATGGGACTCAAATGGGAACTCTTGTTATATTCTGCTAATTTAATTGGCGACCCAAGTAGAATTTCTTGCGACCCACTGGCAGGTCCAGACCCAGTGTTTTGGAACAGAAATAAAATACTTCTAACTAAAGAAGACAAGGCAGGTTGATACTGAAAGACCTAATGATGTGACGGAGAATATTAGTGAATGTTTCCATTAAAGTCCATAAGTCAATCCATGGTTCATCAGCCAATCAAAGGTGACATTAAACAAAACATGCTCTCCCACATAATCCCACTTTCTATCCATCCATCCATTTTCAACCGCTTATCCGGGGTCGGGTCGCGGTGGCAGCAAGCAGCTCCCTCTTCACCAAGACGGACCGGTACAGCGCCTGTTTTACAGCTGCAGCCGCACCGATCCGCCTGTCGATCTCCCGCTCCACCTTTAAGATACTTTAATATATCTAGTAATATATTTAGTATAATCCCACTTTAATACTGCCAATTCTACATCCAGTAGATTGTGTTCCATAATGCATTCAGTTTAGCAGGACACAATAACACACCTGCAGTCAAATAAATAAAAGCAGTTTAAAAAGGTGCTATGGTGTGAAATTATGAGCATTAATACAGCATCAAACCACGTGAATTCTGATCTGCATGATCACAAGTGAAAGCATCCCAGCAGGCTTTGTCAAGACAGCACAGTGTCCCGTTTACTTTTTGGCCCCACCAAAGCATGATACATCAGGATTATAAGCACGCGGCGCACGCTTCTGATAGTAGTAGTCACTTAAAATAGATTTACGTAATGTTTCTTTATTGGCCCCGTGATAAAAGTAATTTCTGCACCGCTGTTATGGCAACGTTACACCATGCGTCATCTAACGGTCTTAATCGATTGCTTTATATGTTTTGTTTGCTTTAATGACTATGTATGAGTGAGAATGGCTTTAACTAATGCTACAGACTGTCAATAGAGTCTGTAAATCCTTTCAATTATTTCCCTCATTCAACTCAGATAAAAAAAATACATTGGAAGGGAAAGGTTGCCAATATTCTGTGATTTAAATGTATCCAGTGTCACAGCAATCCTTTTGAATTTGAGGTCCAGTATTTTACTGATCAGGCATCTGACAATAGGGTCTGCTATGTTGTTGCATCTATTGGTTTTTCAGAGAGGACGATGGAAAAGAACGGCTCATCTTTTTCCACGCTGAGAGCTCTGTGGAGAAAATCCCTCAATCGTAGCTATGCTCTGAATTTAGCACCTTTAATGTCCAGCCTGTCTTCAAAAGGTTTATCTGCACGAACAAATGGCTCATTAGTGATAAACCAGGATTGTACCAAACAACAAAGGATACACTGACTCCGTTTGAGTTGGGTGAACTTCAAAAATGGAATGGACATTTCAGTTTGTAATCTGCATGAATAGCAACGAATTATCTCTATATCAATATGTAATGTGAATTACTAAAGTATTCAAACTAATGACATTCATCACATTTAAGAAAAGTGAGGACATTGTTGACCCCTAACTCTCAAGCAAGGAGTCTCAGCAACTGCTCCCAGAATTAACCAGTTAGCTACATCAATGGTCAGCACCTGTTTGCAACAACAACAGCAATAACAATGCTAGCCAGGTAGTATCAGCAACAAAGCTACGCTTTAGGTTTAGTTACCGTGTTTAGTTACCGTGTTCATCTACGTTAGCATTATTGCTGCTCTGGCTACATTTGTTGAGTTTGCAAGCTCAAGGGAGACATGATTGGCTGAAAATAGAGAGTGACTTTGATTATGAAACAAGAGCTTTAAAGTTTTTGAAATTAAATTTATGCAATGAAACAAAAAATCTACTCTCATAAAACGTATGAATGATTAATAATTAAATGACATTACAAAATAATGTGTTGAGTTTCAACAATGTATACAATTAATTCACAAATGTATATGTAACCCAGTGGTAGGGGTGTTGTCACCACTGGGGCCACTAGAGGGCACTGTGTTTCTCAGGGAGCCAGCGAGACGTCAGGAACAAACAGGAAGTGAAATCATTTACTTCCGGTGTAGCGCTCGTGGCTTTCCAGATTTGATCTACATGTGCTGTACGGGGTGGATGCCTATAGCGCCACTGTGCACGTGAGCTAGGCCGAGATAGTATTTAAGGAGTTGCCACTGCAGTTATTTTTGTACGTTTTTCATGCACTTTATTTTATATGCACTTTGAGTTAGTGGAAGTTGCCACGTATCAGGAACTCTAATACCAATTGAACATTCCAAATTAATTTAATACTGCTCTATTCTTCCAAGAGCCGTCGAGAAATAGAGGACCCTAAATATGAATGAATGAATGAATATATACTTTATTAATCCCCAAGGGAACATTTTTTTGTCATCATCAGTAGCGCCTTACAATTGACAAGTGAAGATACAAAACACACAAGATAAAAGATAAATATATAAAGAAGCAACAGGGATGAAAGATATATACAAATTAAAATGAAGTCATATATATATATATATATATTTAAATATACACAATAAAATAGAATACAACTAACTGTAGAATATATTTATATTTGCAGCTGCAGAGTGTATTCAAATTAAGTAAATTAGATAAACAGTAGAAAGTGCAAAATGCAAGTATGTATGGTACAGTGATGAATTAGTCCACAGAGGAACTAGCAAATAAAAATATAACTGTGTATGGTGTTATTCCAAATTTCACCTGCCTACACATTTTGGTACCAGGAGTGGGGTCTCTAATTTGGAGAGTTGATTAGATTTATAAAGTGCATAACTAACTGTAGCGGTTACGACGGTCCCGGGTGCAACAGGACGTGGAGTCCTGCCTGGAGTTGCTGTGGAGAACCCGTGACCAGACAACTGAGACCCGGAGTTCACCGAGGACGTAGAGGGAGAAGGTCGCTCCTGGAGGAGAAGACGCATCCATCAGCCCCACCTCAGCCTGCAGGCTTTTAAGTGACTGGAGTGGAGCTAAGTTTGCATAGAGACAGTTCACCATGTCGGAGAGAGACGGGGAGGACGAGCAGGATGTCGGCAAAGAGACTTCTGCTTTGGAACAATTACAGGCACAGTTTTACGAACTGAGCGAGAAACATGACGAGGCCATGGAAGCTATTGACACATTAAGTAAGGGTTCGAATAGGTCATATGTTTATGTACCGAGAGAGCGCCAGATCCAGCCTTTTAGTGGCGATGCAGCCAAAGATGGTCGTTCTGTTGATGAGTTTATTGAGGAGGTAGACCGCATAGTCAAGGCCAGGGGTCAGAGTCCTGAAGACGGGGTGGATTTCATTCTATCTCTTCTAAGAGGCTCTGCATTAGAGGAGGTCAGACTATGCACGGAGGGAGTACCAAAAGAGCCCAAGGAGTAGTTCACTTTGCTACAGGAGGCTTACGCAGAGAAACGTAGCATAGCTCAGCTGTTACACACCTTTTTTGGTCGCCAACAAAGGGAGGGTGAAGATTTTCAGGAGTACTCTCATGCGCTTTCCCAAATTCTATGATTAGCCCTGAGACAGAGACCAGATGCTGTGCCCAATGCTAAAATAGCTGTTCGAGACCAATTCATTGAGGGTGTGCGAGATTCTTCTCTTAGAAGAGAGTTACGTAAAATGGTCAGAGAGAAGCCCCAGTCATCTCTGTTAGAGGTACGTGAGGAGGCCATTGCCTGGTCCTTTGAAGACAAACCCTGTGACACCAAGATTTCTAAGAGCAGGCAGGTAGTGTGTGACAGTATCAGGGGAGAGGGCCAGGGCTCTAGAAATTCGCAGGAGAAGAATACCACTCTAGAGGACATTGTTAAGGTTGTAGCAGAACAGAGCAGGGTTATAGGGGAGCTGACTATTGCCTTAAAAGAGGGTCTCGCTACCAAGGAGAAATATAACAGAGATCAGGGTGGGAAACCCAGACTAAGGCCCCAGTTCACAGAGGATGGGAAGCCCATTTGCTTCAAATGTAAAGGGGAGGTACACATCGCCAGGGACGGCGCAGACCAGAAAACCATCCCACCACCAACTATGCTTCTATTCAGGAAAACTAGCTACCTCGGACACCAAGAGCCAGGCAATCCGAGGTAAGACTAAAGGCTCTAAGACTTTTAGCCGTGAACAGTTTCTTGAGCGCGGTGGGTGAGTGTCGGGAAGTTACAGTCCAGATTAGTGGTGTCCCAGTGAAGTGTCTGTTGGATACAGGGAGTCAGGTCAGCACTATTTCAGAGTCTTTCTTCAGGGAGCACCTACTAGGGAAAGACGAGGACGTGTTCCCCACAGCCAAGTGGCTCAGGTTAACTGCAGCAAACTCTTTGCCCATTTCTTACCCCCCCTGGAGACTTTCCTGCTTTAAAACTTTTCATGCCGTTATACAACTTGAGTGAGGTAAAATCTTGCATTAAAAGCACACTTTCTTCTACGGTTACCGTTTTTTCAATACCTTTTAAAACCTCTTTTATGGCCTCTGTTTGTACAAGTTTATTTTTGTAGAGGTCTGAATAAAAGTCTTCTATAGTTGACAAAATGTCTGCAGTTGTGTCTGCTGTGTCACCGTTTTCTTTTTTCAGTCTTGAAATGCCCCCTCCTTTGTTTACAATTCTCTTAAAAAAGTACCTTGTGCACTTCTCCTCCTCTTTTATCTCCTTTTCTTTGCTTCTTAAGTAACACCCTTGCTTTTCTTCTCTGCCAACTACAACATCTCTGCTTTAATTTCTTTAATTTCTTCATTAAAGTTCATGCCTTGATGGTTTAATTTAAAATATCTCTGGAGTCTCTTCTGCAGTCCCTGCAGGCGTCTGTCATCTCTGTCTTTTTGCTTTTTGCCTGCCGTTCTAAAAAAGGTCTGAGTCCTTCTTTTAACCATTTCCCACCAGTCTGCGTGCGAGTCGTACATGTCTTGGAGGGTCTGCCATTCTTTGTACTGCTCCCTAAACTGATTTGCTAGTTCTTTATCTTCGAGGAGGGAGCAGTTTAGTTTCCATAGGCCTTTTCCTGTCGTCACCCCAGCGGACAGTATGAGGGTACAGGAGAGCATTAGGTGATCTGAGAAGAAGATAGGTGACAAGTTTGCATTTGTTGGTGGGCAATCCCGTGTTAAAGTGGTCAATTCGGGAGGCTCTGGTGCCATCACTACTGGCCCATGTGAAGCCTTTCTCTCTGGGATGTATTGTTTTGAAGCAGTCCAGCAATTTAAAATCTTTGCATATATTTTGTAGTAAAACTGATGTTTTGTCGACTTTAAAGTCTTCTCCTGCTCCTTTTCTATCATTCCTGTTAAAAATACAGTTAAAATCTCCTCCTATAACTAAGGGTGCCCTACCTAGCATGTGGTACTGCAGGTCTTCTAAAAGGTCATACCTGTCATTTTTGTCATTAAAACCATAAATATTTAGGAGCTTAAAATCCTTTCCCATAAAAGACAGGTGTGCTAAAAGTGCCCGGCCATCTCTCATCACAGTGCTGTCCTTCACCTGGATAAGGGTTTTTTTTTAAGTAAAATGGCCACTCCGTCATTTTTATTTTCATTGGATCCGCTCCATATTGATGTTTGTGGCCATAGCTTTTCCCACTCCCTGTAGTGGTTTAAGAAAGGCAGGCCACATTCCTGTATTAAAAACACATCCGACTTAGAGGAGTTGAGAAAGGATACAACCATCTGAGCTCTGACTCTCGACTTCACACTTCTAACATTTATGGTTGAGAAGGTTAATGTCATGAGTATGGTTAAAAATAACAGGTACAGCATTTTAAAAGACTGTGATGGCATTGTCAGGGTGTTATTGTAAATCCTGTGAGAGGAGTTCAGCCAATTGTATTGGAGAAGAATGGCAGGGTTTAATTCTGTTTCCTTTTCGAACTCCGAGGTTTTGCATGCTCGCGGTGAGCTGCGAGTCTGTTGGTGTTACTTTGAGCTCCATATTTAAAAACGAGACCTCATTTGGAGAACTGTGGGGAAAGACTCTAGGCTCCTCCAAGGTAGAGCTGTCAGAGGAGTTTTCAGTTCTGCCTTTTTTTCCTGAGACACCACAGGGCTCCGGGGACAATTCTCCTAGAGGCCTCTTAAAATGTTGGGCTTTGGGGAGGGAGGGGGAGAGGAGGGGGGGGCGTCCTTACCGACCGTCTCTGATCCGGTTCTGCTCTCTATCTGAACCACCCCCTCTTCCCCATCCTCCCCACCCTGTGCGGTGCCCCCAGACCCGTCCCCATCCCCCCCCCCCCCCCCCCCCACAGTTTAGCGGAAAAGAAATAGACGTAGGGGGTGGGGAGGTCTTCCTAAATCTTCTGACCCCACGGGTGCCGGCGGTCATAGCACAGGCTCTTGAGGGCCCGCTCACCCTTAACGAGCTGGAGGGCGCTCTCGGCAGGATGGGACGGCGGAAAGTGCCTGGTATAGACGGGCTGCCAGCAGAGTTTTATCTGAAGTTTTGGGACATACTTGGGCCGGTAGTATTGGAGGTGTTGACCACAATACTTAGCACAGGTGCAATGGGAGGGTCTTTGTCCACTGGGGTTATCTCCCTGCTTTTTAAGAAGGGGGACCACACCGACCTAGGGAACTGGAGGTCTCTGACCATACTGTGTGTTGATTACAAACTCCTGGCAAAGGTCCTAGCAGACCGTCTGGGCACAGCACTTCCTCATGTGGTCCATGTGGACCAGACATGTGGGGTGGTGGGGCGTTCGGTGAGATGGAATCTCCAGCTTATCCGGGATGCGGTCGCTTGGGCAGAAGACAGGCATCTTCCACTCATGGTGGTTGGTCTCGACCAGGCTAAGGCCTTTGACAGGGTCCACTGGGGCTTTATGTTCAGGGTTTTAGGGGAGTTAGGTTTCAGTCAGGTTTTTTTAGGATGGTTGCAGGTTTTGTATACAGGGGTGAGGAGCATGGTTTCAGTTCACGGCCACCTAGGGGATAGCTTCAGTCTGCACGCAGGGGTAAGGCAGGGGTGTCCGCTCTCACCACTGCTCTACATCCTGTACATAGAGCCCCTGGCGGCAGCAATTCGGGCTGACCCGGATGTGAAAGGTTTCTCAGTACCTGGCAGCGGGGGCCTAAGGGTCAAACTGTTACAATACGCAGACGACACAACACTGTTGCTGGACAATGACGCCTGCTTGATTCGATCACTGGAGATTTTCCAGAGCTTTGGTCGGGTGGCCGGCGCGAAACTAAACTGTACCAAGTCCTCTGTGAAGTACTTTGGGCGGTGGAAAGAAAGGACAGAGGTACCGGGGGGGGGCTACCGCTCTGCGAGGGACCTCTGAAGGTACTAGGGGTCAGCTTTGAGACAGCCCATAGTGCCACGGCCGCTTTTTGGCAGTCCAGAAGAAACTTAATCTCTGGAGGAGCAGGTGCCTGACTTTGATAGGGAAGGCACTTGTTCTGAAGGCAGACATTCTGCCATCTCTTGTGTACTTGGCATACATATACCCACTGCCAGTCAGCATGAGGAGGCCCTTTATGCATCTCGTGTTCACTTTCCTTTGGGGCGGAAGATACGAGTATGTAGCAAGGGCCCGCATGATGGCTGGGACTGAAGCAGGGGGGAGAGATGTGCCACACCTCCCGCTGAAGCTAGACTGCATTTTTGTCTCTTTTTTGTTTAGGGAGTTATCCGCTCCAGTCGCGCATCCATCAGGATATTTCCTGAGGCTTTTCTTTTCCTATCAGGCCAGGCATATGTTGGTCTGGAACAATCTGGCACCCAGGGCGGAGCAGCAGCCATGGCATTACCAACATGCTACCAGGTGGCTGAGGGCCCACCCTGAGGCGTCAGCAACAGAAGCAAGGTTGAACCACAGGGTCCTTTACGAGGTTGTCAGAGAGAGAGAGTGATTGCACCTGCAGTGGTTGGGACTCCAAAAAGTGTTTTGGAAGGGGATCCAGTTCAAAGGGCTGGACAACCGCCTCAAAGATCTCAATTGGTTGTGCCTCCACAAGGCGCTGCCAGTCCGAGATGTAATGTACCGACATGGGTTGGCACAATCCCCTTTATGCCCTCGGGTGGGCTGTGTGGGGGAGGAGACCATCAGACATGTCATGTGGGATTGCCCCTTTGCCAGGGTGGTGTGGGGGAGAGCAAGAACATGGCTAGTGCAATTAGTCCCAGGGTTCAAAATGACCTTAACGAGGGTGGAAAAAGGGGTAGGCCTAGGGAGCACAATGTTCCTTACCTGGCTGATTATAAGCCTTGTTAAGAGGGGTTTGTGGTCGGCAAGCAAGACCTTGTGAGTAAAAACAAGGACAGCAGTGTGGAGGGGGTGTTGAGCAGGGTTGAAGTGGAGATAAAGGGGAGGGTTGAAAAGAACATCAGGAAGTGGGGGAAGCACGCTGCCCTGAAAAGATGGAAAGGAGGGTTTGGGTGGAGATGGTGAAGTACTTGAGGGGAGGCATAGGATTCTTGGGCCATTCCTGAGGATATAGTATCATCATTGTGAGTTGATTACATGTGTGTAATGTAATTGTATGTATTGATGGAAGTTTTGAGTTTTGTTGGTTTGTGCCAATTTTGTTTCTGAGAATGTCAAGATCATGTGAATGTAGTAGATTTGAGTAAAAGAACTTTCATAATAAAAAAAATAAAAAAAATCTGTTCTTATCAGTTTAATATCTGATATGTCCTTTATGGTCGGTAATATTCAGTGGTGGCGTGCAACATCTCGGCCCCGTCTGACACCACCCTGCCCTGCTTGTCCCTAATCCCAGTCACAACCTGTTTCGCCCTACCAGCCCGTATTGAGCTGAAAAAAGCAGCGGAACACGTCTCAAACCTCTCTATGAATTTATCACGAGACCGCAACAGGTATGCTCTGGCCTTGTGCTCGTAGACGTCCCTAAGCTTCGCTTTCAGGGAGCTGCAAACCTGCTGATTTACTGTAGCCCCACGGTTTCCCTTGGCGTACTCAGACTCGAGGAGACGCTGCAAGCGAAACACCTCCCTCTTTGCCCACCTCACCTTCCTTTTACAATAGTTTATGCAAAACCCCTTTATTCGCTCCTTCGCGACCTCCCACCACTCGATTGCCCCCGGACACATCGGCCGTAATCCGACCAGGCCTCTGAACAAAAACCGGAACTGCTGGTCAAAAGCATCCTCCTCTAGAACGCTGATGTTAAAGCGCCAGTAGCCGGTGCCAAACAACGGTGCACTCGAGCGCACTTCCATCAGCAGACCGTCGTGGTCAGAAAAAAACACAGGGAGCAGCCTGCCTGTCAGTAAGCTAAAAGTTCCCGAAAGAAACACATAGTCTAAACGTTTTTCTACTCCCCTTGAGTTGCGCCATGTGGGACCCGTTAGCTGTGGTTTGACCACCCTCGCACCATCCACCAGGCCATGTTTAGCCATTAAGTGCGAAATGAACATGTCACTGGTGTCCCCCCCCTTCCCCAACTCAACGTTAAAATCACCCCCCAAAATAACATGCCTACTGGTGGCAAGGTGTGGTTCCAATTGGGCCGCCATTTCTTTCCTTTCGGGTGCTGTTTGTGGCCCATAAACCACAATGACCCTGAGCTTCAGCGCCCCCCATTTAATGTCTGCCCCCATTATCCTCCCCTGTACAATAACAAAGGAAGACTCCACCACAATTTCTCTAAACCCAAATAAAATGCCAACTCCCGTGGAGTGGACCCCCCCCCCACACTTCAGACTGAGTCCCCTTTAGTCCATTCCCTTGTGAATAGCCCAATGTCCCCCTCAACCCGGAGATGAACCTCCTGCAAAAAAGTAATGGCAACATGGAGTGAGCCTATATAATCAAAAACCACCATTCTTTTCACTTTGTTCCTCAGTCCTCTTGTATTTAAAGATAACACCTTAAAAGAACCCATTCAAAATATAAAGGCTAGCTCTAAGACCAGTTCTGATCCTCTTAACCATAGAGGTTGTGCTCTTCCATCACTTCTGCCCAGTCGGAAGCCACTGGGTTTGGCAAGTCCGATTGTCCGTCGGGCCCCTCCTGTAAGTCTACTCCCGCTAAGGGAGCCAGTGTGAGCAAGTCCGGGCGGAGGTCAAACTCTAGCCCCAATCCTGCAGTTAGCATGGCATCTTCTTCCCCCATGTCTTGCTCAAACCCCTGCGCTCCCCCATTGTTACCTGGGCTGGAGACTCCCGGCTGCAGGGCTCCTCCCTCCTCTGCTTCTTCAACAGCCTTCCCTTGCTGCTCTGCTCCTTCCTCCCCGGCCTTCTTTTTGGCCGTCGCAGCCCTCCTGGATTTCTTGGACTGTGTCCCCTCCACCAAACCTCCATGCCCCGATGGAAGATCCGCGTCAAAAGCCTGTGACACTTTGCGTGCCCCTTGCTTCGGCTTTTCGGTAGGTGTACTCGGGGTGAGTGAGGGGAAAAAGTCCCTCCCCGCATCTGCAGTCTGTAGGGCCCTTCCATCCCCCTCCGCAGGAAGCGATACCTTCGCATCACTCTCCGCCGCTGCCGCACCAGATCCCGCTAGTGCCTGGCTCCCCCAGGAAGGCCACGCTGGTGTTGATCCCTCTCCTTGCTCCGTGGCTCCGTCAGGAACGTCAGTGGGCTTTGCCGCGTCAGCATATGTTTTCTTCCGGCTTGGACAGCTCCGGAACAGGTGGTCCACCCCGCCGCATCCGTGGCACGTCTTGGGCTCGCTGCACTCTTTGCCCGTGTGCCCTGCTTGTCCACAGAAACGGCAGCGGTCTCCAGTGCAGCCTGCCCCGTTGTGGCCAGACAGCCTGCACTTCCTGCAGAATGCCGGTTGGCGTGGGTAAAACAAATATCCACGATCTGCCCCAAGGCTGAACAATGCCGGGGGGTGTTTCAGGCCTTCCGGCCCTTCCGGATCGGGGTGCAGAAGCACCTGGAACTGGCGGCGCCCGGTCCAGAAACCCAGGGGGTCCTTGACATACCTGGCTGCTGTTGTTACCTTACTGTACTGGCCCAAGAAAGTGGCCAGAGCTCCGTCTCCAACAAAGGGGTTGTACATATGTACCGTCACAGTCCTGAAGTTTGGTCTGTCCAGGTGCACGACCTCGTAGCCGGCTAGCGGGCTCACCTTAGCCTCTTTCGTGCAGCTTTCAGCCACCCTCTGGTAGATGACGTCGTCCCTCAGCGTGACATCAAATGCCTTCTCTTGCTGGTTCCACTGGATGCACAGTACCTCCGCAACCATCAATTTCAGTTGTCCCATGACAACTCTGCCGACGAAAAACTCCCTCGCCATCAGTCTCTCCTCTCCATTGGTTGTCCGGAACCTCAGGGTGTATCTCAGCCCGACCTTTGGGATCTGCTGGTCTCTCGGCGAAGATGCAGCCATTGCTCTGCTGCCGCTGGAACTCACGAGGTCTGGAGTTCCTCTGCTTCTCCAAATGATCTGAAACTGATAAGAACAGATGCTACACTTGATCTTAGCCAAAAGGCCGAGAAGCGATGTGCACAGAGAGTTTGCCTCCTGAGCCACCCTCCTGGGACCCTTCTCACTGGTCATGGTGCAGTTTTTTCACTTAGGCAGAGCAGTGGCAGCTGCTTAGCACACCCACCCCAGCCCTCCACGGTCGGGCACCTCAGTCTAGTTAAGTAAAGATGTATGTCTTTCTTTCTTTCTTTCTCTCTTTTTTTTAGAACCTGAGGATCAGAGCATATAACCTTGAGGTAGACTCATTTGAACCATCTTGACTTAGCAGTGTTTTGCCTCAGTCGATGTGTATATTCTTGCATGTCAACTATTCCAGAATTGACTTTCCCAATCCCTCTTCCTCTACCTCAACCACTCGCCCATCAACACATAACCTCATGTCAATAGCAAACAAAAGTGTTAGAAGCTCAATTAGCAAAATGACTCATTCTCAGAAAAGTGCCTTGCCAAGGTCCTATTAGCTCGCGGATGGTACCGTTGGAATCACACTGGTCATTTTAGTGGGGGGCCCGACTTTGAAGTCTCTGCGACGTTCAGAAGAAGAAGAAAAGAAAGAAAGAAAAAAAACAAAAAACAAACAAGCTGAAGATAATCCACTCATGGAAAAGCCCAGTTTCAAGTAGCCACGGCCCAATGACTTATATGAGTACCCTATTGCAGGATTCCTGTTTCCATAGATTCGCCCGTAGCCAAGTGGTCTAAGCGCACGGAGTTAGCCTAAACCGACCTAACCCCCCGGTCGGTGGTTCGCATCCCGAAGGAGACTCATCTCATCTGCCTTTTTTTTTTTTTTTTTTTGTGGGATTGTTTTGTTTTATTTTGCTCTATTTGTAATCATACTACTATAATTCTGTTTTGTTTTTGTTGTGTTTTTTTTTCTCTGTCAAGCGTCTTTGAGCATTTGGAAAAGCACTGTATGAATTAAATGCATTATTGTTATTATCATCATCTTGAGTTATGAATGTATTCCCTCAGTTTATTGTGTATATTTTGCATATAAACTATTCCAGGACTGACTTTCCCCAATCCCAATCCCTCAAACACTCACTTATCAACCTAACCAAGGGCATACGTCTAACATCTAGCACTTTTCTGTGTGTCTATTGTCCCGGGCATTCTTTACTCTAGAGAACCAGGGGCACGGGACTTTAAAAAAAGCGCACAGGGGGTTTTAACTCGGGGGGGTGCTTAAGTGTGGGTGCACGGGGTCGGAGGGTGAGCCGGGTTAGGGGGTGAGCTCCAGAGGTGGTTCCAGGGGGGGGTCACTTGACCCCAACTTTTACCCAGAGAAGGTGACGTTATTCCAGGGTAAAGTTAGCCAATGTATGCCCTGGAAGTCATCTTCCTTCAAATCACCCTCATGTTCCCCAGTGTGTCCCTGTTGCTTCCGCTAACTCTGACCCAGAGTCCCATGTACTTGTATAGGGGCATTTCCCCAACCTTAACCCAGAGCAAGTGACCTCAAACCTGGGTAAAGTCAGACCATGTGTGCCCTGGAAGTCATCTTCTGCCAAATGACCGCTAAGTTCCCAAGTGTCCCTGGTACTTTGCTAGTGGCACCTCTTTGGCCAATGCAGTTGGAGAGGGTCATTTCCCCAACTTGTACCCAGAGAACGTGACCCCAAACCTGGGTACATTTAGACCATGTGTGCCCTGGAAGTCATCTTCCTTCAAATCATCCTCATGTTCCCCAGTGTCCCTGTTGCTTCCCCTAACACTGACTCAGAGCCCCATGCACTTTGACAGGGGCATTTCCCCAACCGTAACCCAGAGAAAGTGACCTCAAACCTGGGTAAAGTCAGACCATGTGTGCCCTGGAAGTCATCTTCCGCCAAATGGCCGCTAAGTTCCCAAGTGTCCCTGGTACTTTGCTAGTGGGACTTCTTTGTCCAATGCAGTTGGAGAGGGTCGTTTCCCCAACGTGTACCCAGAGAACGTGACCTTAAACCTGGGTAAAGTGTGACAAAGTATGCCCTGTAAGTCATCTTCCCCCAAATGACCGTTGACCTGAGCATCAGAGCATAGGGATCAAAGCACATAACCTTGAGATCACTGCATAGAATCAGAGCAAGATTTATCTCATTCATTCTTTATTAGAACCTTGGGATCAAAGCATAGAACCCTGATGTCAAAGTAAGATGTATTTCATTCTTTCTTTCTTAGAACCTGAGGATGAGAGCATAGAACCTTGAGATCAAAGCCTAGAACCCCTGATGTCAGAGCATACAACTTAGTCTTAGGAATGTGTCTCTTGCTTTTATTTCCACAAATGTACAAGGCTCAGCCAAATGGCAAAGCCTGTCAAAAATAGGTTCAACTCATTGGTGTTCCTCTCCACGGAAGTCTTTAGTAAAAGGCGAAAGACTTGTGCGTTATGAAGAGAAACCAAAGTAAGTATTGCCCTCTTGTCAAGAGCAGCAGGTCATGTAGTCGTCCCAGTCAAATGTCTCACGGTGCTCCTCGGTTGATGTGCCGTGTTCAAAATAACAGGACGCAGCCCATAACCATGGCCATTTTTTAAAGAGGGCACTCCCCCACATTTTAAAGAGAGCAACAGTGCCCATTGGACAGTTGTTGTCCCTTCCATTAGAGGGGCATCAGCAACAGGTACACAGGCCCTTTGTTTGACACATGTCCTGAAGACCGACAGCGACTGAGACTTGTATCGTTGATGACAGAATCAAAGTCAACAACAGATTGACCCATTGGATTTGTGTTTCTCTTCTTTTTTTTTCGTCCACAAGGCATTTGAAGGGTGCACCGTTCCCAGCAATACTGCAATACCGGGTCAATGCGTGGAGTGAACGGAGCAAGCCCCTTTTTCATCTCCCAAGGCTAAAAATCTCCTTAATAAGATATCCTCATATAGAGGACATATCAGATATTAAACTGATAAGAACAGATACTACACTTGATCTTAGCCAAAAGGCCGAGAAGCGATGTGCACAGAGAGTTTGCCTCCTGAGCCACCCTCCTGGGACCCTTCTCACTGGTCATGGTGCAGTTTTTTCACTTAGGCAGAGCAGTGGCAGCTGCTTAGCACACCCACCCCAGCCCTCCACGGTCGGGCACCTCAGTCTAGTTAAGTAAAGATGTATGTCTTTCTTTCTTTCTCTCTTTTTTTTAGAACCTGAGGATCAGAGCATATAACCTTGAGGTAGACTCATTTGAACCATCTTGACTTAGCAGTGTTTTGCCTCAGTCGATGTGTATATTCTTGCATGTCAACTATTCCAGAATTGACTTTCCCAATCCCTCTTCCTCTACCTCAACCACTCGCCCATCAACACATAACCTCATGTCAATAGCAAACAAAAGTGTTAGAAGCTCAATTAGCAAAATGACTCATTCTCAGAAAAGTGCCTTGCCAAGGTCCTATTAGCTCGCGGATGGTACCGTTGGAATCGCACTGGTCATTTTAGTGGGGGGCCCGACTTTGAAGTCTCTGCGACGTTCAGAAGAAGAAGAAAAGAAAGAAAGAAAAAAAACAAAAAACAAACAAGCTGAAGATAATCCACTCATGGAAAAGCCCAGTTTCAAGTAGCCACGGCCCAATGACTTATATGAGTACCCTATTGCAGGATTCCTGTTTCCATAGTTTCGCCCGTAGCCAAGTGGTCTAAGCGCACGGAGTTAGCCTAAACCGACCTAACCCCCCGGTCGGTGGTTCGCATCCCGAAGGAGACTCATCTCATCTGCCTTTTTTTTTTTTTTTTTTTGTGGGATTGTTTTGTTTTATTTTGCTCTATTTGTAATCATACTACTATAATTCTGTTTTGTTTTTGTTGTGTTTTTTTTTCTCTGTCAAGCGTCTTTGAGCATTTGGAAAAGCACTGTATGAATTAAATGCATTATTGTTATTATCATCATCTTGAGTTATGAATGTATTCCCTCAGTTTATTGTGTATATTTTGCATATAAACTATTCCAGGACTGACTTTCCCCAATCCCAATCCCTCAAACACTCACTTATCAACCTAACCAAGGGCATACGTCTAACATCTAGCACTTTTCTGTGTGTCTATTGTCCCGGGCATTCTTTACTCTAGAGAACCAGGGGCACGGGACTTTAAAAAAAGCGCACAGGGGGTTTTAACTCGGGGGGGTGCTTAAGTGTGGGTGCACGGGGTCGGAGGGTGAGCCGGGTTAGGGGGTGAGCTCCAGAGGTGGTTCCAGGGGGGGGTCACTTGACCCCAACTTTTACCCAGAGAAGGTGACGTTATTCCAGGGTAAAGTTAGCCAATGTATGCCCTGGAAGTCATCTTCCTTCAAATCACCCTCATGTTCCCCAGTGTGTCCCTGTTGCTTCCGCTAACTCTGACCCAGAGTCCCATGTACTTGTATAGGGGCATTTCCCCAACCTTAACCCAGAGCAAGTGACCTCAAACCTGGGTAAAGTCAGACCATGTGTGCCCTGGAAGTCATCTTCTGCCAAATGACCGCTAAGTTCCCAAGTGTCCCTGGTACTTTGCTAGTGGCACCTCTTTGGCCAATGCAGTTGGAGAGGGTCATTTCCCCAACTTGTACCCAGAGAACGTGACCCCAAACCTGGGTACATTTAGACCATGTGTGCCCTGGAAGTCATCTTCCTTCAAATCATCCTCATGTTCCCCAGTGTCCCTGTTGCTTCCCCTAACACTGACTCAGAGCCCCATGCACTTTGACAGGGGCATTTCCCCAACCGTAACCCAGAGAAAGTGACCTCAAACCTGGGTAAAGTCAGACCATGTGTGCCCTGGAAGTCATCTTCCGCCAAATGGCCGCTAAGTTCCCAAGTGTCCCTGGTACTTTGCTAGTGGGACTTCTTTGTCCAATGCAGTTGGAGAGGGTCGTTTCCCCAACGTGTACCCAGAGAACGTGACCTTAAACCTGGGTAAAGTGTGACAAAGTATGCCCTGTAAGTCATCTTCCCCCAAATGACCGTTGACCTGAGCATCAGAGCATAGGGATCAAAGCACATAACCTTGAGATCACTGCATAGAATCAGAGCAAGATTTATCTCATTCATTCTTTATTAGAACCTTGGGATCAAAGCATAGAACCCTGATGTCAAAGTAAGATGTATTTCATTCTTTCTTTCTTAGAACCTGAGGATGAGAGCATAGAACCTTGAGATCAAAGCCTAGAACCCCTGATGTCAGAGCATACAACTTAGTCTTAGGAATGTGTCTCTTGCTTTTATTTCCACAAATGTACAAGGCTCAGCCAAATGGCAAAGCCTGTCAAAAATAGGTTCAACTCATTGGTGTTCCTCTCCACGGAAGTCTTTAGTAAAAGGCGAAAGACTTGTGCGTTATGAAGAGAAACCAAAGTAAGTATTGCCCTCTTGTCAAGAGCAGCAGGTCATGTAGTCGTCCCAGTCAAATGTCTCACGGTGCTCCTCGGTTGATGTGCCGTGTTCAAAATAACAGGACGCAGCCCATAACCATGGCCATTTTTTAAAGAGGGCACTCCCCCACATTTTAAAGAGAGCAACAGTGCCCATTGGACAGTTGTTGTCCCTTCCATTAGAGGGGCATCAGCAACAGGTACACAGGCCCTTTGTTTGACACATGTCCTGAAGACCGACAGCGACTGAGACTTGTATCGTTGATGACAGAATCAAAGTCAACAACAGATTGACCCATTGGATTTGTGTTTCTCTTCTTTTTTTTCATCCACAAGGCATTTGAAGGGTGCACCGTTCCCAGCAATACTGCAATACCGGGTCAATGCGTGGAGTGAACGGAGCAAGCCCCTTTTTCATCTCCCAAGGCTAAAAATCTCCTTAATAAGATATCCTCATATAGAGGACATATCAGATATTAAACTGATAAGAACAGATACTACACTTGATCTTAGCCAAAAGGCCGAGAAGCGATGTGCACAGAGAGTTTGCCTCCTGAGCCACCCTCCTGGGACCCTTCTCACTGGTCATGGTGCAGTTTTTTCACTTAGGCAGAGCAGTGGCAGCTGCTTAGCACACCCACCCCAGCCCTCCACGGTCGGGCACCTCAGTCTAGTTAAGTAAAGATGTATGTCTTTCTTTCTTTCTTTCTCTCTTTTTTTTTAGAACCTGAGGATCAGAGCATATAACCTTGAGGTAGACTCATTTGAACCATCTTGACTTAGCAGTATTTTGCCTCAGTCGATGTGTATATTCTTGCATGTCAACTATTCCAGAATTGACTTTCCCAATCCCTCTTCCTCTACCTCAACCACTCGCCCATCAACACATAACCTCATGTCAATAGCAAACAAAAGTGTTAGAAGCTCAATTAGCAAAATGACTCATTCTCAGAAAAGTGCCTTGCCAAGGTCCTATTAGCTCGCGGATGGTACCGTTGGAATCGCACTGGTCATTTTAGTGGGGGGCCCGACTTTGAAGTCTCTGCGACGTTCAGAAGAAGAAGAAAAGAAAGAAAGAAAAAAAACAAAAAACAAACAAGCTGAAGATAATCCACTCATGGAAAAGCCCAGTTTCAAGTAGCCACGGCCCAATGACTTATATGAGTACCCTATTGCAGGATTCCTGTTTCCATAGTTTCGCCCGTAGCCAAGTGGTCTAAGCGCACGGAGTTAGCCTAAACCGACCTAACCCCCCGGTCAGTGGTTCGCATCCCGAAGGAGACTCATCTCATCTGCCTTTTTTTTTTTTTTTTTTTTTGTGGGATTGTTTTGTTTTATTTTGCTCTATTTGTAATCATACTACTATAATTCTGTTTTGTTTTTGTTGTGTTTTTTTTTCTCTGTCAAGCGTCTTTGAGCATTTGGAAAAGCACTGTATGAATTAAATGCATTATTGTTATTATCATCATCTTGAGTTATGAATGTATTCCCTCAGTTTATTGTGTATATTTTGCATATAAACTATTCCAGGACTGACTTTCCCCAATCCCAATCCCTCAAACACTCACTTATCAACCTAACCAAGGGCATACGTCTAACATCTAGCACTTTTCTGTGTGTCTATTGTCCCGGGCATTCTTTACTCTAGAGAACCAGGGGCACGGGACTTTAAAAAAAGCGCACAGGGGGTTTTAACTCGGGGGGGTGCTTAAGTGTGGGTGCACGGGGTCGGAGGGTGAGCCGGGTTAGGGGGTGAGCTCCAGAGGTGGTTCCAGGGGGGGGTCACTTGACCCCAACTTTTACCCAGAGAAGGTGACGTTATTCCAGGGTAAAGTTAGCCAATGTATGCCCTGGAAGTCATCTTCCTTCAAATCACCCTCATGTTCCCCAGTGTGTCCCTGTTGCTTCCGCTAACTCTGACCCAGAGTCCCATGTACTTGTATAGGGGCATTTCCCCAACCTTAACCCAGAGCAAGTGACCTCAAACCTGGGTAAAGTCAGACCATGTGTGCCCTGGAAGTCATCTTCTGCCAAATGACCGCTAAGTTCCCAAGTGTCCCTGGTACTTTGCTAGTGGCACCTCTTTGGCCAATGCAGTTGGAGAGGGTCATTTCCCCAACTTGTACCCAGAGAACGTGACCCCAAACCTGGGTACATTTAGACCATGTGTGCCCTGGAAGTCATCTTCCTTCAAATCATCCTCATGTTCCCCAGTGTCCCTGTTGCTTCCCCTAACACTGACTCAGAGCCCCATGCACTTTGACAGGGGCATTTCCCCAACCGTAACCCAGAGAAAGTGACCTCAAACCTGGGTAAAGTCAGACCATGTGTGCCCTGGAAGTCATCTTCCGCCAAATGGCCGCTAAGTTCCCAAGTGTCCCTGGTACTTTGCTAGTGGGACTTCTTTGTCCAATGCAGTTGGAGAGGGTCGTTTCCCCAACGTGTACCCAGAGAACGTGACCTTAAACCTGGGTAAAGTGTGACAAAGTATGCCCTGTAAGTCATCTTCCCCCAAATGACCGTTGACCTGAGCATCAGAGCATAGGGATCAAAGCACATAACCTTGAGATCACTGCATAGAATCAGAGCAAGATTTATCTCATTCATTCTTTATTAGAACCTTGGGATCAAAGCATAGAACCCTGATGTCAAAGTAAGATGTATTTCATTCTTTCTTTCTTAGAACCTGAGGATGAGAGCATAGAACCTTGAGATCAAAGCCTAGAACCCCTGATGTCAGAGCATACAACTTAGTCTTAGGAATGTGTCTCTTGCTTTTATTTCCACAAATGTACAAGGCTCAGCCAAATGGCAAAGCCTGTCAAAAATAGGTTCAACTCATTGGTGTTCCTCTCCACGGAAGTCTTTAGTAAAAGGCGAAAGACTTGTGCGTTATGAAGAGAAACCAAAGTAAGTATTGCCCTCTTGTCAAGAGCAGCAGGTCATGTAGTCGTCCCAGTCAAATGTCTCACGGTGCTCCTCGGTTGATGTGCCGTGTTCAAAATAACAGGACGCAGCCCATAACCATGGCCATTTTTTAAAGAGGGCACTCCCCCACATTTTAAAGAGAGCAACAGTGCCCATTGGACAGTTGTTGTCCCTTCCATTAGAGGGGCATCAGCAACAGGTACACAGGCCCTTTGTTTGACACATGTCCTGAAGACCGACAGCGACTGAGACTTGTATCGTTGATGACAGAATCAAAGTCAACAACAGATTGACCCATTGGATTTGTGTTTCTCTTCTTTTTTTTTCGTCCACAAGGCATTTGAAGGGTGCACCGTTCCCAGCAATACTGCAATACCGGGTCAATGCGTGGAGTGAACGGAGCAAGCCCCTTTTTCATCTCCCAAGGCTAAAAATCTCCTTAATAAGATATCCTCATATAGAGGACATATCAGATATTAAACTGATAAGAACAGATACTACACTTGATCTTAGCCAAAAGGCCGAGAAGCGATGTGCACAGAGAGTTTGCCTCCTGAGCCACCCTCCTGGGACCCTTCTCACTGGTCATGGTGCAGTTTTTTCACTTAGGCAGAGCAGTGGCAGCTGCTTAGCACACCCACCCCAGCCCTCCACGGTCGGGCACCTCAGTCTAGTTAAGTAAAGATGTATGTCTTTCTTTCTTTCTTTCTCTCTCTCTTTTTTTTAGAACCTGAGGATCAGAGCATATAACCTTGAGGTAGACTCATTTGAACCATCTTGACTTAGCAGTGTTTTGCCTCAGTCGATGTGTATATTCTTGCATGTCAACTATTCCAGAATTGACTTTCCCAATCCCTCTTCCTCTACCTCAACCACTCGCCCATCAACACATAACCTCATGTCAATAGCAAACAAAAGTGTTAGAAGCTCAATTAGCAAAATGACTCATTCTCAGAAAAGTGCCTTGCCAAGGTCCTATTAGCTCGCGGATGGTACCGTTGGAATCGCACTGGTCATTTTAGTGGGGGGCCCGACTTTGAAGTCTCTGCGACGTTCAGAAGAAGAAGAAAAGAAAGAAAGAAAAAAAACAAAAAACAAACAAGCTGAAGATAATCCACTCATGGAAAAGCCCAGTTTCAAGTAGCCACGGCCCAATGACTTATATGAGTACCCTATTGCAGGATTCCTGTTTCCATAGTTTCGCCCGTAGCCAAGTGGTCTAAGCGCACGGAGTTAGCCTAAACCGACCTAACCCCCCGGTCGGTGGTTCGCATCCCGAAGGAGACTCATCTCATCTGCCTTTTTTTTTTTTTTTTTGTGGGATTGTTTTGTTTTATTTTGCTCTATTTGTAATCATACTACTATAATTCTGTTTTGTTTTTGTTGTGTTTTTTTTTCTCTGTCAAGCGTCTTTGAGCATTTGGAAAAGCACTGTATGAATTAAATGCATTATTGTTATTATCATCATCTTGAGTTATGAATGTATTCCCTCAGTTTATTGTGTATATTTTGCATATAAACTATTCCAGGACTGACTTTCCCCAATCCCAATCCCTCAAACACTCACTTATCAACCTAACCAAGGGCATACGTCTAACATCTAGCACTTTTCTGTGTGTCTATTGTCCCGGGCATTCTTTACTCTAGAGAACCAGGGGCACGGGACTTTAAAAAAAGCGCACAGGGGGTTTTAACTCGGGGGGGTGCTTAAGTGTGGGTGCACGGGGTCGGAGGGTGAGCCGGGTTAGGGGGTGAGCTCCAGAGGTGGTTCCAGGGGGGGGTCACTTGACCCCAACTTTTACCCAGAGAAGGTGACGTTATTCCAGGGTAAAGTTAGCCAATGTATGCCCTGGAAGTCATCTTCCTTCAAATCACCCTCATGTTCCCCAGTGTGTCCCTGTTGCTTCCGCTAACTCTGACCCAGAGTCCCATGTACTTGTATAGGGGCATTTCCCCAACCTTAACCCAGAGCAAGTGACCTCAAACCTGGGTAAAGTCAGACCATGTGTGCCCTGGAAGTCATCTTCTGCCAAATGACCGCTAAGTTCCCAAGTGTCCCTGGTACTTTGCTAGTGGCACCTCTTTGGCCAATGCAGTTGGAGAGGGTCATTTCCCCAACTTGTACCCAGAGAACGTGACCCCAAACCTGGGTACATTTAGACCATGTGTGCCCTGGAAGTCATCTTCCTTCAAATCATCCTCATGTTCCCCAGTGTCCCTGTTGCTTCCCCTAACACTGACTCAGAGCCCCATGCACTTTGACAGGGGCATTTCCCCAACCGTAACCCAGAGAAAGTGACCTCAAACCTGGGTAAAGTCAGACCATGTGTGCCCTGGAAGTCATCTTCCGCCAAATGGCCGCTAAGTTCCCAAGTGTCCCTGGTACTTTGCTAGTGGGACTTCTTTGTCCAATGCAGTTGGAGAGGGTCGTTTCCCCAACGTGTACCCAGAGAACGTGACCTTAAACCTGGGTAAAGTGTGACAAAGTATGCCCTGTAAGTCATCTTCCCCCAAATGACCGTTGACCTGAGCATCAGAGCATAGGGATCAAAGCACATAACCTTGAGATCACTGCATAGAATCAGAGCAAGATTTATCTCATTCATTCTTTATTAGAACCTTGGGATCAAAGCATAGAACCCTGATGTCAAAGTAAGATGTATTTCATTCTTTCTTTCTTAGAACCTGAGGATGAGAGCATAGAACCTTGAGATCAAAGCCTAGAACCCCTGATGTCAGAGCATACAACTTAGTCTTAGGAATGTGTCTCTTGCTTTTATTTCCACAAATGTACAAGGCTCAGCCAAATGGCAAAGCCTGTCAAAAATAGGTTCAACTCATTGGTGTTCCTCTCCACGGAAGTCTTTAGTAAAAGGCGAAAGACTTGTGCGTTATGAAGAGAAACCAAAGTAAGTATTGCCCTCTTGTCAAGAGCAGCAGGTCATGTAGTCGTCCCAGTCAAATGTCTCACGGTGCTCCTCGGTTGATGTGCCGTGTTCAAAATAACAGGACGCAGCCCATAACCATGGCCATTTTTTAAAGAGGGCACTCCCCCACATTTTAAAGAGAGCAACAGTGCCCATTGGACAGTTGTTGTCCCTTCCATTAGAGGGGCATCAGCAACAGGTACACAGGCCCTTTGTTTGACACATGTCCTGAAGACCGACAGCGACTGAGACTTGTATCGTTGATGACAGAATCAAAGTCAACAACAGATTGACCCATTGGATTTGTGTTTCTCTTCTTTTTTTTCGTCCACAAGGCATTTGAAGGGTGCACCGTTCCCAGCAATACTGCAATACCGGGTCAATGCGTGGAGTGAACGGAGCAAGCCCCTTTTTCATCTCCCAAGGCTAAAAATCTCCTTAATAAGATATCCTCATATAGAGGACATATCAGATATTAAACTGATAAGAACAGATACTACACTTGATCTTAGCCAAAAGGCCGAGAAGCGATGTGCACAGAGAGTTTGCCTCCTGAGCCACCCTCCTGGGACCCTTCTCACTGGTCATGGTGCAGTTTTTTCACTTAGGCAGAGCAGTGGCAGCTGCTTAGCACACCCACCCCAGCCCTCCACGGTCGGGCACCTCAGTCTAGTTAAGTAAAGATGTATGTCTTTCTTTCTTTCTTTTTTTTAGAACCTGAGGATCAGAGCATATAACCTTGAGGTAGACTCATTTGAACCATCTTGACTTAGCAGTGTTTTGCCTCAGTCGATGTGTATATTCTTGCATGTCAACTATTCCAGAATTGACTTTCCCAATCCCTCTTCCTCTACCTCAACCACTCGCCCATCAACACATAACCTCATGTCAATAGCAAACAAAAGTGTTAGAAGCTCAATTAGCAAAATGACTCATTCTCAGAAAAGTGCCTTGCCAAGGTCCTATTAGCTCGCGGATGGTACCGTTGGAATCGCACTGGTCATTTTAGTGGGGGGCCCGACTTTGAAGTCTCTGCGACGTTCAGAAGAAGAAGAAAAGAAAGAAAGAAAAAAAACAAAAAACAAACAAGCTGAAGATAATCCACTCATGGAAAAGCCCAGTTTCAAGTAGCCACGGCCCAATGACTTATATGAGTACCCTATTGCAGGATTCCTGTTTCCATAGTTTCGCCCGTAGCCAAGTGGTCTAAGCGCACGGAGTTAGCCTAAACCGACCTAACCCCCCGGTCGGTGGTTCGCATCCCGAAGGAGACTCATCTCATCTGCCTTTTTTTTTTTTTTTTTTTTGTGGGATTGTTTTGTTTTATTTTGCTCTATTTGTAATCATACTACTATAATTCTGTTTTGTTTTTGTTGTGTTTTTTTTTCTCTGTCAAGCGTCTTTGAGCATTTGGAAAAGCACTGTATGAATTAAATGCATTATTGTTATTATCATCATCTTGAGTTATGAATGTATTCCCTCAGTTTATTGTGTATATTTTGCATATAAACTATTCCAGGACTGACTTTCCCCAATCCCAATCCCTCAAACACTCACTTATCAACCTAACCAAGGGCATACGTCTAACATCTAGCACTTTTCTGTGTGTCTATTGTCCCGGGCATTCTTTACTCTAGAGAACCAGGGGCACGGGACTTTAAAAAAAGCGCACAGGGGGTTTTAACTCGGGGGGGTGCTTAAGTGTGGGTGCACGGGGTCGGAGGGTGAGCCGGGTTAGGGGGTGAGCTCCAGAGGTGGTTCCAGGGGGGGCGTCACTTGACCCCAACTTTTACCCAGAGAAGGTGACGTTATTCCAGGCAAGGGCCATCGCTTCGTCATCTAGTTCTGGATGGCCGTTACTAAGATGGCCATCTAGCCTAGTGCTGTCATACATGCAGCCAAGAACGGGGCATTTTCCGACGCGGAAATGTATCCTGGAACATGCCAAATTGAGCAATACTCTCCTCTCCTGGATATTGTACACACAATGTCCATGTTTTAGGTGAGCCGGCATTGCGATGAATGCCTTCTGGCATAGTGGGCAGTTGTTTTTATTTTTTGATCTTGTCATGTCTGTAAGAAAAAATAAAGGGAAAAGTGACATCCTTACTCAAGCTACTAGAAAAAAACATTATTTAAAAATAAACTTTAACAACTTTAAACAACTTGGACATTTACTATCTTAAATCAGAAGAGCATGTCTCCCCCTCCTGTGAAGTTGTGACCTGACAGTAGGAGGAGACACGCTTCAAGGAAAAAAGTCATTGTAACTCATGTACAAACTGGTAATTACTTCACAACTTCGACACATTTTACACTTAAACCACTCAAATGAGTCAGTTAAAGTAAAAAAAAGCATGAAAAAACCTATCTTGTATCAGTAGAGCATGTCTCCTCCTCCTGTCAGGACCTGACAGGAGGAGGAGACACGCTTCAAGGTCACAAATCATTGTAACTCATGTACAAACTAGTAGTTACTTCACCTATCTTTATTCAGTAGAGCAAGTCCCCCCCTCCTGTGAAGTTGTGACCTGACAGTAGGAGGAGACACGCTTCAAGGAAAAAAGTCATTGTAACTCATGTACAAACTGGTAATTACTTCACAACTTCGACACATTTTACACTTAAACCACTCAAATGAGTCAGTTAAAGTAAAAAAAAGCATGAAAAAACCTATCTTGTATCAGTAGAGCATGTCTCCTCCTCCTGTCAGGACCTGGCAGGAGGAGGAGACACGCTTCAAGGTCACAAATCATTGTAACTCATGTACAAACTAGTAGTTACTTCACCTATCTTTATTCAGTAGAGCAAGTCCCCCCCTCCTGTGAAGTTGTGACCTGACAGGAGGAGGAGACACGCTCCAAGGAAAAAAGTCATTGTAACTCATGTACAAACTGGTAATTACTTCACAACTTCGACACATTTTACACTTAAACCACTCAAATAAGTCAGTTAAAGTAAAAAAAGCATGAAAAAACGTTCTAAACTTAACATTTCATTACATATCCAAGAGTAAAAGATTCTGTGACCTACCTCTGCAGTGTTAAGACCTCTAATGATATCTGAGAGGAGGTACGGCCTATGCAAATTCGTCGAAATTAGTATGCGGAATGTTCTAGAACAATTGTAACTATTCATGAAACCGTAGAAAACACGAAACTGTAGAAGTTTTCACATTACATAGAGCATAATTGCTGGTGGTCTGCTGGTAGTGTGCCTGTCTTTGGACCAGAAGGTCAAGAGTTCAAATCTCACTCTACCAGGATTTTTTTGATTTTTTTTTTTATCGTTCCGCTTCTCATTGCTTCAAGTGTCTAGGAGAAAAATGGAAGTTTAAAAATGAGGATTTAGGAAATTATTGCAATTTTTACACTTGTCAAAAAACAGAAGGAATTGGGGTCAGAGGTCACACGTTGTGACTGTTTTGGAGGCCTTGACTTGCAGCTTTTGGCCCCAGATTTGAGGGTATGTATGATGAGAAGCCCCTCTTAATTTAGGAAAAGAAAACAGATCTCTAAGTGGTTTTAAAGTAATTAATTTGAATTAAAAGACTGTTGAATTGTCATTTTTTGAATTATAAGGATCATCGATTCCTTACAAAATGACAATTCGACAACATTAACATGGGCCAAATACTTAGTCTAATTGTCAGTGGCCATTGACAATTAGACTAACTATTTTGCCCATGTTAATGTAGTCGAATTGTCATTTTTTGAATCATCAGGATCATTGATTCCGTGAAAATTCGGCCACACGTGGCAAAGTCCAAGTGTATGTTTTTTAGATGGTTCCTGAGGTATTGGGTCCAAAATGGTCGCCATTTAACGCTGATTCGAGATATCTATGTCTCATTGTGTAACTTTTCCAGATGTCAACTACAGCTATCGGTCCCAGATTGGATGCTATCTATGTTGAGAAGCCCCTCTTAATTTAGGAAAAGAATCCACATCTCTAAGTGGTTTTAAAGTAATTCATTTTAATTAAAATACTGTTGAATTTTTTTTTCACGAATTATAAAGATTACTGATTCCATACAAAATGACAATTCGACTACATTAACATGGGCAAAATAGTTAGTCTAGTTGTCACTGACTGTGACAATTAGACTAACTATTTTGCCCATGTTAATGTAGTCGAATTGTCATTTTTTGAATTATAAGGAGCATCGATTCCTTACAAAATGACATTTAGACTAAATTAATGTGGGCCGAATTTTATTCTAATTGTCTATTGCATTTTTTTTATCCATTTTTTACAATTTAACGCTGGTCCGAGATATCTACGTCTCGACGCTGTACGAGGAACGGCGGAGGAGATGCGGCGCTTTAAAATGTTTGCGCGCGACCCGCCGGCCATTGCCATTGATTGTCAATTTTGTGCCCATTTGTCAGTCTCATTTGTCATTTTTGTTCCCATTTGTCACATGACAATTGGGAACAAAACTGACAATTGAGGGCAGGCGACCCCGAATGACAGTTTTGTTCCCAATTGCCAAATCCCATTTGTCATTTTTGTTCCCATTTGTCACGTGGCAATTGGGAACAAAACTGACAATTGAGGCGGGCTACCCCGAGTGTCATTAATATTCCCAACTGTCATTGCCCGAGTGTCAGTTTTGTTCCCAATTGTCTTTTGGCCCTCGCCCACTGGTGGCGGGGAGCGAGATTGCAATTTTCCGACCGCACTTTGAAAAATCGCCACGCGCTCTCCGGCGGTCCGATTTGCCCGGCATTTGACCGTCCCGAAGTCCAAGTGTCGAACTGGCCCTCCGCGAAACCCGCTTATTTTTAAAGTGTTCCTACACGTCCGTTAGGAAGCCCCGAAACGGGGCCGCTTTTTCCATCCGTGCGTAATGTTAATGTGTGCTAAGTGTCACGGAGGTGCCTAGAGGGAGGTTGATAGGTGAGTGTTTGAGGGATTGGGATTGGGGAAAGTCAGTCCTGGAATAGTTTATATGCAAAATATACACAATAAACTGAGGGAATACATTCATAACTCAAGATGATGATGATGATGATGATGATAATAATAACAATAACACATTTAAATCATACAGTGCTTTTCCAAATGCTCAAAGACGCTTGACAGAGAAAAACAGAACAAAAACACAACAGAAGTATGTTTACAATAGAGCAAAAAAAAAAAAAAAGAAAAGCAATCCCACACAACAACCAAAAAATTAAATAAAAGTAGGCGGTTCAGATGAATCTCCTTCGGGATGCGAACCACTGACCATTGGGTTAGGTCGGTTTAAGCTAATTCCGTGCGCTTAGACCACTTGGCTACGGGCGAAACTATGGTAACAGGAGTCCTGCAATAGGGTATTTATATAAGTCATTGGACCGTGGCTACTTGAAACTGGGCTTTTCCATGGAGTGGATTATCTTTGGCTTGTTGCGGTTTTTTTTTTTTTCTTTTCTTTTCTTTTCTGAACGTCGCGAGCTAATAGGACCTTGGCAAGGCACTTTTCTGAGAATGAGTCATTTTGCTAATTGAGCTTCTAACACTTTTGTTTGCTATTGACATGAGGTTATGTGTTGATGGGCGAGTGGTTGAGGTAGAGGAAGAGGGATTGGGAAAATCAATTCTGGAATAGTTGATATGCAAGAATATACACATCAACTGAGGCAAAACACTGCTAAGTCAAGATGGTTCAAATGAGTCTATCTCAAGGTGATATGCTCTGATCCTCAGGTTCTAAAGAAAGAAAGAAAGAAAGAAAGAAAGAAAGAAAGAAAGAGAGAGAGATACATCTTTACTTAACTAGACTAAGGTGCCCGACCGTGGAGGGCTGGGGTGGGTGTGCTCAGCAGCTGCCACTGCTCTGCCTAAGTGAAAAAACTGCACCATGACCAGTGAGAAGGGTCCCAGGAGGGTGGGTCAGGAGGCAAACTCTTTGTGCACATCGCTTCTCGGCCTTTTGGCTAAGATCAAGTGTAGTATCTGTTCTTATCAGTTTAATATCTGATCTGTCCTCTATATGAGGATATCTTATTAAGCAGATTTTTAGCCTTGGGAGATGAAAAAGGGGCTTGCTCCATTCACTCCACGCATTGACCCGGTATTGCAGTATTGCTGGGAACGGTGCACCCTTCAAATGCCTTGTGGACAACAGAACACCAATCCAATGGAGCAGTCTGTTGTTGACTTTGATTCTGTCATCAACGATACAAGTCTCAGTCGCTGTCGGTCTTCAGGACATGTGTCAAACAAAGGGCCTGTGTACCTGTTACTGATGCCCCTCTAATGGAAGGGACAACAACTGTCCAATGGGCACTGTTGCTCTCTTTAAAATGTGGGGGAGTGCCCTCTTTAAAAAATGGCCACGGTAATGGGCTGCGTCCTGTTATTTTGAACACGGCACATCAACCGAGGAGCACCGTGAGACATTTGACTGGGACGACTACATGACCTGCTGCTCTTGACAAGAGGGCAATACTTACTTTGGTTTCTCTTCAAAACGCACAAGTCTTTCGCCTTTTACTAAAGACTTCCGTGGAGAGGAACACCAATGAGTTGAACCTATTTTTGACAGGCTTTGCCATTTGGCTGAGCCTTGTACATTTGTGAAAATAAAAGAAAGAGACACATTCCTAAGACTAAGTTGCATGCTCTGACATCAGGGGTTCTAGGCTTTGATCTCAAGGTTCTATGATCTGATCCTCAGGTTCTAATAAAGAATGAATGAGGTAAATCTTGCTCTGATTCTATGCAGTGATCTCAAGGTTATATGCTTTGATCCCTATCCTCTGATGCTCAGGTCAACGGTCATTTGGGGGAAGATGACTTACAGGGCATACTTTGTCACACTTTACCCAGGTTTAAGGTCACGTTCTCTGGGTACACGTTGGGGAAACGACCCTCTCCAACTGCATTGGACAAAGAAGTCCCACTAGCAAAGTACCAGGGACACTTGGGAACTTAGCGGCCATTTGGCGGAAGATGACTTCCAGGGCACACATGGTCTGACCTTACCCAGGTTTGAGGTCACTTTCTCTGGGTTAAGGTTGGGGAAATGCCCCTATCAAAGTGCATGGGGCTCTGAGTCAGTGTTAGGGGAAGCAACAGGGACACTGGGGAACATGAGGATGATTTGAAGGAAGATGACTTGCAGGGCACACGTGGTCTAAATGTACCCAGGTTTGGGGGTCACGTTCTCTGGGTACAAGTTGGGGAAATGACCCTCTCCAACTGCATTGGACAAAGAGGTCCCACTAGCAAAGTACCAGGGACACTTGGGAACTTAGCGGCCATTTGGCGGAAGATGACTTCCAGGGCACACATGGTCTGACTTTACCCAGGTTTGAGGTCACTTGCTCTGGGTTACGGTTGGGGAAATGCCCCTATCAAAGTGCATGGGGCTCTGAGTCAGTGTTAGGGGAAGCAACAGGGACACTGGGGAACATGAGGATGATTTGAAGGAAGATGACTTCCAGGGCACACATGGTCTAAATGTACCCAGGTTTGGGGTCACGTTCTCTGGGTACAAGTTGGGGAAATGACCCTCTCCAACTGCATTGGACAAAGAGGTCCCACTAGCAAAGTACCAGGGACACTTGGGAACTTAGCGGCCATTTGGCGGAAGATGACTTCCAGGGCACACATGGTCTGACCTTACCCAGGTTTGAGGTCACTTGCTCTGGGTTACGGTTGGGGAAATGCCCCTATCAAAGTGCATGGGGCTCTGAGTCAGTGTTAGGGGAAGCAACAGGGACACACTGGGGAACATGAGGGTGATTTGAAGGAAGATGACTTCCAGGGCATACATTGGCTAACTTTACCCTGGAATAACGTCACCTTCTCTGGGTAAAAGTTGGGGTCAAGTGACCCCCCTGGAACCACCTCTGGAGCTCACCCCCTAACCCGGCTCACCCTCCGACCCCGTGCACCCACACTTAAGCACACCCCCCGAGTTAAAACCCCCTGTGCGCTTTTTTAAAAGTCCCGTGCCCCTGGTTCTCTAGAGTAAAGAATGCCCGGGACAACAGACACACAGAAAAGTGCTAGATGTTAGACGTATGCCCTTGGTTAGGTTGATAGGTGAGTGTTTGAGGGATTGGGATTGGGGAAAGTCAGTCCTGGAATAGTTTATATGCAAAATATACACAATAAACTGAGGGAATACATGTATAACTCAAGATGATGATGATGATGATAATAATAACAATAACACATTTAATTCATACAGTGCTTTTCCAAATGCTCAAAGACGCTTGACAGAGAAAAACAGAACAAAAACACAACAGAAGTATGTTTACAATAGAGCAAAAAAAAAAAAAAAAAAAAGCAATCCCACACAACAACCAAAAAATTAAATAAAAGTAGGCGGTTCAGATGAATCTCCTTCGGGATGCGAACCACTGACCATTGGGTTAGGTCGGTTTAAGCTAATTCCGTGCGCTTAGACCACTTGGCTACGGGCGAAACTATGGTAATGGGAGTCCTGCAATAGGGTATTTATATAAGTCATTGGACCGTGGCTACATGAAACTGGGCTTTTCCATGGAGTGGATTATCTTTGGCTTGTTGCGTTTTTTTTTTTTTTCTTTTCTTTTCTTTTCTGAACGTCGCGAGCTAATAGGACCTTGGCAAGGCACTTTTCTGAGAATGAGTCATTTTGCTAATTGAGCTTCTAACACTTTTGTTTGCTATTGACATGAGGTTATGTGTTGATGGGCGAGTGGTTGAGGTAGAGGAAGAGGGATTGGGAAAATCAATTCTGGAATAGTTGATATGCAAGAATATACACATCAACTGAGGCAAAACACTGCTAAGTCAAGATGGTTCAAATGAGTCTATCTCAAGGTGATATGCTCTGATCCTCAGGTTCTAAAGAAAGAAAGAAAGAAAGAAAGAAAGAAAGAAAGAAAGAAAGAGAGAGAGATACATCTTTACTTAACTAGACTAAGGTGCCCGACCGTGGAGGGCTGGGGTGGGTGTGCTCAGCAGCTGCCACTGCTCTGCCTAAGTGAAAAAACTGCACCATGACCAGTGAGAAGGGTCCCAGGAGGGTGGGTCAGGAGGCAAACTCTTTGTGCACATCGCTTCTCGGCCTTTTGGCTAAGATCAAGTGTAGTATCTGTTCTTATCAGTTTAATATCTGATCTGTCCTCTATATGAGGATATCTTATTAAGCAGATTTTTAGCCTTGGGAGATGAAAAAGGGGCTTGCTCCGTTCACTCCACGCATTGACCCGGTATTGCAGTATTGCTGGGAACGGTGCACCCTTCAAATGCCTTGTGGACAACAGAACACCAATCCAATGGAGCAGTCTGTTGTTGACTTTGATTCTGTCATCAACGATACAAGTCTCAGTCGCTGTCGGTCTTCAGGACATGTGTCAAACAAAGGGCCTGTGTACCTGTTACTGATGCCCCTCTAATGGAAGGGACAACAACTGTCCAATGGGCACTGTTGCTCTCTTTAAAATGTGGGGGAGTGCCCTCTTTAAAAAATGGCCACGGTAATGGGCTGCGTCCTGTTATTTTGAACACGGCACATCAACCGAGGAGCACCGTGAGACATTTGACTGGGACGACTACATGACCTGCTGCTCTTGACAAGAGGGCAATACTTACTTTGGTTTCTCTTCAAAACGCACAAGTCTTTCGCCTTTTACTAAAGACTTCCGTGGAGAGGAACACCAATGAGTTGAACCTATTTTTGACAGGCTTTGCCATTTGGCTGAGCCTTGTACATTTGTGAAAATAAAAGAAAGAGACACATTCCTAAGACTAAGTTGCATGCTCTGACATCAGGGGTTCTAGGCTTTGATCTCAAGGTTCTATGATCTGATCCTCAGGTTCTAATAAAGAATGAATGAGGTAAATCTTGCTCTGATTCTATGCAGTGATCTCAAGGTTATATGCTTTGATCCCTATCCTCTGATGCTCAGGTCAACGGTCATTTGGGGGAAGATGACTTACAGGGCATACTTTGTCACACTTTACCCAGGTTTAAGGTCACGTTCTCTGGGTACACGTTGGGGAAACGACCCTCTCCAACTGCATTGGACAAAGAAGTCCCACTAGCAAAGTACCAGGGACACTTGGGAACTTAGCGGCCATTTGGCGGAAGATGACTTCCAGGGCACACATGGTCTGACCTTACCCAGGTTTGAGGTCACTTTCTCTGGGTTAAGGTTGGGGAAATGCCCCTATCAAAGTGCATGGGGCTCTGAGTCAGTGTTAGGGGAAGCAACAGGGACACTGGGGAACATGAGGATGATTTGAAGGAAGATGACTTCCAGGGCACACATGGTCTAAATGTACCCAGGTTTGGGGTCACGTTCTCTGGGTACAAGTTGGGGAAATGACCCTCTCCAACTGCATTGGACAAAGAGGTCCCACTAGCAAAGTACCAGGGTCACTTGGGAACTTAGCGGCCATTTGGCGGAAGATGACTTCCAGGGCACACATGGTCTGACTTTACCCAGGTTTGAGGTCACTTGCTCTGGGTTACGGTTGGGGAAATGCCCCTATCAAAGTGCATGGGGCTCTGAGTCAGTGTTAGGGGAAGCAACAGGGACACTGGGGAACATGAGGATGATTTGAAGGAAGATGACTTCCAGGGCACACATGGTCTAAATGTACCCAGGTTTGGGGTCACGTTCTCTGGGTACAAGTTGGGGAAATGACCCTCTCCAACTGCATTGGCCAAAGAGGTGCCACTAGCAAAGTACCAGGGACACTTGGGAACTTAGCGGTCATTTGGCAGAAGATGACTTCCAGGGCACACATGGTCTGACTTTACCCAGGTTTGAGGTCACTTGCTCTGGGTTAAGGTTGGGGAAATGCCCCTATACAAGTACATGGGACTCTGGGTCAGAGTTAGCGGAAGCAACAGGGACACACTGGGGAACATGAGGGTGATTTGAAGGAAGATGACTTCCAGGGCATACATTGGCTAACTTTACCCTGGAATAACGTCACCTTCTCTGGGTAAAAGTTGGGGTCAAGTGACCCCCCTGGAACCACCTCTGGAGCTCACCCCCTAACCCGGCTCACCCTCCGACCCCGTGCACCCACACTTAAGCACACCCCCCGAGTTAAAACCCCCTGTGCGCTTTTTTAAAAGTCCCGTGCCCCTGGTTCTCTAGAGTAAAGAATGCCCGGGACAATAGACACACAGAAAAGTGCTAGATGTTAGACGTATGCCCTTGGTTAGGTTGATAGGTGAGTGTTTGAGGGATTGGGATTGGGGAAAGTCAGTCCTGGAATAGTTTATATGCAAAATATACACAATAAACTGAGGGAATACATTTATAACTCAAGATGATGATGATGATGATGATGATAATAATAACAATAACACATTTAATTCATACAGTGCTTTTCCAAATGCTCAAAGACGCTTGACAGAGAAAAACAGAACAAAAACACAACAGAAGTATGTTTACAATAGAGCAAAAAAAAAAAAAAAAAAAGCAATCCCACACAACAACCAAAAAATTAAATAAAAGTAGGCGGTTCAGATGAATCTCCTTCGGGATGCGAACCACTGACCATTGCGTTAGGTCGGTTTAAGCTAATTCCGTGCGCTTAGACCACTTGGCTACGGGCGAAACTATGGTAACGGGAGTCCTGCAATAGGGTATTTATATAAGTCATTGGACCGTGGCTACTTGAAACTGGGCTTTTCCATGGAGTGGATTATCTTTGGCTTGTTGCGGTTTTTTTTTTTTTCTTTTCTTTTCTTTTCTGAACGTCGCGAGCTAATAGGACCTTGGCAAGGCACTTTTCTGAGAATGAGTCATTTTGCTAATTGAGCTTCTAACACTTTTGTTTGCTATTGACATGAGGTTATGTGTTGATGGGCGAGTGGTTGAGGTAGAGGAAGAGGGATTGGGAAATTCAATTCTGGAATAGTTGATATGCAAGAATATACACATCAACTGAGGCAAAACACTGCTAAGTCAAGATGGTTCAAATGAGTCTATCTCAAGGTGATATGCTCTGATCCTCAGGTTCTAAAGAAAGAAAGAAAGAAAGAAAGAAAGAAAGAAAGAAAGAAAGAAAGAAAGAAAGAAAGAAAGAAAGAGAGAGAGATACATCTTTACTTAACTAGACTAAGGTGCCCGACCGTGGAGGGCTGGGGTGGGTGTGCTCAGCAGCTGCCACTGCTCTGCCTAAGTGAAAAAAACTGCACCATGACCAGTGAGAAGGGTCCCAGGAGGGTGGGTCAGGAGGCAAACTCTTTGTGCACATCGCTTCTCGGCCTTTTGGCTAAGATCAAGTGTAGTATCTGTTCTTATCAGTTTAATATCTGATCTGTCCTCTATATGAGGATATCTTATTAAGCAGATTTTTAGCCTTGGGAGATGAAAAAGGGGCTTGCTCCATTCACTCCACGCATTGACCCGGTATTGCAGTATTGCTGGGAACGGTGCACCCTTCAAATGCCTTGTGGACAACAGAACACCAATCCAATGGAGCAGTCTGTTGTTGACTTTGATTCTGTCATCAACGATACAAGTCTCAGTCGCTGTCGGTCTTCAGGACATGTGTCAAACAAAGGGCCTGTGTACCTGTTACTGATGCCCCTCTAATGGAAGGGACAACAACTGTCCAATGGGCACTGTTGCTCTCTTTAAAATGTGGGGGAGTGCCCTCTTTAAAAAATGGCCACGGTAATGGGCTGCGTCCTGTTATTTTGAACACGGCACATCAACCGAGGAGCACCGTGAGACATTTGACTGGGACGACTACATGACCTGCTGCTCTTGACAAGAGGGCAATACTTACTTTGGTTTCTCTTCAAAACGCACAAGTCTTTCGCCTTTTACTAAAGACTTCCGTGGAGAGGAACACCAATGAGTTGAACCTATTTTTGACAGGCTTTGCCATTTGGCTGAGCCTTGTACATTTGTGAAAATAAAAGAAAGAGACACATTCCTAAGACTAAGTTGCATGCTCTGACATCAGGGGTTCTAGGCTTTGATCTCAAGGTTCTATGATCTGATCCTCAGGTTCTAATAAAGAATGAATGAGGTAAATCTTGCTCTGATTCTATGCAGTGATCTCAAGGTTATATGCTTTGATCCCTATCCTCTGATGCTCAGGTCAACGGTCATTTGGGGGAAGATGACTTACAGGGCATACTTTGTCACACTTTACCCAGGTTTAAGGTCACGTTCTCTGGGTACACGTTGGGGAAACGACCCTCTCCAACTGCATTGGACAAAGAAGTCCCACTAGCAAAGTACCAGGGACACTTGGGAACTTAGCGGCCATTTGGCGGAAGATGACTTCCAGGGCACACATGGTCTGACCTTACCCAGGTTTGAGGTCACTTTCTCTGGGTTAAGGTTGGGGAAATGCCCCTATCAAAGTGCATGGGGCTCTGAGTCAGTGTTAGGGGAAGCAACAGGGACACTGGGGAACATGAGGATGATTTGAAGGAAGATGACTTCCAGGGCACACATGGTCTAAATGTACCCAGGTTTGGGGTCACGTTCTCTGGGTACAAGTTGGGGAAATGACCCTCTCCAACTGCATTGGACAAAGAGGTCCCACTAGCAAAGTACCAGGGTCACTTGGGAACTTAGCGGCCATTTGGCGGAAGATGACTTCCAGGGCACACATGGTCTGACTTTACCCAGGTTTGAGGTCACTTGCTCTGGGTTACGGTTGGGGAAATGCCCCTATCAAAGTGCATGGGGCTCTGAGTCAGTGTTAGGGGAAGCAACAGGGACACTGGGGAACATGAGGATGATTTGAAGGAAGATGACTTCCAGGGCACACATGGTCTAAATGTACCCAGGTTTGGGGTCACGTTCTCTGGGTACAAGTTGGGGAAATGACCCTCTCCAACTGCATTGGCCAAAGAGGTGCCACTAGCAAAGTACCAGGGACACTTGGGAACTTAGCGGTCATTTGGCAGAAGATGACTTCCAGGGCACACATGGTCTGACTTTACCCAGGTTTGAGGTCACTTGCTCTGGGTTAAGGTTGGGGAAATGCCCCTATACAAGTACATGGGACTCTGGGTCAGAGTTAGCGGAAGCAACAGGGACACACTGGGGAACATGAGGGTGATTTGAAGGAAGATGACTTCCAGGGCATACATTGGCTAACTTTACCCTGGAATAACGTCACCTTCTCTGGGTAAAAGTTGGGGTCAAGTGACCCCCCTGGAACCACCTCTGGAGCTCACCCCCTAACCCGGCTCACCCTCCGACCCCGTGCACCCACACTTAAGCACACCCCCCGAGTTAAAACCCCCTGTGCGCTTTTTTAAAAGTCCCGTGCCCCTGGTTCTCTAGAGTAAAGAATGCCCGGGACAATAGACACACAGAAAAGTGCTAGATGTTAGACGTATGCCCTTGGTTAGGTTGATAGGTGAGTGTTTGAGGGATTGGGATTGGGGAAAGTCAGTCCTGGAATAGTTTATATGCAAAATATACACAATAAACTGAGGGAATACATTTATAACTCAAGATGATGATGATGATGATGATGATAATAATAACAATAACACATTTAATTCATACAGTGCTTTTCCAAATGCTCAAAGACGCTTGACAGAGAAAAACAGAACAAAAACACAACAGAAGTATGTTTACAATAGAGCAAAAAAAAAAAAAAAAAAAAGCAATCCCACACAACAACCAAAAAATTAAATAAAAGTAGGCGGTTCAGATGAATCTCCTTCGGGATGCGAACCACTGACCATTGCGTTAGGTCGGTTTAAGCTAATTCCGTGCGCTTAGACCACTTGGCTACGGGCGAAACTATGGTAACGGGAGTCCTGCAATAGGGTATTTATATAAGTCATTGGACCGTGGCTACTTGAAACTGGGCTTTTCCATGGAGTGGATTATCTTTGGCTTGTTGCGTTTTTTTTTTTTTTCTTTTCTTTTCTTTTCTGAACGTCGCGAGCTAATAGGACCTTGGCAAGGCACTTTTCTGAGAATGAGTCATTTTGCTAATTGAGCTTCTAACACTTTTGTTTGCTATTGACATGAGGTTATGTGTTGATGGGCGAGTGGTTGAGGTAGAGGAAGAGGGATTGGGAAATTCAATTCTGGAATAGTTGATATGCAAGAATATACACATCAACTGAGGCAAAACACTGCTAAGTCAAGATGGTTCAAATGAGTCTATCTCAAGGTGATATGCTCTGATCCTCAGGTTCTAAAGAAAGAAAGAAAGAAAGAAAGAAAGAAAGAAAGAAAGAAAGAAAGAAAGAAAGAAAGAAAGAAAGAAAGAAAGAAAGAGAGAGAGATACATCTTTACTTAACTAGACTAAGGTGCCCGACCGTGGAGGGCTGGGGTGGGTGTGCTCAGCAGCTGCCACTGCTCTGCCTAAGTGAAAAAACTGCACCATGACCAGTGAGAAGGGTCCCAGGAGGGTGGGTCAGGAGGCAAACTCTTTGTGCACATCGCTTCTCGGCCTTTTGGCTAAGATCAAGTGTAGTATCTGTTCTTATCAGTTTAATATCTGATCTGTCCTCTATATGAGGATATCTTATTAAGCAGATTTTTAGCCTTGGGAGATGAAAAAGGGGCTTGCTCCATTCACTCCACGCATTGACCCGGTATTGCAGTATTGCTGGGAACGGTGCACCCTTCAAATGCCTTGTGGACAACAGAACACCAATCCAATGGAGCAGTCTGTTGTTGACTTTGATTCTGTCATCAACGATACAAGTCTCAGTCGCTGTCGGTCTTCAGGACATGTGTCAAACAAAGGGCCTGTGTACCTGTTACTGATGCCCCTCTAATGGAAGGGACAACAACTGTCCAATGGGCACTGTTGCTCTCTTTAAAATGTGGGGGAGTGCCCTCTTTAAAAAATGGCCACGGTAATGGGCTGCGTCCTGTTATTTTGAACACGGCACATCAACCGAGGAGCACCGTGAGACATTTGACTGGGACGACTACATGACCTGCTGCTCTTGACAAGAGGGCAATACTTACTTTGGTTTCTCTTCAAAACGCACAAGTCTTTCGCCTTTTACTAAAGACTTCCGTGGAGAGGAACACCAATGAGTTGAACCTATTTTTGACAGGCTTTGCCATTTGGCTGAGCCTTGTACATTTGTGAAAATAAAAGAAGGAGACACATTCCTAAGACTAAGTTGCATGCTCTGACATCAGGGGTTCTAGGCTTTGATCTCAAGGTTCTATGATCTGATCCTCAGGTTCTAATAAAGAATGAATGAGGTAAATCTTGCTCTGATTCTATGCAGTGATCTCAAGGTTATATGCTTTGATCCCTATCCTCTGATGCTCAGGTCAACGGTCATTTGGGGGAAGATGACTTACAGGGCATACTTTGTCACACTTTACCCAGGTTTAAGGTCACGTTCTCTGGGTACACGTTGGGGAAACGACCCTCTCCAACTGCATTGGACAAAGAAGTCCCACTAGCAAAGTACCAGGGACACTTGGGAACTTAGCGGCCATTTGGCGGAAGATGACTTCCAGGGCACACATGGTCTGACCTTACCCAGGTTTGAGGTCACTTTCTCTGGGTTAAGGTTGGGGAAATGCCCCTATCAAAGTGCATGGGGCTCTGAGTCAGTGTTAGGGGAAGCAACAGGGACACTGGGGAACATGAGGATGATTTGAAGGAAGATGACTTGCAGGGCACACGTGGTCTAAATGTACCCAGGTTTGGGGGTCACGTTCTCTGGGTACAAGTTGGGGAAATGACCCTCTCCAACTGCATTGGACAAAGAGGTCCCACTAGCAAAGTACCAGGGACACTTGGGAACTTAGCGGCCATTTGGCGGAAGATGACTTCCAGGGCACACATGGTCTGACTTTACCCAGGTTTGAGGTCACTTGCTCTGGGTTACGGTTGGGGAAATGCCCCTATCAAAGTGCATGGGGCTCTGAGTCAGTGTTAGGGGAAGCAACAGGGACACTGGGGAACATGAGGATGATTTGAAGGAAGATGACTTCCAGGGCACACATGGTCTAAATGTACCCAGGTTTGGGGTCACGTTCTCTGGGTACAAGTTGGGGAAATGACCCTCTCCAACTGCATTGGACAAAGAGGTCCCACTAGCAAAGTACCAGGGACACTTGGGAACTTAGCGGCCATTTGGCGGAAGATGACTTCCAGGGCACACATGGTCTGACCTTACCCAGGTTTGAGGTCACTTGCTCTGGGTTACGGTTGGGGAAATGCCCCTATCAAAGTGCATGGGGCTCTGAGTCAGTGTTAGGGGAAGCAACAGGGACACACTGGGGAACATGAGGGTGATTTGAAGGAAGATGACTTCCAGGGCATACATTGGCTAACTTTACCCTGGAATAACGTCACCTTCTCTGGGTAAAAGTTGGGGTCAAGTGACCCCCCTGGAACCACCTCTGGAGCTCACCCCCTAACCCGGCTCACCCTCCGACCCCGTGCACCCACACTTAAGCACACCCCCCGAGTTAAAACCCCCTGTGCGCTTTTTTAAAAGTCCCGTGCCCCTGGTTCTCTAGAGTAAAGAATGCCCGGGACAACAGACACACAGAAAAGTGCTAGATGTTAGACGTATGCCCTTGGTTAGGTTGATAGGTGAGTGTTTGAGGGATTGGGATTGGGGAAAGTCAGTCCTGGAATAGTTTATATGCAAAATATACACAATAAACTGAGGGAATACATGTATAACTCAAGATGATGATGATGATGATAATAATAACAATAACACATTTAATTCATACAGTGCTTTTCCAAATGCTCAAAGACGCTTGACAGAGAAAAACAGAACAAAAACACAACAGAAGTATGTTTACAATAGAGCAAAAAAAAAAAAAAAAAAAAGCAATCCCACACAACAACCAAAAAATTAAATAAAAGTAGGCGGTTCAGATGAATCTCCTTCGGGATGCGAACCACTGACCATTGGGTTAGGTCGGTTTAAGCTAATTCCGTGCGCTTAGACCACTTGGCTACGGGCGAAACTATGGTAATGGGAGTCCTGCAATAGGGTATTTATATAAGTCATTGGACCGTGGCTACATGAAACTGGGCTTTTCCATGGAGTGGATTATCTTTGGCTTGTTGCGTTTTTTTTTTCTTTCTTTTCTTTTCTTTTCTGAACGTCGCGAGCTAATAGGACCTTGGCAAGGCACTTTTCTGAGAATGAGTCATTTTGCTAATTGAGCTTCTAACACTTTTGTTTGCTATTGACATGAGGTTATGTGTTGATGGGCGAGTGGTTGAGGTAGAGGAAGAGGGATTGGGAAAATCAATTCTGGAATAGTTGATATGCAAGAATATACACATCAACTGAGGCAAAACACTGCTAAGTCAAGATGGTTCAAATGAGTCTATCTCAAGGTGATATGCTCTGATCCTCAGGTTCTAAAGAAAGAAAGAAAGAAAGAAAGAAAGAAAGAAAGAAAGAAAGAGAGAGAGATACATCTTTACTTAACTAGACTAAGGTGCCCGACCGTGGAGGGCTGGGGTGGGTGTGCTCAGCAGCTGCCACTGCTCTGCCTAAGTGAAAAAACTGCACCATGACCAGTGAGAAGGGTCCCAGGAGGGTGGGTCAGGAGGCAAACTCTTTGTGCACATCGCTTCTCGGCCTTTTGGCTAAGATCAAGTGTAGTATCTGTTCTTATCAGTTTAATATCTGATCTGTCCTCTATATGAGGATATCTTATTAAGCAGATTTTTAGCCTTGGGAGATGAAAAAGGGGCTTGCTCCGTTCACTCCACGCATTGACCCGGTATTGCAGTATTGCTGGGAACGGTGCACCCTTCAAATGCCTTGTGGACAACAGAACACCAATCCAATGGAGCAGTCTGTTGTTGACTTTGATTCTGTCATCAACGATACAAGTCTCAGTCGCTGTCGGTCTTCAGGACATGTGTCAAACAAAGGGCCTGTGTACCTGTTACTGATGCCCCTCTAATGGAAGGGACAACAACTGTCCAATGGGCACTGTTGCTCTCTTTAAAATGTGGGGGAGTGCCCTCTTTAAAAAATGGCCACGGTAATGGGCTGCGTCCTGTTATTTTGAACACGGCACATCAACCGAGGAGCACCGTGAGACATTTGACTGGGACGACTACATGACCTGCTGCTCTTGACAAGAGGGCAATACTTACTTTGGTTTCTCTTCAAAACGCACAAGTCTTTCGCCTTTTACTAAAGACTTCCGTGGAGAGGAACACCAATGAGTTGAACCTATTTTTGACAGGCTTTGCCATTTGGCTGAGCCTTGTACATTTGTGAAAATAAAAGAAAGAGACACATTCCTAAGACTAAGTTGCATGCTCTGACATCAGGGGTTCTAGGCTTTGATCTCAAGGTTCTATGATCTGATCCTCAGGTTCTAATAAAGAATGAATGAGGTAAATCTTGCTCTGATTCTATGCAGTGATCTCAAGGTTATATGCTTTGATCCCTATCCTCTGATGCTCAGGTCAACGGTCATTTGGGGGAAGATGACTTACAGGGCATACTTTGTCACACTTTACCCAGGTTTAAGGTCACGTTCTCTGGGTACACGTTGGGGAAACGACCCTCTCCAACTGCATTGGACAAAGAAGTCCCACTAGCAAAGTACCAGGGACACTTGGGAACTTAGCGGCCATTTGGCGGAAGATGACTTCCAGGGCACACATGGTCTGACCTTACCCAGGTTTGAGGTCACTTTCTCTGGGTTAAGGTTGGGGAAATGCCCCTATCAAAGTGCATGGGGCTCTGAGTCAGTGTTAGGGGAAGCAACAGGGACACTGGGGAACATGAGGATGATTTGAAGGAAGATGACTTCCAGGGCACACATGGTCTAAATGTACCCAGGTTTGGGGTCACGTTCTCTGGGTACAAGTTGGGGAAATGACCCTCTCCAACTGCATTGGACAAAGAGGTCCCACTAGCAAAGTACCAGGGTCACTTGGGAACTTAGCGGCCATTTGGCGGAAGATGACTTCCAGGGCACACATGGTCTGACTTTACCCAGGTTTGAGGTCACTTGCTCTGGGTTACGGTTGGGGAAATGCCCCTATCAAAGTGCATGGGGCTCTGAGTCAGTGTTAGGGGAAGCAACAGGGACACTGGGGAACATGAGGATGATTTGAAGGAAGATGACTTCCAGGGCACACATGGTCTAAATGTACCCAGGTTTGGGGTCACGTTCTCTGGGTACAAGTTGGGGAAATGACCCTCTCCAACTGCATTGGCCAAAGAGGTGCCACTAGCAAAGTACCAGGGACACTTGGGAACTTAGCGGTCATTTGGCAGAAGATGACTTCCAGGGCACACATGGTCTGACTTTACCCAGGTTTGAGGTCACTTGCTCTGGGTTAAGGTTGGGGAAATGCCCCTATACAAGTACATGGGACTCTGGGTCAGAGTTAGCGGAAGCAACAGGGACACACTGGGGAACATGAGGGTGATTTGAAGGAAGATGACTTCCAGGGCATACATTGGCTAACTTTACCCTGGAATAACGTCACCTTCTCTGGGTAAAAGTTGGGGTCAAGTGACCCCCCTGGAACCACCTCTGGAGCTCACCCCCTAACCCGGCTCACCCTCCGACCCCGTGCACCCACACTTAAGCACACCCCCCGAGTTAAAACCCCCTGTGCGCTTTTTTAAAAGTCCCGTGCCCCTGGTTCTCTAGAGTAAAGAATGCCCGGGACAATAGACACACAGAAAAGTGCTAGATGTTAGACGTATGCCCTTGGTTAGGTTGATAGGTGAGTGTTTGAGGGATTGGGATTGGGGAAAGTCAGTCCTGGAATAGTTTATATGCAAAATATACACAATAAACTGAGGGAATACATTTATAACTCAAGATGATGATGATGATGATGATGATAATAATAACAATAACACATTTAATTCATACAGTGCTTTTCCAAATGCTCAAAGACGCTTGACAGAGAAAAACAGAACAAAAACACAACAGAAGTATGTTTACAATAGAGCAAAAATAACAACAAAAAAAGCAATCCCACACAACAACCAAAAAATTAAATAAAAGTAGGCGGTTCAGATGAATCTCCTTCGGGATGCGAACCACTGACCATTGCGTTAGGTCGGTTTAAGCTAATTCCGTGCGCTTAGACCACTTGGCTACGGGCGAAACTATGGTAACGGGAGTCCTGCAATAGGGTATTTATATAAGTCATTGGACCGTGGCTACTTGAAACTGGGCTTTTCCATGGAGTGGATTATCTTTGGCTTGTTGCGGTTTTTTTTTTTTCTTTTCTTTTCTTTTCTGAACGTCGCGAGCTAATAGGACCTTGGCAAGGCACTTTTCTGAGAATGAGTCATTTTGCTAATTGAGCTTCTAACACTTTTGTTTGCTATTGACATGAGGTTATGTGTTGATGGGCGAGTGGTTGAGGTAGAGGAAGAGGGATTGGGAAATTCAATTCTGGAATAGTTGATATGCAAGAATATACACATCAACTGAGGCAAAACACTGCTAAGTCAAGATGGTTCAAATGAGTCTATCTCAAGGTGATATGCTCTGATCCTCAGGTTCTAAAGAAAGAAAGAAAGAAAGAAAGAAAGAAAGAAAGAAAGAAAGAAAGAAAGAAAGAAAGAGAGAGAGATACATCTTTACTTAACTAGACTAAGGTGCCCGACCGTGGAGGGCTGGGGTGGGTGTGCTCAGCAGCTGCCACTGCTCTGCCTAAGTGAAAAAACTGCACCATGACCAGTGAGAAGGGTCCCAGGAGGGTGGGTCAGGAGGCAAACTCTTTGTGCACATCGCTTCTCGGCCTTTTGGCTAAGATCAAGTGTAGTATCTGTTCTTATCAGTTTAATATCTGATCTGTCCTCTATATGAGGATATCTTATTAAGCAGATTTTTAGCCTTGGGAGATGAAAAAGGGGCTTGCTCCATTCACTCCACGCATTGACCCGGTATTGCAGTATTGCTGGGAACGGTGCACCCTTCAAATGCCTTGTGGACAACAGAACACCAATCCAATGGAGCAGTTTGTTGTTGACTTTGATTCTGTCATCAACGATACAAGTCTCAGTCGCTGTCGGTCTTCAGGACATGTGTCAAACAAAGGGCCTGTGTACCTGTTACTGATGCCCCTCTAATGGAAGGGACAACAACTGTCCAATGGGCACTGTTGCTCTCTTTAAAATGTGGGGGAGTGCCCTCTTTAAAAAATGGCCACGGTAATGGGCTGCGTCCTGTTATTTTGAACACGGCACATCAACCGAGGAGCACCGTGAGACATTTGACTGGGACGACTACATGACCTGCTGCTCTTGACAAGAGGGCAATACTTACTTTGGTTTCTCTTCAAAACGCACAAGTCTTTCGCCTTTTACTAAAGACTTCCGTGGAGAGGAACACCAATGAGTTGAACCTATTTTTGACAGGCTTTGCCATTTGGCTGAGCCTTGTACATTTGTGAAAATAAAAGAAGGAGACACATTCCTAAGACTAAGTTGCATGCTCTGACATCAGGGGTTCTAGGCTTTGATCTCAAGGTTCTATGATCTGATCCTCAGGTTCTAATAAAGAATGAATGAGGTAAATCTTGCTCTGATTCTATGCAGTGATCTCAAGGTTATATGCTTTGATCCCTATCCTCTGATGCTCAGGTCAACGGTCATTTGGGGGAAGATGACTTACAGGGCATACTTTGTCACACTTTACCCAGGTTTAAGGTCACGTTCTCTGGGTACACGTTGGGGAAACGACCCTCTCCAACTGCATTGGACAAAGAAGTCCCACTAGCAAAGTACCAGGGACACTTGGGAACTTAGCGGCCATTTGGCGGAAGATGACTTCCAGGGCACACATGGTCTGACCTTACCCAGGTTTGAGGTCACTTTCTCTGGGTTAAGGTTGGGGAAATGCCCCTATCAAAGTGCATGGGGCTCTGAGTCAGTGTTAGGGGAAGCAACAGGGACACTGGGGAACATGAGGATGATTTGAAGGAAGATGACTTGCAGGGCACACGTGGTCTAAATGTACCCAGGTTTGGGGGTCACGTTCTCTGGGTACAAGTTGGGGAAATGACCCTCTCCAACTGCATTGGACAAAGAGGTCCCACTAGCAAAGTACCAGGGACACTTGGGAACTTAGCGGCCATTTGGCGGAAGATGACTTCCAGGGCACACATGGTCTGACTTTACCCAGGTTTGAGGTCACTTGCTCTGGGTTACGGTTGGGGAAATGCCCCTATCAAAGTGCATGGGGCTCTGAGTCAGTGTTAGGGGAAGCAACAGGGACACTGGGGAACATGAGGATGATTTGAAGGAAGATGACTTCCAGGGCACACATGGTCTAAATGTACCCAGGTTTGGGGTCACGTTCTCTGGGTACAAGTTGGGGAAATGACCCTCTCCAACTGCATTGGACAAAGAGGTCCCACTAGCAAAGTACCAGGGACACTTGGGAACTTAGCGGCCATTTGGCGGAAGATGACTTCCAGGGCACACATGGTCTGACCTTACCCAGGTTTGAGGTCACTTGCTCTGGGTTACGGTTGGGGAAATGCCCCTATCAAAGTGCATGGGGCTCTGAGTCAGTGTTAGGGGAAGCAACAGGGACACACTGGGGAACATGAGGGTGATTTGAAGGAAGATGACTTCCAGGGCATACATTGGCTAACTTTACCCTGGAATAACGTCACCTTCTCTGGGTAAAAGTTGGGGTCAAGTGACCCCCCTGGAACCACCTCTGGAGCTCACCCCCTAACCCGGCTCACCCTCCGACCCCGTGCACCCACACTTAAGCACACCCCCCGAGTTAAAACCCCCTGTGCGCTTTTTTAAAAGTCCCGTGCCCCTGGTTCTCTAGAGTAAAGAATGCCCGGGACAACAGACACACAGAAAAGTGCTAGATGTTAGACGTATGCCCTTGGTTAGGTTGATAGGTGAGTGTTTGAGGGATTGGGATTGGGGAAAGTCAGTCCTGGAATAGTTTATATGCAAAATATACACAATAAACTGAGGGAATACATGTATAACTCAAGATGATGATGATGATGATAATAATAACAATAACACATTTAATTCATACAGTGCTTTTCCAAATGCTCAAAGACGCTTGACAGAGAAAAACAGAACAAAAACACAACAGAAGTATGTTTACAATAGAGCAAAAAAAAAAAAAAAAAAAGCAATCCCACACAACAACCAAAAAATTAAATAAAAGTAAGCGGTTCAGATGAATCTCCTTCGGGATGCGAACCACTGACCATTGGGTTAGGTCGGTTTAAGCTAATTCCGTGCGCTTAGACCACTTGGCTACGGGCGAAACTATGGTAATGGGAGTCCTGCAATAGGGTATTTATATAAGTCATTGGACCGTGGCTACATGAAACTGGGCTTTTCCATGGAGTGGATTATCTTTGGCTTGTTGCGTTTTTTTTTTTTTTCTTTTCTTTTCTTTTCTGAACGTCGCGAGCTAATAGGACCTTGGCAAGGCACTTTTCTGAGAATGAGTCATTTTGCTAATTGAGCTTCTAACACTTTTGTTTGCTATTGACATGAGGTTATGTGTTGATGGGCGAGTGGTTGAGGTAGAGGAAGAGGGATTGGGAAAATCAATTCTGGAATAGTTGATATGCAAGAATATACACATCAACTGAGGCAAAACACTGCTAAGTCAAGATGGTTCAAATGAGTCTATCTCAAGGTGATATGCTCTGATCCTCAGGTTCTAAAGAAAGAAAGAAAGAAAGAAAGAAAGAAAGAAAGAAAGAAAGAAAGAAAGAGAGAGAGATACATCTTTACTTAACTAGACTAAGGTGCCCGACCGTGGAGGGCTGGGGTGGGTGTGCTCAGCAGCTGCCACTGCTCTGCCTAAGTGAAAAAACTGCACCATGACCAGTGAGAAGGGTCCCAGGAGGGTGGGTCAGGAGGCAAACTCTTTGTGCACATCGCTTCTCGGCCTTTTGGCTAAGATCAAGTGTAGTATCTGTTCTTATCAGTTTAATATCTGATCTGTCCTCTATATGAGGATATCTTATTAAGCAGATTTTTAGCCTTGGGAGATGAAAAAGGGGCTTGCTCCGTTCACTCCACGCATTGACCCGGTATTGCAGTATTGCTGGGAACGGTGCACCCTTCAAATGCCTTGTGGACAACAGAACACCAATCCAATGGAGCAGTCTGTTGTTGACTTTGATTCTGTCATCAACGATACAAGTCTCAGTCGCTGTCGGTCTTCAGGACATGTGTCAAACAAAGGGCCTGTGTACCTGTTACTGATGCCCCTCTAATGGAAGGGACAACAACTGTCCAATGGGCACTGTTGCTCTCTTTAAAATGTGGGGGAGTGCCCTCTTTAAAAAATGGCCACGGTAATGGGCTGCGTCCTGTTATTTTGAACACGGCACATCAACCGAGGAGCACCGTGAGACATTTGACTGGGACGACTACATGACCTGCTGCTCTTGACAAGAGGGCAATACTTACTTTGGTTTCTCTTCAAAACGCACAAGTCTTTCGCCTTTTACTAAAGACTTCCGTGGAGAGGAACACCAATGAGTTGAACCTATTTTTGACAGGCTTTGCCATTTGGCTGAGCCTTGTACATTTGTGAAAATAAAAGAAAGAGACACATTCCTAAGACTAAGTTGCATGCTCTGACATCAGGGGTTCTAGGCTTTGATCTCAAGGTTCTATGATCTGATCCTCAGGTTCTAATAAAGAATGAATGAGGTAAATCTTGCTCTGATTCTATGCAGTGATCTCAAGGTTATATGCTTTGATCCCTATCCTCTGATGCTCAGGTCAACGGTCATTTGGGGGAAGATGACTTACAGGGCATACTTTGTCACACTTTACCCAGGTTTAAGGTCACGTTCTCTGGGTACACGTTGGGGAAACGACCCTCTCCAACTGCATTGGACAAAGAAGTCCCACTAGCAAAGTACCAGGGACACTTGGGAACTTAGCGGCCATTTGGCGGAAGATGACTTCCAGGGCACACATGGTCTGACCTTACCCAGGTTTGAGGTCACTTTCTCTGGGTTAAGGTTGGGGAAATGCCCCTATCAAAGTGCATGGGGCTCTGAGTCAGTGTTAGGGGAAGCAACAGGGACACTGGGGAACATGAGGATGATTTGAAGGAAGATGACTTCCAGGGCACACATGGTCTAAATGTACCCAGGTTTGGGGTCACGTTCTCTGGGTACAAGTTGGGGAAATGACCCTCTCCAACTGCATTGGACAAAGAGGTCCCACTAGCAAAGTACCAGGGTCACTTGGGAACTTAGCGGCCATTTGGCGGAAGATGACTTCCAGGGCACACATGGTCTGACTTTACCCAGGTTTGAGGTCACTTGCTCTGGGTTACGGTTGGGGAAATGCCCCTATCAAAGTGCATGGGGCTCTGAGTCAGTGTTAGGGGAAGCAACAGGGACACTGGGGAACATGAGGATGATTTGAAGGAAGATGACTTCCAGGGCACACATGGTCTAAATGTACCCAGGTTTGGGGTCACGTTCTCTGGGTACAAGTTGGGGAAATGACCCTCTCCAACTGCATTGGCCAAAGAGGTGCCACTAGCAAAGTACCAGGGACACTTGGGAACTTAGCGGTCATTTGGCAGAAGATGACTTCCAGGGCACACATGGTCTGACTTTACCCAGGTTTGAGGTCACTTGCTCTGGGTTAAGGTTGGGGAAATGCCCCTATACAAGTACATGGGACTCTGGGTCAGAGTTAGCGGAAGCAACAGGGACACACTGGGGAACATGAGGGTGATTTGAAGGAAGATGACTTCCAGGGCATACATTGGCTAACTTTACCCTGGAATAACGTCACCTTCTCTGGGTAAAAGTTGGGGTCAAGTGACCCCCCTGGAACCACCTCTGGAGCTCACCCCCTAACCCGGCTCACCCTCCGACCCCGTGCACCCACACTTAAGCACACCCCCCGAGTTAAAACCCCCTGTGCGCTTTTTTAAAAGTCCCGTGCCCCTGGTTCTCTAGAGTAAAGAATGCCCGGGACAATAGACACACAGAAAAGTGCTAGATGTTAGACGTATGCCCTTGGTTAGGTTGATAGGTGAGTGTTTGAGGGATTGGGATTGGGGAAAGTCAGTCCTGGAATAGTTTATATGCAAAATATACACAATAAACTGAGGGAATACATTTATAACTCAAGATGATGATGATGATGATGATGATAATAATAACAATAACACATTTAATTCATACAGTGCTTTTCCAAATGCTCAAAGACGCTTGACAGAGAAAAACAGAACAAAAACACAACAGAAGTATGTTTACAATAGAGCAAAAAAAAAAAAAAAAAAAGCAATCCCACACAACAACCAAAAAATTAAATAAAAGTAGGCGGTTCAGATGAATCTCCTTCGGGATGCGAACCACTGACCATTGCGTTAGGTCGGTTTAAGCTAATTCCGTGCGCTTAGACCACTTGGCTACGGGCGAAACTATGGTAACGGGAGTCCTGCAATAGGGTATTTATATAAGTCATTGGACCGTGGCTACTTGAAACTGGGCTTTTCCATGGAGTGGATTATCTTTGGCTTGTTGCGGTTTTTTTTTTTTTCTTTTCTTTTCTTTTCTGAACGTCGCGAGCTAATAGGACCTTGGCAAGGCACTTTTCTGAGAATGAGTCATTTTGCTAATTGAGCTTCTAACACTTTTGTTTGCTATTGACATGAGGTTATGTGTTGATGGGCGAGTGGTTGAGGTAGAGGAAGAGGGATTGGGAAATTCAATTCTGGAATAGTTGATATGCAAGAATATACACATCAACTGAGGCAAAACACTGCTAAGTCAAGATGGTTCAAATGAGTCTATCTCAAGGTGATATGCTCTGATCCTCAGGTTCTAAAGAAAGAAAGAAAGAAAGAAAGAAAGAAAGAAAGAAAGAAAGAAAGAAAGAAAGAAAGAAAGAGAGAGAGATACATCTTTACTTAACTAGACTAAGGTGCCCGACCGTGGAGGGCTGGGGTGGGTGTGCTCAGCAGCTGCCACTGCTCTGCCTAAGTGAAAAAACTGCACCATGACCAGTGAGAAGGGTCCCAGGAGGGTGGGTCAGGAGGCAAACTCTTTGTGCACATCGCTTCTCGGCCTTTTGGCTAAGATCAAGTGTAGTATCTGTTCTTATCAGTTTAATATCTGATCTGTCCTCTATATGAGGATATCTTATTAAGCAGATTTTTAGCCTTGGGAGATGAAAAAGGGGCTTGCTCCGTTCACTCCACGCATTGACCCGGTATTGCAGTATTGCTGGGAACGGTGCACCCTTCAAATGCCTTGTGGACAACAGAACACCAATCCAATGGAGCAGTCTGTTGTTGACTTTGATTCTGTCATCAACGATACAAGTCTCAGTCGCTGTCGGTCTTCAGGACATGTGTCAAACAAAGGGCCTGTGTACCTGTTACTGATGCCCCTCTAATGGAAGGGACAACAACTGTCCAATGGGCACTGTTGCTCTCTTTAAAATGTGGGGGAGTGCCCTCTTTAAAAAATGGCCACGGTAATGGGCTGCGTCCTGTTATTTTGAACACGGCACATCAACCGAGGAGCACCGTGAGACATTTGACTGGGACGACTACATGACCTGCTGCTCTTGACAAGAGGGCAATACTTACTTTGGTTTCTCTTCAAAACGCACAAGTCTTTCGCCTTTTACTAAAGACTTCCGTGGAGAGGAACACCAATGAGTTGAACCTATTTTTGACAGGCTTTGCCATTTGGCTGAGCCTTGTACATTTGTGAAAATAAAAGAAAGAGACACATTCCTAAGACTAAGTTGCATGCTCTGACATCAGGGGTTCTAGGCTTTGATCTCAAGGTTCTATGATCTGATCCTCAGGTTCTAATAAAGAATGAATGAGGTAAATCTTGCTCTGATTCTATGCAGTGATCTCAAGGTTATATGCTTTGATCCCTATCCTCTGATGCTCAGGTCAACGGTCATTTGGGGGAAGATGACTTACAGGGCATACTTTGTCACACTTTACCCAGGTTTAAGGTCACGTTCTCTGGGTACACGTTGGGGAAACGACCCTCTCCAACTGCATTGGACAAAGAAGTCCCACTAGCAAAGTACCAGGGACACTTGGGAACTTAGCGGCCATTTGGCGGAAGATGACTTCCAGGGCACACATGGTCTGACCTTACCCAGGTTTGAGGTCACTTTCTCTGGGTTAAGGTTGGGGAAATGCCCCTATCAAAGTGCATGGGGCTCTGAGTCAGTGTTAGGGGAAGCAACAGGGACACTGGGGAACATGAGGATGATTTGAAGGAAGATGACTTCCAGGGCACACATGGTCTAAATGTACCCAGGTTTGGGGTCACGTTCTCTGGGTACAAGTTGGGGAAATGACCCTCTCCAACTGCATTGGCCAAAGAGGTGCCACTAGCAAAGTACCAGGGACACTTGGGAACTTAGCGGTCATTTGGCAGAAGATGACTTCCAGGGCACACATGGTCTGACTTTACCCAGGTTTGAGGTCACTTGCTCTGGGTTAAGGTTGGGGAAATGCCCCTATACAAGTACATGGGACTCTGGGTCAGAGTTAGCGGAAGCAACAGGGACACACTGGGGAACATGAGGGTGATTTGAAGGAAGATGACTTCCAGGGCATACATTGGCTAACTTTACCCTGGAATAACGTCACCTTCTCTGGGTAAAAGTTGGGGTCAAGTGACCCCCCTGGAACCACCTCTGGAGCTCACCCCCTAACCCGGCTCACCCTCCGACCCCGTGCACCCACACTTAAGCACACCCCCCGAGTTAAAACCCCCTGTGCGCTTTTTTAAAAGTCCCGTGCCCCTGGTTCTCTAGAGTAAAGAATGCCCGGGACAATAGACACACAGAAAAGTGCTAGATGTTAGACGTATGCCCTTGGTTAGGTTGATAGGTGAGTGTTTGAGGGATTGGGATTGGGGAAAGTCAGTCCTGGAATAGTTTATATGCAAAATATACACAATAAACTGAGGGAATACATTTATAACTCAAGATGATGATGATGATGATGATGATAATAATAACAATAACACATTTAATTCATACAGTGCTTTTCCAAATGCTCAAAGACGCTTGACAGAGAAAAACAGAACAAAAACACAACAGAAGTATGTTTACAATAGAGCAAAAAAAAAAAAAAAAAAAGCAATCCCACACAACAACCAAAAAATTAAATAAAAGTAGGCGGTTCAGATGAATCTCCTTCGGGATGCGAACCACTGACCATTGCGTTAGGTCGGTTTAAGCTAATTCCGTGCGCTTAGACCACTTGGCTACGGGCGAAACTATGGTAACGGGAGTCCTGCAATAGGGTATTTATATAAGTCATTGGACCGTGGCTACTTGAAACTGGGCTTTTCCATGGAGTGGATTATCTTTGGCTTGTTGCGGTTTTTTTTTTTTTCTTTTCTTTTCTTTTCTGAACGTCGCGAGCTAATAGGACCTTGGCAAGGCACTTTTCTGAGAATGAGTCATTTTGCTAATTGAGCTTCTAACACTTTTGTTTGCTATTGACATGAGGTTATGTGTTGATGGGCGAGTGGTTGAGGTAGAGGAAGAGGGATTGGGAAATTCAATTCTGGAATAGTTGATATGCAAGAATATACACATCAACTGAGGCAAAACACTGCTAAGTCAAGATGGTTCAAATGAGTCTATCTCAAGGTGATATGCTCTGATCCTCAGGTTCTAAAGAAAGAAAGAAAGAAAGAAAGAAAGAAAGAAAGAAAGAAAGAAAGAAAGAGAGAGAGATACATCTTTACTTAACTAGACTAAGGTGCCCGACCGTGGAGGGCTGGGGTGGGTGTGCTCAGCAGCTGCCACTGCTCTGCCTAAGTGAAAAAACTGCACCATGACCAGTGAGAAGGGTCCCAGGAGGGTGGGTCAGGAGGCAAACTCTTTGTGCACATCGCTTCTCGGCCTTTTGGCTAAGATCAAGTGTAGTATCTGTTCTTATCAGTTTAATATCTGATCTGTCCTCTATATGAGGATATCTTATTAAGCAGATTTTTAGCCTTGGGAGATGAAAAAGGGGCTTGCTCCGTTCACTCCACGCATTGACCCGGTATTGCAGTATTGCTGGGAACGGTGCACCCTTCAAATGCCTTGTGGACAACAGAACACCAATCCAATGGAGCAGTCTGTTGTTGACTTTGATTCTGTCATCAACGATACAAGTCTCAGTCGCTGTCGGTCTTCAGGACATGTGTCAAACAAAGGGCCTGTGTACCTGTTACTGATGCCCCTCTAATGGAAGGGACAACAACTGTCCAATGGGCACTGTTGCTCTCTTTAAAATGTGGGGGAGTGCCCTCTTTAAAAAATGGCCACGGTAATGGGCTGCGTCCTGTTATTTTGAACACGGCACATCAACCGAGGAGCACCGTGAGACATTTGACTGGGACGACTACATGACCTGCTGCTCTTGACAAGAGGGCAATACTTACTTTGGTTTCTCTTCAAAACGCACAAGTCTTTCGCCTTTTACTAAAGACTTCCGTGGAGAGGAACACCAATGAGTTGAACCTATTTTTGACAGGCTTTGCCATTTGGCTGAGCCTTGTACATTTGTGAAAATAAAAGAAAGAGACACATTCCTAAGACTAAGTTGCATGCTCTGACATCAGGGGTTCTAGGCTTTGATCTCAAGGTTCTATGATCTGATCCTCAGGTTCTAATAAAGAATGAATGAGGTAAATCTTGCTCTGATTCTATGCAGTGATCTCAAGGTTATATGCTTTGATCCCTATCCTCTGATGCTCAGGTCAACGGTCATTTGGGGGAAGATGACTTACAGGGCATACTTTGTCACACTTTACCCAGGTTTAAGGTCACGTTCTCTGGGTACACGTTGGGGAAACGACCCTCTCCAACTGCATTGGACAAAGAAGTCCCACTAGCAAAGTACCAGGGACACTTGGGAACTTAGCGGCCATTTGGCGGAAGATGACTTCCAGGGCACACATGGTCTGACCTTACCCAGGTTTGAGGTCACTTTCTCTGGGTTAAGGTTGGGGAAATGCCCCTATCAAAGTGCATGGGGCTCTGAGTCAGTGTTAGGGGAAGCAACAGGGACACTGGGGAACATGAGGATGATTTGAAGGAAGATGACTTCCAGGGCACACATGGTCTAAATGTACCCAGGTTTGGGGTCACGTTCTCTGGGTACAAGTTGGGGAAATGACCCTCTCCAACTGCATTGGCCAAAGAGGTGCCACTAGCAAAGTACCAGGGACACTTGGGAACTTAGCGGTCATTTGGCAGAAGATGACTTCCAGGGCACACATGGTCTGACTTTACCCAGGTTTGAGGTCACTTGCTCTGGGTTAAGGTTGGGGAAATGCCCCTATACAAGTACATGGGACTCTGGGTCAGAGTTAGCGGAAGCAACAGGGACACACTGGGGAACATGAGGGTGATTTGAAGGAAGATGACTTCCAGGGCATACATTGGCTAACTTTACCCTGGAATAACGTCACCTTCTCTGGGTAAAAGTTGGGGTCAAGTGACCCCCCTGGAACCACCTCTGGAGCTCACCCCCTAACCCGGCTCACCCTCCGACCCCGTGCACCCACACTTAAGCACACCCCCCGAGTTAAAACCCCCTGTGCGCTTTTTTAAAAGTCCCGTGCCCCTGGTTCTCTAGAGTAAAGAATGCCCGGGACAATAGACACACAGAAAAGTGCTAGATGTTAGACGTATGCCCTTGGTTAGGTTGATAGGTGAGTGTTTGAGGGATTGGGATTGGGGAAAGTCAGTCCTGGAATAGTTTATATGCAAAATATACACAATAAACTGAGGGAATACATTTATAACTCAAGATGATGATGATGATGATGATGATAATAATAACAATAACACATTTAATTCATACAGTGCTTTTCCAAATGCTCAAAGACGCTTGACAGAGAAAAACAGAACAAAAACACAACAGAAGTATGTTTACAATAGAGCAAAAAAAAAAAAAAAAAAAGCAATCCCACACAACAACCAAAAAATTAAATAAAAGTAGGCGGTTCAGATGAATCTCCTTCGGGATGCGAACCACTGACCATTGCGTTAGGTCGGTTTAAGCTAATTCCGTGCGCTTAGACCACTTGGCTACGGGCGAAACTATGGTAACGGGAGTCCTGCAATAGGGTATTTATATAAGTCATTGGACCGTGGCTACTTGAAACTGGGCTTTTCCATGGAGTGGATTATCTTTGGCTTGTTGCGGTTTTTTTTTTTTTCTTTTCTTTTCTTTTCTGAACGTCGCGAGCTAATAGGACCTTGGCAAGGCACTTTTCTGAGAATGAGTCATTTTGCTAATTGAGCTTCTAACACTTTTGTTTGCTATTGACATGAGGTTATGTGTTGATGGGCGAGTGGTTGAGGTAGAGGAAGAGGGATTGGGAAATTCAATTCTGGAATAGTTGATATGCAAGAATATACACATCAACTGAGGCAAAACACTGCTAAGTCAAGATGGTTCAAATGAGTCTATCTCAAGGTGATATGCTCTGATCCTCAGGTTCTAAAGAAAGAAAGAAAGAAAGAAAGAAAGAAAGAAAGAAAGAAAGAAAGAAAGAAAGAGAGAGAGATACATCTTTACTTAACTAGACTAAGGTGCCCGACCGTGGAGGGCTGGGGTGGGTGTGCTCAGCAGCTGCCACTGCTCTGCCTAAGTGAAAAAACTGCACCATGACCAGTGAGAAGGGTCCCAGGAGGGTGGGTCAGGAGGCAAACTCTTTGTGCACATCGCTTCTCGGCCTTTTGGCTAAGATCAAGTGTAGTATCTGTTCTTATCAGTTTAATATCTGATCTGTCCTCTATATGAGGATATCTTATTAAGCAGATTTTTAGCCTTGGGAGATGAAAAAGGGGCTTGCTCCGTTCACTCCACGCATTGACCCGGTATTGCAGTATTGCTGGGAACGGTGCACCCTTCAAATGCCTTGTGGACAACAGAACACCAATCCAATGGAGCAGTCTGTTGTTGACTTTGATTCTGTCATCAACGATACAAGTCTCAGTCGCTGTCGGTCTTCAGGACATGTGTCAAACAAAGGGCCTGTGTACCTGTTACTGATGCCCCTCTAATGGAAGGGACAACAACTGTCCAATGGGCACTGTTGCTCTCTTTAAAATGTGGGGGAGTGCCCTCTTTAAAAAATGGCCACGGTAATGGGCTGCGTCCTGTTATTTTGAACACGGCACATCAACCGAGGAGCACCGTGAGACATTTGACTGGGACGACTACATGACCTGCTGCTCTTGACAAGAGGGCAATACTTACTTTGGTTTCTCTTCAAAACGCACAAGTCTTTCGCCTTTTACTAAAGACTTCCGTGGAGAGGAACACCAATGAGTTGAACCTATTTTTGACAGGCTTTGCCATTTGGCTGAGCCTTGTACATTTGTGAAAATAAAAGAAAGAGACACATTCCTAAGACTAAGTTGCATGCTCTGACATCAGGGGTTCTAGGCTTTGATCTCAAGGTTCTATGATCTGATCCTCAGGTTCTAATAAAGAATGAATGAGGTAAATCTTGCTCTGATTCTATGCAGTGATCTCAAGGTTATATGCTTTGATCCCTATCCTCTGATGCTCAGGTCAACGGTCATTTGGGGGAAGATGACTTACAGGGCATACTTTGTCACACTTTACCCAGGTTTAAGGTCACGTTCTCTGGGTACACGTTGGGGAAACGACCCTCTCCAACTGCATTGGACAAAGAAGTCCCACTAGCAAAGTACCAGGGACACTTGGGAACTTAGCGGCCATTTGGCGGAAGATGACTTCCAGGGCACACATGGTCTGACCTTACCCAGGTTTGAGGTCACTTTCTCTGGGTTAAGGTTGGGGAAATGCCCCTATCAAAGTGCATGGGGCTCTGAGTCAGTGTTAGGGGAAGCAACAGGGACACTGGGGAACATGAGGATGATTTGAAGGAAGATGACTTCCAGGGCACACATGGTCTAAATGTACCCAGGTTTGGGGTCACGTTCTCTGGGTACAAGTTGGGGAAATGACCCTCTCCAACTGCATTGGCCAAAGAGGTGCCACTAGCAAAGTACCAGGGACACTTGGGAACTTAGCGGTCATTTGGCAGAAGATGACTTCCAGGGCACACATGGTCTGACTTTACCCAGGTTTGAGGTCACTTGCTCTGGGTTAAGGTTGGGGAAATGCCCCTATACAAGTACATGGGACTCTGGGTCAGAGTTAGCGGAAGCAACAGGGACACACTGGGGAACATGAGGGTGATTTGAAGGAAGATGACTTCCAGGGCATACATTGGCTAACTTTACCCTGGAATAACGTCACCTTCTCTGGGTAAAAGTTGGGGTCAAGTGACCCCCCTGGAACCACCTCTGGAGCTCACCCCCTAACCCGGCTCACCCTCCGACCCCGTGCACCCACACTTAAGCACACCCCCCGAGTTAAAACCCCCTGTGCGCTTTTTTAAAAGTCCCGTGCCCCTGGTTCTCTAGAGTAAAGAATGCCCGGGACAATAGACACACAGAAAAGTGCTAGATGTTAGACGTATGCCCTTGGTTAGGTTGATAGGTGAGTGTTTGAGGGATTGGGATTGGGGAAAGTCAGTCCTGGAATAGTTTATATGCAAAATATACACAATAAACTGAGGGAATACATTTATAACTCAAGATGATGATGATGATGATGATAATAATAACAATAACACATTTAATTCATACAGTGCTTTTCCAAATGCTCAAAGACGCTTGACAGAGAAAAACAGAACAAAAACACAACAGAAGTATGTTTACAATAGAGCAAAAAAAAAAAAAAAAAAAGCAATCCCACACAACAACCAAAAAATTAAATAAAAGTAGGCGGTTCAGATGAATCTCCTTCGGGATGCGAACCACTGACCATTGGGTTAGGTCGGTTTAAGCTAATTCCGTGCGCTTAGACCACTTGGCTACGGGCGAAACTATGGTAACGGGAGTCCTGCAATAGGGTATTTATATAAGTCATTGGACCGTGGCTACTTGAAACTGGGCTTTTCCATGGAGTGGATTATCTTTGGCTTGTTGCGGTTTTTTTTTTCTTTCTTTTCTTTTCTTTTCTGAACGTCGCGAGCTAATAGGACCTTGGCAAGGCACTTTTCTGAGAATGAGTCATTTTGCTAATTGAGCTTCTAACACTTTTGTTTGCTATTGACATGAGGTTATGTGTTGATGGGCGAGTGGTTGAGGTAGAGGAAGAGGGATTGGGAAAGTCAATTCTGGAATAGTTGATATGCAAGAATATACACATCAACTGAGGCAAAACACTGCTAAGTCAAGATGGTTCAAATGAGTCTATCTCAAGGTGATATGCTCTGATCCTCAGGTTCTAAAGAAAGAAAGAAAGAAAGAAAGAAAGAAAGAAAGAGAGAGAGATACATCTTTACTTAACTAGACTAAGGTGCCCGACCGTGGAGGGCTGGGGTGGGTGTGCTCAGCAGCTGCCACTGCTCTGCCTAAGTGAAAAAACTGCACCATGACCAGTGAGAAGGGTCCCAGGAGGGTGGGTCAGGAGGCAAACTCTTTGTGCACATCGCTTCTCGGCCTTTTGGCTAAGATCAAGTGTAGTATCTGTTCTTATCAGTTTAATATCTGATATGTCCTCTATATGAGGATATCTTATTAAGCAGATTTTTAGCCTTGGGAGATGAAAAAGGGGCTTGCTCCGTTCACTCCACGCATTGACCCGGTATTGCAGTATTGCTGGGAACGGTGCACCCTTCAAATGCCTTGTGGACAACAGAACACCAATCCAATGGACCAGTCTGTTGTTGACTTTGATTCTGTCATCAACGATACAAGTCTCAGTCGCTGTCGGTCTTCAGGACATGTGTCAAACAAAGGGCCTGTGTACCTGTTACTGATGCCCCTCTAATGGAAGGGACAACAACTGTCCAATGGGCACTGTTGCTCTCTTTAAAATGTGGGGGAGTGCCCTCTTTAAAAAATGGCCACGGTAATGGGCTGCGTCCTGTTATTTTGAACACGGCACATCAACCGAGGAGCACCGTGAGACATTTGACTGGGACGACTACATGACCTGCTGCTCTTGACAAGAGGGCAATACTTACTTTGGTTTCTCTTCAAAACGCACAAGTCTTTCGCCTTTTACTAAAGACTTCCGTGGAGAGGAACACCAATGAGTTGAACCTATTTTTGACAGGCTTTGCCATTTGGCTGAGCCTTGTACATTTGTGAAAATAAAAGAAAGAGACACATTCCTAAGACTAAGTTGCATGCTCTGACATCAGGGGTTCTAGGCTTTGATCTCAAGGTTCTATGATCTGATCCTCAGGTTCTAATAAAGAATGAATGAGGTAAATCTTGCTCTGATTCTATGCAGTGATCTCAAGGTTATATGCTTTGATCCCTATCCTCTGATGCTCAGGTCAACGGTCATTTGGGGGAAGATGACTTACAGGGCATACTTTGTCACACTTTACCCAGGTTTAAGGTCACGTTCTCTGGGTACACGTTGGGGAAACGACCCTCTCCAACTGCATTGGACAAAGAAGTCCCACTAGCAAAGTACCAGGGACACTTGGGAACTTAGCGGCCATTTGGCGGAAGATGACTTCCAGGGCACACATGGTCTGACCTTACCCAGGTTTGAGGTCACTTTCTCTGGGTTAAGGTTGGGGAAATGCCCCTATCAAAGTGCATGGGGCTCTGAGTCAGTGTTAGGGGAAGCAACAGGGACACTGGGGAACATGAGGATGATTTGAAGGAAGATGACTTCCAGGGCACACATGGTCTAAATGTACCCAGGTTTGGGGTCACGTTCTCTGGGTACAAGTTGGGGAAATGACCCTCTCCAACTGCATTGGACAAAGAGGTCCCACTAGCAAAGTACCAGGGTCACTTGGGAACTTAGCGGCCATTTGGCGGAAGATGACTTCCAGGGCACACATGGTCTGACTTTACCCAGGTTTGAGGTCACTTGCTCTGGGTTACGGTTGGGGAAATGCCCCTATCAAAGTGCATGGGGCTCTGAGTCAGTGTTAGGGGAAGCAACAGGGACACTGGGGAACATGAGGATGATTTGAAGGAAGATGACTTCCAGGGCACACATGGTCTAAATGTACCCAGGTTTGGGGTCACGTTCTCTGGGTACAAGTTGGGGAAATGACCCTCTCCAACTGCATTGGCCAAAGAGGTGCCACTAGCAAAGTACCAGGGACACTTGGGAACTTAGCGGTCATTTGGCAGAAGATGACTTCCAGGGCACACATGGTCTGACTTTACCCAGGTTTGAGGTCACTTGCTCTGGGTTAAGGTTGGGGAAATGCCCCTATACAAGTACATGGGACTCTGGGTCAGAGTTAGCGGAAGCAACAGGGACACACTGGGGAACATGAGGGTGATTTGAAGGAAGATGACTTCCAGGGCATACATTGGCTAACTTTACCCTGGAATAACGTCACCTTCTCTGGGTAAAAGTTGGGGTCAAGTGACCCCCCTGGAACCACCTCTGGAGCTCACCCCCTAACCCGGCTCACCCTCCGACCCCGTGCACCCACACTTAAGCACACCCCCCGAGTTAAAACCCCCTGTGCGCTTTTTTAAAAGTCCCGTGCCCCTGGTTCTCTAGAGTAAAGAATGCCCGGGACAATAGACACACAGAAAAGTGCTAGATGTTAGACGTATGCCCTTGGTTAGGTTGATAGGTGAGTGTTTGAGGGATTGGGATTGGGGAAAGTCAGTCCTGGAATAGTTTATATGCAAAATATACACAATAAACTGAGGGAATACATTTATAACTCAAGATGATGATGATGATAATAATAACAATAACACATTTAATTCATACAGTGCTTTTCCAAATGCTCAAAGACGCTTGACAGAGAAAAACAGAACAAAAACACAACAGAAGTATGTTTACAATAGAGCAAAAAAAAAAAAAAAAAAAGCAATCCCACACAACAACCAAAAAATTAAATAAAAGTAGGCGGTTCAGATGAATCTCCTTCGGGATGCGAACCACTGACCATTGGGTTAGGTCGGTTTAAGCTAATTCCGTGCGCTTAGACCACTTGGCTACGGGCGAAACTATGGTAACGGGAGTCCTGCAATAGGGTATTTATATAAGTCATTGGACCGTGGCTACTTGAAACTGGGCTTTTCCATGGAGTGGATTTTCTTTGGCTTGTTGCGTTTTTTTTTTTTTCTTTTCTTTTCTTTTCTGAACGTCGCGAGCTAATAGGACCTTGGCAAGGCACTTTTCTGAGAATGAGTCATTTTGCTAATTGAGCTTCTAACACTTTTGTTTGCTATTGACATGAGGTTATGTGTTGATGGGCGAGTGGTTGAGGTAGAGGAAGAGGGATTGGGAAAGTCAATTCTGGAATAGTTGATATGCAAGAATATACACATCAACTGAGGCAAAACACTGCTAAGTCAAGATGGTTCAAATGAGTCTATCTCAAGGTGATATGCTCTGATCCTCAGGTTCTAAAGAAAGAAAGAAAGAGAGAGATACATCTTTACTTAACTAGACTAAGGTGCCCGACCGTGGAGGAATGGGGTGGGTGTGCTCAGCAGCTGCCACTGCTCTGCCTAAGTGAAAAAACTGCACCATGACCAGTGAGAAGGGTCCCAGGAGGGTGGGTCAGGAGGCAAACTCTTTGTGCACATCGCTTCTCGGCCTTTTGGCTAAGATCAAGTGTAGTATCTGTTCTTATCAGTTTAATATCTGATATGTCCTCTATATGAGGATATCTTATTAAGCAGATTTTTAGCCTTGGGAGATGAAAAAGGGGCTTGCTCCGTTCACTCCACGCATTGACCCGGTATTGCAGTATTGCTGGGAACGGTGCACCCTTCAAATGCCTTGTGGACAACAGAACACCAATCCAATGGAGCAGTCTGTTGTTGACTTTGATTCTGTCATCAACGATACAAGTCTCAGTCGCTGTCGGTCTTCAGGACATGTGTCAAACAAAGGGCCTGTGTACCTGTTACTGATGCCCCTCTAATGGAAGGGACAACAACTGTCCAATGGGCACTGTTGCTCTCTTTAAAATGTGGGGGAGTGCCCTCTTTAAAAAATGGCCACGGTAATGGGCTGCGTCCTGTTATTTTGAACACGGCACATCAACCGAGGAGCACCGTGAGACATTTGACTGGGACGACTACATGACCTGCTGCTCTTGACAAGAGGGCAATACTTACTTTGGTTTCTCTTCAAAACGCACAAGTCTTTCGCCTTTTACTAAAGACTTCCGTGGAGAGGAACACCAATGAGTTGAACCTATGTTTGACAGGCTTTGCCATTTGGCTGAGCCTTGTACATTTGTGAAAATAAAAGAAAGAGACACATTCCTAAGACTAAGTTGCATGCTCTGACATCAGGGGTTCTAGGCTTTGATCTCAAGGTTCTATGATCTGATCCTCAGGTTCTAATAAAGAATGAATGAGGTAAATCTTGCTCTGATTCTATGCAGTGATCTCAAGGTTATATGCTTTGATCCCTATCCTCTGATGCTCAGGTCAACGGTCATTTGGGGGAAGATGACTTACAGGGCATACTTTGTCACACTTTACCCAGGTTTAAGGTCACGTTCTCTGGGTACACGTTGGGGAAACGACCCTCTCCAACTGCATTGGACAAAGAAGTCCCACTAGCAAAGTACCAGGGACACTTGGGAACTTAGCGGTCATTTGGCAGAAGATGACTTCCAGGGCACACATGGTCTGACTTTACCCAGGTTTGAGGTCACTTGCTCTGGGTTAAGGTTGGGGAAATGCCCCTATACAAGTACATGGGACTCTGGGTCAGAGTTAGCGGAAGCAACAGGGACACACTGGGGAACATGAGGGTGATTTGAAGGAAGATGACTTCCAGGGCATACATTGGCTAACTTTACCCTGGAATAACGTCACCTTCTCTGGGTAAAAGTTGGGGTCAAGTGACCCCCCTGGAACCACCTCTGGAGCTCACCCCCTAACCCGGCTCACCCTCCGACCCCGTGCACCCACACTTAAGCACACCCCCCGAGTTAAAACCCCCTGTGCGCTTTTTTAAAAGTCCCGTGCCCCTGGTTCTCTAGAGTAAAGAATGCCCGGGACAATAGACACACAGAAAAGTGCTAGATGTTAGACGTATGCCCTTGGTTAGGTTGATAGGTGAGTGTTTGAGGGATTGGGATTGGGGAAAGTCAGTCCTGGAATAGTTTATATGCAAAATATACACAATAAACTGAGGGAATACATTTATAACTCAAGATGATGATGATGATAATAATAACAATAACACATTTAATTCATACAGTGCTTTTCCAAATGCTCAAAGACGCTTGACAGAGAAAAACAGAACAAAAACACAACAGAAGTATGTTTACAATAGAGCAAAAAAAAAAAAAAAAAAAGCAATCCCACACAACAACCAAAAAATTAAATAAAAGTAGGCGGTTCAGATGAATCTCCTTCGGGATGCGAACCACTGACCATTGGGTTAGGTCGGTTTAAGCTAATTCCGTGCGCTTAGACCACTTGGCTACGGGCGAAACTATGGTAACGGGAGTCCTGCAATAGGGTATTTATATAAGTCATTGGACCGTGGCTACTTGAAACTGGGCTTTTCCATGGAGTGGATTATCTTTGGCTTGTTGCGTTTTTTTTTTTTTTCTTTTCTTTTCTTTTCTGAACGTCGCGAGCTAATAGGACCTTGGCAAGGCACTTTTCTGAGAATGAGTCATTTTGCTAATTGAGCTTCTAACACTTTTGTTTGCTATTGACATGAGGTTATGTGTTGATGGGCGAGTGGTTGAGGTAGAGGAAGAGGGATTGGGAAAGTCAATTCTGGAATAGTTGATATGCAAGAATATACACATCAACTGAGGCAAAACACTGCTAAGTCAAGATGGTTCAAATGAGTCTATCTCAAGGTGATATGCTCTGATCCTCAGGTTCTAAAGAAAGAAAGAAAGAGAGAGATACATCTTTACTTAACTAGACTAAGGTGCCCGACCGTGGAGGAATGGGGTGGGTGTGCTCAGCAGCTGCCACTGCTCTGCCTAAGTGAAAAAACTGCACCATGACCAGTGAGAAGGGTCCCAGGAGGGTGGGTCAGGAGGCAAACTCTTTGTGCACATCGCTTCTCGGCCTTTTGGCTAAGATCAAGTGTAGTATCTGTTCTTATCAGTTTAATATCTGATATGTCCTCTATATGAGGATATCTTATTAAGCAGATTTTTAGCCTTGGGAGATGAAAAAGGGGCTTGCTCCGTTCACTCCACGCATTGACCCGGTATTGCAGTATTGCTGGGAACGGTGCACCCTTCAAATGCCTTGTGGACAACAGAACACCAATCCAATGGAGCAGTCTGTTGTTGACTTTGATTCTGTCATCAACGATACAAGTCTCAGTCGCTGTCGGTCTTCAGGACATGTGTCAAACAAAGGGCCTGTGTACCTGTTACTGATGCCCCTCTAATGGAAGGGACAACAACTGTCCAATGGGCACTGTTGCTCTCTTTAAAATGTGGGGGAGTGCCCTCTTTAAAAAATGGCCACGGTAATGGGCTGCGTCCTGTTATTTTGAACACGGCACATCAACCGAGGAGCACCGTGAGACATTTGACTGGGACGACTACATGACCTGCTGCTCTTGACAAGAGGGCAATACTTACTTTGGTTTCTCTTCAAAACGCACAAGTCTTTCGCCTTTTACTAAAGACTTCCGTGGAGAGGAACACCAATGAGTTGAACCTATGTTTGACAGGCTTTGCCATTTGGCTGAGCCTTGTACATTTGTGAAAATAAAAGAAAGAGACACATTCCTAAGACTAAGTTGCATGCTCTGACATCAGGGGTTCTAGGCTTTGATCTCAAGGTTCTATGATCTGATCCTCAGGTTCTAATAAAGAATGAATGAGGTAAATCTTGCTCTGATTCTATGCAGTGATCTCAAGGTTATATGCTTTGATCCCTATCCTCTGATGCTCAGGTCAACGGTCATTTGGGGGAAGATGACTTACAGGGCATACTTTGTCACACTTTACCCAGGTTTAAGGTCACGTTCTCTGGGTACACGTTGGGGAAACGACCCTCTCCAACTGCATTGGACAAAGAAGTCCCACTAGCAAAGTACCAGGGACACTTGGGAACTTAGCGGCCATTTGGCGGAAGATGACTTCCAGGGCACACATGGTCTGACCTTACCCAGGTTTGAGGTCACTTTCTCTGGGTTAAGGTTGGGGAAATGCCCCCATCAAAGTGCATGGGGCTCTGAGTCAGTGTTAGGGGAAGCAACAGGGACACTGGGGAACATGAGGATGATTTGAAGGAAGATGACTTGCAGGGCACACGTGGTCTAAATGTACCCAGGTTTGGGGGTCACGTTCTCTGGGTACAAGTTGGGGAAATGACCCTCTCCAACTGCATTGGACAAAGAGGTCCCACTAGCAAAGTACCAGGGACACTTGGGAACTTAGCGGCCATTTGGCGGAAGATGACTTCCAGGGCACACATGGTCTGACTTTACCCAGGTTTGAGGTCACTTGCTCTGGGTTACGGTTGGGGAAATGCCCCTATCAAAGTGCATGGGGCTCTGAGTCAGTGTTAGGGGAAGCAACAGGGACACTGGGGAACATGAGGATGATTTGAAGGAAGATGACTTCCAGGGCACACATGGTCTAAATGTACCCAGGTTTGGGGTCACGTTCTCTGGGTACAAGTTGGGGAAATGACCCTCTCCAACTGCATTGGCCAAAGAGGTGCCACTAGCAAAGTACCAGGGACACTTGGGAACTTAGCGGTCATTTGGCAGAAGATGACTTCCAGGGCACACATGGTCTGACTTTACCCAGGTTTGAGGTCACTTGCTCTGGGTTAAGGTTGGGGAAATGCCCCTATACAAGTACATGGGACTCTGGGTCAGAGTTAGCGGAAGCAACAGGGACACACTGGGGAACATGAGGGTGATTTGAAGGAAGATGACTTCCAGGGCATACATTGGCTAACTTTACCCTGGAATAACGTCACCTTCTCTGGGTAAAAGTTGGGGTCAAGTGACCCCCCTGGAACCACCTCTGGAGCTCACCCCCTAACCCGGCTCACCCTCCGACCCCGTGCACCCACACTTAAGCACACCCCCCGAGTTAAAACCCCCTGTGCGCTTTTTTAAAAGTCCCGTGCCCCTGGTTCTCTAGAGTAAAGAATGCCCGGGACAATAGACACACAGAAAAGTGCTAGATGTTAGACGTATGCCCTTGGTTAGGTTGATAGGTGAGTGTTTGAGGGATTGGGATTGGGGAAAGTCAGTCCTGGAATAGTTTATATGCAAAATATACACAATAAACTGAGGGAATACATTTATAACTCAAGATGATGATGATGATGATAATAATAACAATAACACATTTAATTCATACAGTGCTTTTCCAAATGCTCAAAGACGCTTGACAGAGAAAAACAGAACAAAAACACAACAGAAGTATGTTTACAATAGAGCAAAAAAAAAAAAAAAAAAAGCAATCCCACACAACAACCAAAAAATTAAATAAAAGTAGGCGGTTCAGATGAATCTCCTTCGGGATGCGAACCACTGACCATTGGGTTAGGTCGGTTTAAGCTAATTCCGTGCGCTTAGACCACTTGGCTACGGGCGAAACTATGGTAACAGGAGTCCTGCAATAGGGTATTTATATAAGTCATTGGACCGTGGCTACTTGAAACTGGGCTTTTCCATGGAGTGGATTATCTTTGGCTTGTTGCGTTTTTTTTTTTTTTTTCTTTTCTTTTCTTTTCTGAACGTCGCGAGCTAATAGGACCTTGGCAAGGCACTTTTCTGAGAATGAGTCATTTTGCTAATTGAGCTTCTAACACTTTTGTTTGCTATTGACATGAGGTTATGTGTTGATGGGCGAGTGGTTGAGGTAGAGGAAGAGGGATTGGGAAAGTCAATTCTGGAATAGTTGATATGCAAGAATATACACATCAACTGAGGCAAAACACTGCTAAGTCAAGATGGTTCAAATGAGTCTATCTCAAGGTGATATGCTCTGATCCTCAGGTTCTAAAGAAAGAGAGAAAGAGAGAAAGAGAGAGAGAAAGAAAGAAAGAAAGAGAGAGATACATCTTTACTTAACTAGACTAAGGTGCCCGACCGTGGAGGGCTGGGGTGGGTGTGCTCAGCAGCTGCCACTGCTCTGCCTAAGTGAAAAAACTGCACCATGACCAGTGAGAAGGGTCCCAGGAGGGTGGGTCAGGAGGCAAACTCTTTGTGCACATCGCTTCTCGGCCTTTTGGCTAAGATCAAGTGTAGTATCTGTTCTTATCAGTTTAATATCTGATATGTCCTCTATATGAGGATATCTTATTAAGCAGATTTTTAGCCTTGGGAGATGAAAAAGGGGCTTGCTCCGTTCACTCCACGCATTGACCCGGTATTGCAGTATTGCTGGGAACGGTGCACCCTTCAAATGCCTTGTGGACAACAGAACACCAATCCAATGGAGCAGTCTGTTGTTGACTTTGATTCTGTCATCAACGATACAAGTCTCAGTCGCTGTCGGTCTTCAGGACATGTGTCAAACAAAGGGCCTGTGTACCTGTTACTGATGCCCCTCTAATGGAAGGGACAACAACTGTCCAATGGGCACTGTTGCTCTCTTTAAAATGTGGGGGAGTGCCCTCTTTAAAAAATGGCCACGGTAATGGGCTGCGTCCTGTTATTTTGAACACGGCACATCAACCGAGGAGCACCGTGAGACATTTGACTGGGACGACTACATGACCTGCTGCTCTTGACAAGAGGGCAATACTTACTTTGGTTTCTCTTCAAAACGCACAAGTCTTTCGCCTTTTACTAAAGACTTCCGTGGAGAGGAACACCAATGAGTTGAACCTATTTTTGACAGGCTTTGCCGTTTGGCTGAGCCTTGTACATTTGTGAAAATAAAAGAAAGAGACACATTCCTAAGACTAAGTTGCATGCTCTGACATCAGGGGTTCTAGGCTTTGATCTCAAGGTTCTATGATCTGATCCTCAGGTTCTAATAAAGAATGAATGAGGTAAATCTTGCTCTGATTCTATGCAGTGATCTCAAGGTTATATGCTTTGATCCCTATCCTCTGATGCTCAGGTCAACGGTCATTTGGGGGAAGATGACTTACAGGGCATACTTTGTCACACTTTACCCAGGTTTAAGGTCACGTTCTCTGGGTACACGTTGGGGAAACGACCCTCTCCAACTGCATTGGACAAAGAAGTCCCACTAGCAAAGTACCAGGGACACTTGGGAACTTAGCGGCCATTTGGCGGAAGATGACTTCCAGGGCACACATGGTCTGACCTTACCCAGGTTTGAGGTCACTTTCTCTGGGTTACGGTTGGGGAAATGCCCCTATCAAAGTGCATGGGGCTCTGAGTCAGTGTTAGGGGAAGCAACAGGGACACTGGGGAACATGAGGATGATTTGAAGGAAGATGACTTCCAGGGCACACATGGTCTAAATGTACCCAGGTTTGGGGTCACGTTCTCTGGGTACAAGTTGGGGAAATGACCCTCTCCAACTGCATTGGCCAAAGAGGTGCCACTAGCAAAGTACCAGGGACACTTGGGAACTTAGCGGTCATTTGGCAGAAGATGACTTCCAGGGCACACATGGTCTGACTTTACCCAGGTTTGAGGTCACTTGCTCTGGGTTAAGGTTGGGGAAATGCCCCTATACAAGTACATGGGACTCTGGGTCAGAGTTAGCGGAAGCAACAGGGACACACTGGGGAACATGAGGGTGATTTGAAGGAAGATGACTTCCAGGGCATACATTGGCTAACTTTACCCTGGAATAACGTCACCTTCTCTGGGTAAAAGTTGGGGTCAAGTGACCCCCCTGGAACCACCTCTGGAGCTCACCCCCTAACCCGGCTCACCCTCCGACCCCGTGCACCCACACTTAAGCACACCCCCCGAGTTAAAACCCCCTGTGCGCTTTTTTAAAAGTCCCGTGCCCCTGGTTCTCTAGAGTAAAGAATGCCCGGGACAATAGACACACAGAAAAGTGCTAGATGTTAGACGTATGCCCTTGGTTAGGTTGATAGGTGAGTGTTTGAGGGATTGGGATTGGGGAAAGTCAGTCCTGGAATAGTTTATATGCAAAATATACACAATAAACTGAGGGAATACATTTATAACTCAAGATGATGATGATGATGATGATAATAATAACAATAACACATTTAATTCATACAGTGCTTTTCCAAATGCTCAAAGACGCTTGACAGAGAAAAACAGAACAAAAACACAACAGAAGTATGTTTACAATAGAGCAAAAAAAAAAAAAAAAAAAAGCAATCCCACACAACAACCAAAAAATTAAATAAAAGTAGGCGGTTCAGATGAATCTCCTTCGGGATGCGAACCACTGACCATTGGGTTAGGTCGGTTTAAGCTAATTCCGTGCGCTTAGACCACTTGGCTACGGGCGAAACTATGGTAACGGGAGTCCTGCAATAGGGTATTTATATAAGTCATTGGACCGTGGCTACTTGAAACTGGGCTTTTCCATGGAGTGGATTATCTTTGGCTTGTTGCGTTTTTTTTTTTTTTCTTTTCTTTTCTTTTCTGAACGTCGCGAGCTAATAGGACCTTGGCAAGGCACTTTTCTGAGAATGAGTCATTTTGCTAATTGAGCTTCTAACACTTTTGTTTGCTATTGACATGAGGTTATGTGTTGATGGGCGAGTGGTTGAGGTAGAGGAAGAGGGATTGGGAAAGTCAATTCTGGAATAGTTGATATGCAAGAATATACACATCAACTGAGGCAAAACACTGCTAAGTCAAGATGGTTCAAATGAGTCTATCTCAAGGTGATATGCTCTGATCCTCAGGTTCTAAAGAAAGAGAGAAAGAGAGAAAGAGAGAAAGAGAGAGAGAAAGAAAGAAAGAAAGAAAGAAAGAAAGAAAGAGAGAGATACATCTTTACTTAACTAGACTAAGGTGCCCGACCGTGGAGGGCTGGGGTGGGTGTGCTCAGCAGCTGCCACTGCTCTGCCTAAGTGAAAAAACTGCACCATGACCAGTGAGAAGGGTCCCAGGAGGGTGGGTCAGGAGGCAAACTCTTTGTGCACATCGCTTCTCGGCCTTTTGGCTAAGATCAAGTGTAGTATCTGTTCTTATCAGTTTAATATCTGATATGTCCTCTATATGAGGATATCTTATTAAGCAGATTTTTAGCCTTGGGAGATGAAAAAGGGGCTTGCTCCGTTCACTCCACGCATTGACCCGGTATTGCAGTATTGCTGGGAACGGTGCACCCTTCAAATGCCTTGTGGACAACAGAACACCAATCCGATGGAGCAGTCTGTTGTTGACTTTGATTCTGTCATCAACGATACAAGTCTCAGTCGCTGTCGGTCTTCAGGACATGTGTCAAACAAAGGGCCTGTGTACCTGTTACTGATGCCCCTCTAATGGAAGGGACAACAACTGTCCAATGGGCACTGTTGCTCTCTTTAAAATGTGGGGGAGTGCCCTCTTTAAAAAATGGCCACGGTAATGGGCTGCGTCCTGTTATTTTGAACACGGCACATCAACCGAGGAGCACCGTGAGACATTTGACTGGGACGACTACATGACCTGCTGCTCTTGACAAGAGGGCAATACTTACTTTGGTTTCTCTTCAAAACGCACAAGTCTTTCGCCTTTTACTAAAGACTTCCGTGGAGAGGAACACCAATGAGTTGAACCTATTTTTGACAGGCTTTGCCGTTTGGCTGAGCCTTGTACATTTGTGAAAATAAAAGAAAGAGACACATTCCTAAGACTAAGTTGCATGCTCTGACATCAGGGGTTCTAGGCTTTGATCTCAAGGTTCTATGATCTGATCCTCAGGTTCTAATAAAGAATGAATGAGGTAAATCTTGCTCTGATTCTATGCAGTGATCTCAAGGTTATATGCTTTGATCCCTATCCTCTGATGCTCAGGTCAACGGTCATTTGGGGGAAGATGACTTACAGGGCATACTTTGTCACACTTTACCCAGGTTTAAGGTCACGTTCTCTGGGTACACGTTGGGGAAACGACCCTCTCCAACTGCATTGGACAAAGAAGACCCACTAGCAAAGTACCAGGGACACTTGGGAACTTAGCGGCCATTTGGCGGAAGATGACTTCCAGGGCACACATGGTCTGACCTTACCCAGGTTTGAGGTCACTTTCTCTGGGTTAAGGTTGGGGAAATGCCCCTATCAAAGTGCATGGGGCTCTGAGTCAGTGTTAGGGGAAGCAACAGGGACACTGGGGAACATGAGGATGATTTGAAGGAAGATGACTTCCAGGGCACACATGGTCTAAATGTACCCAGGTTCGGGGGTCACGTTCTCTGGGTACAAGTTGGGGAAATTACCCCCTCCAACTGCATTGGACAAAGAAGTCCCACTAGCAAAGTACCAGGGACACTTGGGAACTTAGCGGTCATTTGGCAGAAGATGACTTCCAGGGCACACATGGTCTGACTTTACCCAGGTTTGAGGTCACTTTCTCTGGGTTAAGGTTGGGGAAATGCCCCTATACAAGTACATGGGACTCTGGGTCAGAGTTAGCGGAAGCAACAGGGACACACTGGGGAACATGAGGGTGATTTGAAGGAAGATGACTTCCAGGGCATACATTGGCTAACTTTACCCTGGAACAACGTCACCTTCTCTGGGTAAAAGTTGGGGTCAAGTGACCCCCCTGGAACCACCTCTGGAGCTCACCCCCTAACCCGGCTCACCCTCCGACCCCGTGCACCCACACTTAAGCACACCCCCCGAGTTAAAACCCCCTGTGCGCTTTTTTAAAAGTCCCGTGCCCCTGGTTCTCTAGAGTAAAGAATGCCCGGGACAATAGACACACAGAAAAGTGCTAGATGTTAGACGTATGCCCTTGGTTAGGTTGATAGGTGAGTGTTTGAGGGATTGGGATTGGGGAAAGTCAGTCCTGGAATAGTTTATATGCAAAATATACACAATAAACTGAGGGAATACATTTATAACTCAAGATGATGATGATGATAATAATAACAATAACACATTTAATTCATACAGTGCTTTTCCAAATGCTCAAAGACGCTTGACAGAGAAAAACAGAACAAAAACACAACAGAAGTATGTTTACAATAGTGCAAAAAAAAAAAAAAAAAAGCAATCCCACACAACAATTAAATAAAAGTAGGCGGTTCAGATGAATCTCCCACACAATAAAAGTAGGCGGTTCAGATGAATCTCCTTCGGGATGCGAACCACTGACCATTGGGTTAGGTCGGTTTAAGCTAATTCCGTGCGCTTAGACCACTTGGCTACGGGCGAAACTATGGTAACAGGAGTCCTGCAATAGGGTATTTATATAAGTCATTGGACCGTGGCTACTTGAAACTGGGCTTTTCCATGGAGTGGATTATCTTTGGCTTGTTGCGTTTTTTTTTTTTTTCTTTTCTTTTCTTTTCTGAACGTCGCGAGCTAATAGGACCTTGGCAAGGCACTTTTCTGAGAATGAGTCATTTTGCTAATTGAGCTTCTAACACTTTTGTTTGCTATTGACATGAGGTTATGTGTTGATGGGCGAGTGGTTGAGGTAGAGGAAGAGGGATTGGGAAAGTCAATTCTGGAATAGTTGATATGCAAGAATATACACATCAACTGAGGCAAAACACTGCTAAGTCAAGATGGTTCAAATGAGTCTATCTCAAGGTGATATGCTCTGATCCTCAGGTTCTAAAGAAAGAGAGAAAGAGAGAAAGAGAGAAAGAGAGAAAGAAAGAAAGAAAGAGAGAGAGAGATACATCTTTACTTAACTAGACTAAGGTGCCCGACCGTGGAGGGCTGGGGTGGGTGTGCTCAGCAGCTGCCACTGCTCTGCCTAAGTGAAAAAACTGCACCATGACCAGTGAGAAGGGTCCCAGGAGGGTGGGTCAGGAGGCAAACTCTTTGTGCACATCGCTTCTCGGCCTTTTGGCTAAGATCAAGTGTAGTATCTGTTCTTATCAGTTTAATATCTGATATGTCCTCTATATGAGGATATCTTATTAAGCAGATTTTTAGCCTTGGGAGATGAAAAAGGGGCTTGCTCCGTTCACTCCACGCATTGACCCGGTATTGCAGTATTGCTGGGAACGGTGCACCCTTCAAATGCCTTGTGGACAACAGAACACCAATCCAATGGAGCAGTCTGTTGTTGACTTTGATTCTGTCATCAACGATACAAGTCTCAGTCGCTGTCGGTCTTCAGGACATGTGTCAAACAAAGGGCCTGTGTACCTGTTACTGATGCCCCTCTAATGGAAGGGACAACAACTGTCCAATGGGCACTGTTGCTCTCTTTAAAATGTGGGGGAGTGCCCTCTTTAAAAAATGGCCACGGTAATGGGCTGCGTCCTGTTATTTTGAACACGGCACATCAACCGAGGAGCACCGTGAGACATTTGACTGGGACGACTACATGACCTGCTGCTCTTGACAAGAGGGCAATACTTACTTTGGTTTCTCTTCAAAACGCACAAGTCTTTCGCCTTTTACTAAAGACTTCCGTGGAGAGGAACACCAATGAGTTGAACCTATTTTTGACAGGCTTTGCCGTTTGGCTGAGCCTTGTACATTTGTGAAAATAAAAGAAAGAGACACATTCCTAAGACTAAGTTGCATGCTCTGACATCAGGGGTTCTAGGCTTTGATCTCAAGGTTCTATGATCTGATCCTCAGGTTCTAATAAAGAATGAATGAGGTAAATCTTGCTCTGATTCTATGCAGTGATCTCAAGGTTATATGCTTTGATCCCTATCCTCTGATGCTCAGGTCAACGGTCATTTGGGGGAAGATGACTTACAGGGCATACTTTGTCACACTTTACCCAGGTTTAAGGTCACGTTCTCTGGGTACACGTTGGGGAAACGACCCTCTCCAACTGCATTGGACAAAGAAGTCCCACTAGCAAAGTACCAGGGACACTTGGGAACTTAGCGGCCATTTGGCGGAAGATGACTTCCAGGGCACACATGGTCTGACCTTACCCAGGTTTGAGGTCACTTTCTCTGGGTTAAGGTTGGGGAAATGCCCCTATCAAAGTGCATGGGGCTCTGAGTCAGTGTTAGGGGAAGCAACAGGGACACTGGGGAACATGAGGATGATTTGAAGGAAGATGACTTCCAGGGCACACATGGTCTAAATGTACCCAGGTTTGGGGTCACGTTCTCTGGGTACAAGTTGGGGAAATGACCCTCTCCAACTGCATTGGCCAAAGAGGTGCCACTAGCAAAGTACCAGGGACACTTGGGAACTTAGCGGTCATTTGGCAGAAGATGACTTCCAGGGCACACATGGTCTGTGTCAAGTTATGGCTTTGGACCTATCCGCCTTCCCACTTGATAGGGATTGGTGCATCTACCCGGATTTAAACGGGTTTCACTCAGAATGACGACAAACTTCTTCCTTTTTTCTTTCTCCTTTTATTCTGGAATCAAGCCACTGCAGTCATTTTCATTCGCGCCATACGGCAACGAAAGAGGTGAAAAACCTTTGGAGGGAAAACAGAAAACCCCCATTTCAAATATGCCAGCAAAGAAATCTTTCCAATTTGCACCCGTGCACAAAACCTACCTTCACCACCTACAGATCCCCAGCTGTGCTTCCACCAACATGTACATTGCAAACAATATAACGAGACACCAGACAATCAACCTAAGACAAACTCCCCATTTAACCCCAACGATATCTGTCCCAAACAATTCACCCCTGCACAAGTGAGTGAGCGCGCTGCGGAGCCCCATGACGTCGCTGACGCTCCCGCACTGGCGGTGAAAGTGAAAGTCAGTCAGTCAGCGTTCAGAATTTGCCTCTTACCGGCTGCCTCTCCGGACTTGTCGATGCCCCGTTATTGCCGCAGATCATCTGCTTTGTACTCTCTCTTTTTTTTTTTTTTGCTTGCGGCGTTTGCTCCTCCCCTCTTAAGTGCGCCCCGTGGTTATTTCCGGTCCCGTTTTCAATTACTTTGCTTACGACCCACCTGTCCGTTCCTATTTTATGTTTTACTTTCTATTTATCTTATTTCTGCTAGAAAGTCTACACGTTTGACTCGACAGTCTGACTTTACCCAGGTTTGAGGTCACTTGCTCTGGGTTAAGGTTGGGGAAATGCCCCTATACAAGTACATGGGGCTCTGAGTCAGTGTTAGGGGAAGCAACAGGGACACTGGGGAACATGAGGATGATTTGAAGGAAGATGACTTGCAGGGCACACGTGGTCTAAATGTACCCAGATTTGGGGGTCACGTTCTCTGGGTACAAGTTGGGGAAATGACCCTCTCCAACTGCATTGGACAAAGAGGTCCCACTAGCAAAGTACCAGGGTCACTTGGGAACTTAGCGGCCATTTGGCGGAAGATGACTTCCAGGGCACACATGGTCTGACTTTACCCAGGTTTGAGGTCACTTGCTCTGGGTTACGGTTGGGGAAATGCCCCTATCAAAGTGCATGGGGCTCTGAGTCAGTGTTAGGGGAAGCAACAGGGACACTGGGGAACATGAGGATGATTTGAAGGAAGATGACTTCCAGGGCACACATGGTCTAAATGTACCCAGGTTTGGGGTCACGTTCTCTGGGTACAAGTTGGGGAAATGACCCTCTCCAACTGCATTGGCCAAAGAGGTGCCACTAGCAAAGTACCAGGGACACTTGGGAACTTAGCGGTCATTTGGCAGAAGATGACTTCCAGGGCACACATGGTCTGACTTTACCCAGGTTTGAGGTCACTTGCTCTGGGTTAAGGTTGGGGAAATGCCCCTATACAAGTACATGGGACTCTGGGTCAGAGTTAGCGGAAGCAACAGGGACACACTGAGGAACATGAGGGTGATTTGAAGGAAGATGACTTCCAGGGCATACATTGGCTAACTTTACCCTGGAATAACGTCACCTTCTCTGGGTAAAAGTTGGGGTCAAGTGACCCCCCTGGAACCACCTCTGGAGCTCACCCCCTAACCCGGCTCACCCTCCGACCCCGTGCACCCACACTTAAGCACACCCCCCGAGTTAAAACCCCCTGTGCGCTTTTTTAAAAGTCCCGTGCTCCTGGTTCTCTAGAGTAAAGAATGCCCGGGACAATAGACACACAGAAAAGTGCTAGATGTTAGACGTATGCCCTTGGTTAGGTTGATAGGTGAGTGTTTGAGGGATTGGGATTGGGGAAAGTCAGTCCTGGAATAGTTTATATGCAAAATATACACAATAAACTGAGGGAATACATTCATAACTCAAGATGATGATGATGATAATAATAACAATAACACATTTAATTCATACAGTGCTTTTCCAAATGCTCAAAGACGCTTGACAGAGAAAAACAGAACAAAAACACAACAGAAGTATGTTTACAATAGAGCAAAAAAAAAAAAAAAAAAAGCAATCCCACACAACAACCAAAAAATTAAATAAAAGTAGGCGGTTCAGATGAGTCTCCTTCGGGATGCGAACCACTGACCATTGGGTAAGGTCGGTTTAAGCTAATTCCGTGCGCTTAGACCACTTGGCTACGGGCGAAACTATGGTAACGGGATTCCTGCAATAGGGTATTTATATAAGTCATTGGACCGTGGCTACTTGAAACTGGGCTTTTCCATGGAGTGGATTATCTTTGGCTTGTTGCGTTTTTTTTTTTTCTTTTCTTTTCTTTTCTGAACGTCGCGAGCTAATAGGACCTTGGCAAGGCACTTTTCTGAGAATGAGTCATTTTGCTAATTGAGCTTCTAACACTTTTGTTTGCTATTGACATGAGGTTATGTGTTGATGGGCGAGTGGTTGAGGTAGAGGAAGAGGGATTGGGAAAGTCAATTCTGGAATAGTTGATATGCAAGAATATACACATCAACTGAGGCAAAACACTGCTAAGTCAAGATGGTTCAAATGAGTCTATCTCAAGGTGATATGCTCTGATCCTCAGGTTCTAAAGAAAGAAAGAAAGAAAGAAAGAGAGAGAGAGATACATCTTTACTTAACTAGACTAAGGTGCCCGACCGTGGAGGAATGGGGTGGGTGTGCTCAGCAGCTGCCACTGCTCTGCCTAAGTGAAAAAACTGCACCATGACCAGTGAGAAGGGTCCCAGGAGGGTGGGTCAGGAGGCAAACTCTTTGTGCACATCGCTTCTCGGCCTTTTGGCTAAGATCAAGTGTAGTATCTGTTCTTATCAGTTTAATATCTGATATGTCCTCTATATGAGGATATCTTATTAAGCAGATTTTTAGCCTTGGGAGATGAAGAAGGGGCTTGCTCCGTTCACTCCACGCATTGACCCGGTATTGCAGTATTGCTGGGAACGGTGCACCCTTCAAATGCCTTGTGGACAACAGAACACCAATCCAATGGAGCAGTCTGTTGTTGACTTTGATTCTGTCATCAACGATACAAGTCTCAGTCGCTGTCGGTCTTCAGGACATGTGTCAAACAAAGGGCCTGTGTACCTGTTACTGATGCCCCTCTAATGGAAGGGACAACAACTGTCCAATGGGCACTGTTGCTCTCTTTAAAATGTGGGGGAGTGCCCTCTTTAAAAAATGGCCACGGTAATGGGCTGCGTCCTGTTATTTTGAACACGGCACATCAACCGAGGAGCACCGTGAGACATTTGACTGGGACGACTACATGACCTGCTGCTCTTGACAAGAGGGCAATACTTACTTTGGTTTCTCTTCAAAACGCACAAGTCTTTCGCCTTTTACTAAAGACTTCCGTGGAGAGGAACACCAATGAGTTGAACCTATTTTTGACAGGCTTTGCCGTTTGGCTGAGCCTTGTACATTTGTGAAAATAAAAGAAAGAGACACATTCCTAAGACTAAGTTGCATGCTCTGACATCAGGGGTTCTAGGCTTTGATCTCAAGGTTCTATGATCTGATCCTCAGGTTCTAATAAAGAATGAATGAGGTAAATCTTGCTCTGATTCTATGCAGTGATCTCAAGGTTATATGCTTTGATCCCTATCCTCTGATGCTCAGGTCAACGGTCATTTGGGGGAAGATGACTTACAGGGCATACTTTGTCACACTTTACACAGGTTTAAGGTCACGTTCTCTGGGTACACGTTGGGGAAACGACCCTCTCCAACTGCATTGGACAAAGAAGTCCCACTAGCAAAGTACCAGGGACACTTGGGAACTTAGCGGCCATTTGGCGGAAGATGACTTCCAGGGCACACATGGTCTGACCTTACCCAGGTTTGAGGTCACTTTCTCTGGGTTAAGGTTGGGGAAATGCCCCTATCAAAGTGCATGGGGCTCTGAGTCAGTGTTAGGGGAAGCAACAGGGACACTGGGGAACATGAGGATGATTTGAAGGAAGATGACTTGCAGGGCACACGTGGTCTAAATGTACCCAGGTTTGGGGGTCACGTTCTCTGGGTACAAGTTGGGGAAATGACCCTCTCCAACTGCATTGGACAAAGAGGTCCCACTAGCAAAGTACCAGGGTCACTTGGGAACTTAGCGGCCATTTGGCGGAAGATGACTTCCAGGGCACACATGGTCTGACTTTACCCAGGTTTGAGGTCACTTGCTCTGGGTTACGGTTGGGGAAATGCCCCTATCAAAGTGCATGGGGCTCTGAGTCAGTGTTAGGGGAAGCAACAGGGACACTGGGGAACATGAGGATGATTTGAAGGAAGATGACTTCCAGGGCACACATGGTCTAAATGTACCCAGGTTTGGGGTCACGTTCTCTGGGTACAAGTTGGGGAAATGACCCTCTCCAACTGCATTGGCCAAAGAGGTGCCACTAGCAAAGTACCAGGGACACTTGGGAACTTAGCGGTCATTTGGCAGAAGATGACTTCCAGGGCACACATGGTCTGACTTTACCCAGGTTTGAGGTCACTTGCTCTGGGTTAAGGTTGGGGAAATGCCCCTATACAAGTACATGGGACTCTGGGTCAGAGTTAGCGGAAGCAACAGGGACACACTGAGGAACATGAGGGTGATTTGAAGGAAGATGACTTCCAGGGCATACATTGGCTAACTTTACCCTGGAATAACGTCACCTTCTCTGGGTAAAAGTTGGGGTCAAGTGACCCCCCTGGAACCACCTCTGGAGCTCACCCCCTAACCCGGCTCACCCTCCGACCCCGTGCACCCACACTTAAGCACACCCCCCGAGTTAAAACCCCCTGTGCGCTTTTTTAAAAGTCCCGTGCTCCTGGTTCTCTAGAGTAAAGAATGCCCGGGACAATAGACACACAGAAAAGTGCTAGATGTTAGACGTATGCCCTTGGTTAGGTTGATAGGTGAGTGTTTGAGGGATTGGGATTGGGGAAAGTCAGTCCTGGAATAGTTTATATGCAAAATATACACAATAAACTGAGGGAATACATTTATAACTCAAGATGATGATGATGATAATAATAACAATAACACATTTAATTCATACAGTGCTTTTCCAAATGCTCAAAGACGCTTGACAGAGAAAAACAGAACAAAAACACAACAGAAGTATGTTTACAATAGAGCAAAAAAAAAAAAAAAAAAAGCAATCCCACACAACAACCAAAAAATTAAATAAAAGTAGGCGGTTCAGATGAGTCTCCTTCGGGATGCGAACCACTGACCATTGGGTAAGGTCGGTTTAAGCTAATTCCGTGCGCTTAGACCACTTGGCTACGGGCGAAACTATGGTAACGGGAGTCCTGCAATAGGGTATCTATATAAGTCATTGGACCGTGGCTACTTGAAACTGGGCTTTTCCATGGAGTGGATTATCTTTGGCTTGTTGCGTTTTTTTTTTTTTTCTTTTCTTTTCTTTTCTGAACGTCGCGAGCTAATAGGACCTTGGCAAGGCACTTTTCTGAGAATGAGTCATTTTGCTAATTGAGCTTCTAACACTTTTGTTTGCTATTGACATGAGGTTATGTGTTGATGGGCGAGTGGTTGAGGTAGAGGAAGAGGGATTGGGAAAGTCAATTCTGGAATAGTTGATATGCAAGAATATACACATCAACTGAGGCAAAACACTGCTAAGTCAAGATGGTTCAAATGAGTCTATCTCAAGGTGATATGCTCTGATCCTCAGGTTCTAAAGAAAGAAAGAAAGAAAGAAAGAAAGAGAGAGAGAGATACATCTTTACTTAACTAGACTAAGGTGCCCGACCGTGGAGGAATGGGGTGGGTGTGCTCAGCAGCTGCCACTGCTCTGCCTAAGTGAAAAAACTGCACCATGACCAGTGAGAAGGGTCCCAGGAGGGTGGGTCAGGAGGCAAACTCTTTGTGCACATCGCTTCTCGGCCTTTTGGCTAAGATCAAGTGTAGTATCTGTTCTTATCAGTTTAATATCTGATATGTCCTCTATATGAGGATATCTTATTAAGCAGATTTTTAGCCTTGGGAGATGAAGAAGGGGCTTGCTCCGTTCACTCCACGCATTGACCCGGTATTGCAGTATTGCTGGGAACGGTGCACCCTTCAAATGCCTTGTGGACAACAGAACACCAATCCAATGGAGCAGTCTGTTGTTGACTTTGATTCTGTCATCAACGATACAAGTCTCAGTCGCTGTCGGTCTTCAGGACATGTGTCAAACAAAGGGCCTGTGTACCTGTTACTGATGCCCCTCTAATGGAAGGGACAACAACTGTCCAATGGGCACTGTTGCTCTCTTTAAAATGTGGGGGAGTGCCCTCTTTAAAAAATGGCCACGGTAATGGGCTGCGTCCTGTTATTTTGAACACGGCACATCAACCGAGGAGCACCGTGAGACATTTGACTGGGACGACTACATGACCTGCTGCTCTTGACAAGAGGGCAATACTTACTTTGGTTTCTCTTCAAAACGCACAAGTCTTTCGCCTTTTACTAAAGACTTCCGTGGAGAGGAACACCAATGAGTTGAACCTATTTTTGACAGGCTTTGCCGTTTGGCTGAGCCTTGTACATTTGTGAAAATAAAAGAAAGAGACACATTCCTAAGACTAAGTTGCATGCTCTGACATCAGGGGTTCTAGGCTTTGATCTCAAGGTTCTATGATCTGATCCTCAGGTTCTAATAAAGAATGAATGAGGTAAATCTTGCTCTGATTCTATGCAGTGATCTCAAGGTTATATGCTTTGATCCCTATCCTCTGATGCTCAGGTCAACGGTCATTTGGGGGAAGATGACTTACAGGGCATACTTTGTCACACTTTACCCAGGTTTAAGGTCACGTTCTCTGGGTACACGTTGGGGAAACGACCCTCTCCAACTGCATTGGACAAAGAAGTCCCACTAGCAAAGTACCAGGGACACTTGGGAACTTAGCGGCCATTTGGCGGAAGATGACTTCCAGGGCACACATGGTCTGACCTTACCCAGGTTTGAGGTCACTTTCTCTGGGTTAAGGTTGGGGAAATGCCCCTATCAAAGTGCATGGGGCTCTGAGTCAGTGTTAGGGGAAGCAACAGGGACACTGGGGAACATGAGGATGATTTGAAGGAAGATGACTTCCAGGGCACACATGGTCTAAATGTACCCAGGTTCGGGGGTCACGTTCTCTGGGTACAAGTTGGGGAAATGACCCCCTCCAACTGCATTGGACAAAGAAGTCCCACTAGCAAAGTACCAGGGACACTTGGGAACTTAGCGGTCATTTGGCAGAAGATGACTTCCAGGGCACACATGGTCTGACTTTACCCAGGTTTGAGGTCACTTGCTCTGGGTTAAGGTTGGGGAAATGCCCCTATACAAGTACATGGGACTCTGGGTCAGAGTTAGCGGAAGCAACAGGGACACACTGGGGAACATGAGGGTGATTTGAAGGAAGATGACTTCCAGGGCATACATTGGCTAACTTTACCCTGGAATAACGTCACCTTCTCTGGGTAAAAGTTGGGGTCAAGTGACCCCCCTGGAACCACCTCTGGAGCTCACCCCCTAACCCGGCTCACCCTCCGACCCCGTGCACCCACACTTAAGCACACCCCCCGAGTTAAAACCCCCTGTGCGCTTTTTTAAAAGTCCCGTGCCCCTGGTTCTGAATGCCCGGGACAATAGACACACAGAAAAGTGCTAGATGTTAGACGTATGCCCTTGGTTAGGTTGATAGGTGAGTGTTTGAGGGATTGGGATTGGGGAAAGTCAGTCCTGGAATAGTTTATATGCAAAATATACACAATAAACTGAGGGAATACATTTATAACTCAAGATGATGATGATGATAATAATAACAATAACACATTTAATTCATACAGTGCTTTTCCAAATGCTCAAAGACGCTTGACAGAGAAAAACAGAACAAAAACACAACAGAAGTATGTTTACAATAGAGCAAAAAAAAAAAAAAAAAAAAAAGCAATCCCACACAACAACCAAAAAATTAAATAAAAGTAGGCGGTTCAGATGAATCTCCTTCGGGATGCCAACCACTGACCATTGGGTTAGGTCGGTTTAAGCTAATTCCGTGCGCTTAGACCACTTGGCTACGGGCGAAACTATGGTAATGGGAGTCCTGCAATAGGGTATTTATATAAGTCATTGGACCGTGGCTACTTGAAACTGGGCTTTTCCATGGAGTGGATTATCTTTGGCTTGTTGCGTTTTTTTTTTTTCTTTTCTTTTCTTTTCTGAACGTCGCGAGCTAATAGGACCTTGGCAAGGCACTTTTCTGAGAATGAGTCATTTTGCTAATTGAGCTTCTAACACTTTTGTTTGCTATTGACATGAGGTTATGTGTTGATGGGCGAGTGGTTGAGGTAGAGGAAGAGGGATTGGGAAAGTCAATTCTGGAATAGTTGATATGCAAGAATATACACATCAACTGAGGCAAAACACTGCTAAGTCAAGATGGTTCAAATGAGTCTATCTCAAGGTGATATGCTCTGATCCTCAGGTTCGAAAGAAAGAAAGAAAGAAAGAAAGAAAGAAAGAAAGAAAGAGAGAGAGAGATACATCTTTACTTAACTAGACTAAGGTGCCCGACCGTGGAGGGCTGGGGTGGGTGTGCTCAGCAGCTGCCACTGCTCTGCCTAAGTGAAAAAACTGCACCATGACCAGTGAGAAGGGTCCCAGGAGGGTGGGTCAGGAGGCAAACTCTTTGTGCACATCGCTTCTCGGCCTTTTGGCTAAGATCAAGTGTAGTATCTGTTCTTATCAGTTTAATATCTGATATGTCCTCTATATGAGGATATCTTATTAAGCAGATTTTTAGCCTTGGGAGATGAAGAAGGGGCTTGCTCCGTTCACTCCACGCATTGACCCGGTATTGCAGTATTGCTGGGAACGGTGCACCCTTCAAATGCCTTGTGGACAACAGAACACCAATCCAATGGAGCAGTCTGTTGTTGACTTTGATTCTGTCATCAACGATACAAGTCTCAGTCGCTGTCGGTCTTCAGGACATGTGTCAAACAAAGGGCCTGTGTACCTGTTACTGATGCCCCTCTAATGGAAGGGACAACAACTGTCCAATGGGCACTGTTGCTCTCTTTAAAATGTGGGGGAGTGCCCTCTTTAAAAAATGGCCACGGTAATGGGCTGCGTCCTGTTATTTTGAACACGGCACATCAACCGAGGAGCACCGTGAGACATTTGACTGGGACGACTACATGACCTGCTGCTCTTGACAAGAGGGCAATACTTACTTTGGTTTCTCTTCAAAACGCACAAGTCTTTCGCCTTTTACTAAAGACTTCCGTGGAGAGGAACACCAATGAGTTGAACCTATTTTTGACAGGCTTTGCCGTTTGGCTGAGCCTTGTACATTTGTGAAAATAAAAGAAAGAGACACATTCCTAAGACTAAGTTGCATGCTCTGACATCAGGGGTTCTAGGCTTTGATCTCAAGGTTCTATGATCTGATCCTCAGGTTCTAATAAAGAATGAATGAGGTAAATCTTGCTCTGATTCTATGCAGTGATCTCAAGGTTATATGCTTTGATCCCTATCCTCTGATGCTCAGGTCAACGGTCATTTGGGGGAAGATGACTTACAGGGCATACTTTGTCACACTTTACCCAGGTTTAAGGTCACGTTCTCTGGGTACACGTTGGGGAAACGACCCTCTCCAACTGCATTGGACAAAGAAGTCCCACTAGCAAAGTACCAGGGACACTTGGGAACTTAGCGGCCATTTGGCGGAAGATGACTTCCAGGGCACACATGGTCTGACCTTACCCAGGTTTGAGGTCACTTTCTCTGGGTTAAGGTTGGGGAAATGCCCCTATCAAAGTGCATGGGGCTCTGAGTCAGTGTTAGGGGAAGCAACAGGGACACTGGGGAACATGAGGATGATTTGAAGGAAGATGACTTCCAGGGCACACATGGTCTAAATGTACCCAGGTTCGGGGGTCACGTTCTCTGGGTACAAGTTGGGGAAATGACCCCCTCCAACTGCATTGGACAAAGAAGTCCCACTAGCAAAGTACCAGGGACACTTGGGAACTTAGCGGTCATTTGGCAGAAGATGACTTCCAGGGCACACATGGTCTGACTTTACCCAGGTTTGAGGTCACTTGCTCTGGGTTAAGGTTGGGGAAATGCCCCTATACAAGTACATGGGACTCTGGGTCAGAGCTAGCGGAAGCAACAGGGACACACTGGGGAACATGAGGGTGATTTGAAGGAAGATGACTTCCAGGGCATACATTGGCTAACTTTACCCTGGAATAACGTCACCTTCTCTGGGTAAAAGTTGGGGTCAAGTGACCCCCCTGGAACCACCTCTGGAGCTCACCCCCTAACCCGGCTCACCCTCCGACCCCGTGCACCCACACTTAAGCACACCCCCCGAGTTAAAACCCCCTGTGCGCTTTTTTAAAAGTCCCGTGCCCCTGGTTCTCTAGAGTAAAGAATGCCCGGGACAATAGACACACAGAAAAGTGCTAGATGTTAGACGTATGCCCTTGGTTAGGTTGATAGGTGAGTGTTTGAGGGATTGGGATTGGGGAAAGTCAGTCCTGGAATAGTTTATATGCAAAATATACACAATAAACTGAGGGAATACATTTATAACTCAAGATGATGATGATGATGATAATAATAACAATAACACATTTAATTCATACAGTGCTTTTCCAAATGCTCAAAGACGCTTGACAGAGAAAAACAGAACAAAAACACAACAGAAGTATGTTTACAATAGAGCAAAAAAAAGCAATCCCACACAACAACAAAAAAATTAAATAAAAGTAGGCGGTTCAGATGAGTCTCCTTCGGGATGCGAGCCACTGACCATTGGGTTAGGTCGGTTTAAGCTAATACCGTGCGCTTAGACCACTTGGCTACGGGCGAAACTACGGTAACGGTAGTCCTGCAATAGGGTATTTATATAAGTCATTGGACCGTGGCTACTTGAAACTGGGCTTTTCCATGGAGTGGATTATCTTTGGCTTGTTGCGTTTTTTTTTTTTTTTCTTTTCTTTTCTTTTCTGAACGTCGCGAGCTAATAGGACCTTGGCAAGGCACTTTTCTGAGAATGAGTCATTTTGCTAATTGAGCTTCTAACACTTTTGTTTGCTATTGACATGAGGTTATGTGTTGATGGGCGAGTGGTTGAGGTAGAGGAAGAAGGATTGGGAAAGTCAATTCTGGAATAGTTGATATGCAAGAATATACACATCAACTGAGGCAAAACACTGCTAAGTCAAGATGGTTCAAATGAGTCTATCTCAAGGTGATATGCTCTGATCCTCAGGTTCTAAAGAAAGAGAGAAAGAGAGAAAGAGAGAGAGAAAGAAAGAAAGAAAGAAAGAAAGAAAGAGAGAGATACATCTTTACTTAACTAGACTAAGGTGCCCGACCGTGGAGGGCTGGGGTGGGTGTGCTCAGCAGCTGCCACTGCTCTGCCTAAGTGAAAAAACTGCACCATGACCAGTGAGAAGGGTCCCAGGAGGGTGGGTCAGGAGGCAAACTCTTTGTGCACATCGCTTCTCGGCCTTTTGGCTAAGATCAAGTGTAGTATCTGTTCTTATCAGTTTAATATCTGATATGTCCTCTATATGAGGATATCTTATTAAGCAGATTTTTAGCCTTGGGAGATGAAAAAGGGGCTTGCTCCGTTCACTCCACGCATTGACCCGGTATTGCAGTATTGCTGGGAACGGTGCACCCTTCAAATGCCTTGTGGACAACAGAACACCAATCCAATGGAGCAGTCTGTTGTTGACTTTGATTCTGTCATCAACGATACAAGTCTCAGTCGCTGTCGGTCTTCAGGACATGTGTCAAACAAAGGGCCTGTGTACCTGTTACTGATGCCCCTCTAATGGAAGGGACAACAACTGTCCAATGGGCACTGTTGCTCTCTTTAAAATGTGGGGGAGTGCCCTCTTTAAAAAATGGCCACGGTAATGGGCTGCGTCCTGTTATTTTGAACACGGCACATCAACCGAGGAGCACCGTGAGACATTTGACTGGGACGACTACATGACCTGCTGCTCTTGACAAGAGGGCAATACTTACTTTGGTTTCTCTTCAAAACGCACAAGTCTTTCGCCTTTTACTAAAGACTTCCGTGGAGAGGAACACCAATGAGTTGAACCTATTTTTGACAGGCTTTGCCGTTTGGCTGAGCCTTGTACATTTGTGAAAATAAAAGAAAGAGACACATTCCTAAGACTAAGTTGCATGCTCTGACATCAGGGGTTCTAGGCTTTGATCTCAAGGTTCTATGATCTGATCCTCAGGTTCTAATAAAGAATGAATGAGGTAAATCTTGCTCTGATTCTATGCAGTGATCTCAAGGTTATATGCTTTGATCCCTATCCTCTGATGCTCAGGTCAACGGTCATTTGGGGGAAGATGACTTACAGGGCATACTTTGTCACACTTTACCCAGGTTTAAGGTCACGTTCTCTGGGTACACGTTGGGGAAACGACCCTCTCCAACTGCATTGGACAAAGAAGTCCCACTAGCAAAGTACCAGGGACACTTGGGAACTTAGCGGCCATTTGGCGGAAGATGACTTCCAGGGCACACATGGTCTGACCTTACCCAGGTTTGAGGTCACTTTCTCTGGGTTACGGTTGGGGAAATGCCCCTATCAAAGTGCATGGGGCTCTGAGTCAGTGTTAGGGGAAGCAACAGGGACACTGGGGAACATGAGGATGATTTGAAGGAAGATGACTTCCAGGGCACACATGGTCTAAATGTACCCAGGTTTGGGGTCACGTTCTCTGGGTACAAGTTGGGGAAATGACCCTCTCCAACTGCATTGGCCAAAGAGGTGCCACTAGCAAAGTACCAGGGACACTTGGGAACTTAGCGGTCATTTGGCAGAAGATGACTTCCAGGGCACACATGGTCTGACTTTACCCAGGTTTGAGGTCACTTGCTCTGGGTTAAGGTTGGGGAAATGCCCCTATACAAGTACATGGGACTCTGGGTCAGAGTTAGCGGAAGCAACAGGGACACACTGGGGAACATGAGGGTGATTTGAAGGAAGATGACTTCCAGGGCATACATTGGCTAACTTTACCCTGGAATAACGTCACCTTCTCTGGGTAAAAGTTGGGGTCAAGTGACCCCCCTGGAACCACCTCTGGAGCTCACCCCCCAACCCGGCTCACCCTCCGACCCCGTGCACCCACACTTAAGCACACCCCCCGAGTTAAAACCCCCTGTGCGCTTTTTTAAAAGTCCCGTGCCCCTGGCTCTCTAGAGTAAAGAATGCCCGGGACAATAGACACACAGAAAAGTGCTAGATGTTAGACGTATGCCCTTGGTTAGGTTGATAGGTGAGTGTTTGAGGGATTGGGATTGGGGAAAGTCAGTCCTGGAATAGTTTATATGCAAAATATACACAATAAACTGAGGGAATACATTTATAACTCAAGATGATGATGATGATGATAATAATAACAATAACACATTTAATTCATACAGTGCTTTTCCAAATGCTCAAAGACGCTTGACAGAGAAAAACAGAACAAAAACACAACAGAAGTATGTTTACAATAGAGCAAAAAAAAAAAAAAAAAAAGCAATCCCACACAACAACCAAAAAATTAAATAAAAGTAGGCGGTTCAGATGAATCTCCTTCGGGATGCCAACCACTGACCATTGGGTTAGGTCGGTTTAAGCTAATTCCGTGCGCTTAGACCACTTGGCTACGGGCGAAACTATGGTAATGGGAGTCCTGCAATAGGGTATTTATATAAGTCATTGGACCGTGGCTACTTGAAACTGGGCTTTTCCATGGAGTGGATTATCTTTGGCTTGTTGCGTTTTTTTTTTTTCTTTTCTTTTCTTTTCTGAACGTCGCGAGCTAATAGGACCTTGGCAAGGCACTTTTCTGAGAATGAGTCATTTTGCTAATTGAGCTTCTAACACTTTTGTTTGCTATTGACATGAGGTTATGTGTTGATGGGCGAGTGGTTGAGGTAGAGGAAGAGGGATTGGGAAAGTCAATTCTGGAATAGTTGATATGCAAGAATATACACATCAACTGAGGCAAAACACTGCTAAGTCAAGATGGTTCAAATGAGTCTATCTCAAGGTGATATGCTCTGATCCTCAGGTTCGAAAGAAAGAAAGAAAGAAAGAAAGAAAGAAAGAAAGAAAGAGAGAGAGAGATACATCTTTACTTAACTAGACTAAGGTGCCCGACCGTGGAGGGCTGGGGTGGGTGTGCTCAGCAGCTGCCACTGCTCTGCCTAAGTGAAAAAACTGCACCATGACCAGTGAGAAGGGTCCCAGGAGGGTGGGTCAGGAGGCAAACTCTTTGTGCACATCGCTTCTCGGCCTTTTGGCTAAGATCAAGTGTAGTATCTGTTCTTATCAGTTTAATATCTGATATGTCCTCTATATGAGGATATCTTATTAAGCAGATTTTTAGCCTTGGGAGATGAAGAAGGGGCTTGCTCCGTTCACTCCACGCATTGACCCGGTATTGCAGTATTGCTGGGAACGGTGCACCCTTCAAATGCCTTGTGGACAACAGAACACCAATCCAATGGAGCAGTCTGTTGTTGACTTTGATTCTGTCATCAACGATACAAGTCTCAGTCGCTGTCGGTCTTCAGGACATGTGTCAAACAAAGGGCCTGTGTACCTGTTACTGATGCCCCTCTAATGGAAGGGACAACAACTGTCCAATGGGCACTGTTGCTCTCTTTAAAATGTGGGGGAGTGCCCTCTTTAAAAAATGGCCACGGTAATGGGCTGCGTCCTGTTATTTTGAACACGGCACATCAACCGAGGAGCACCGTGAGACATTTGACTGGGACGACTACATGACCTGCTGCTCTTGACAAGAGGGCAATACTTACTTTGGTTTCTCTTCAAAACGCACAAGTCTTTCGCCTTTTACTAAAGACTTCCGTGGAGAGGAACACCAATGAGTTGAACCTATTTTTGACAGGCTTTGCCGTTTGGCTGAGCCTTGTACATTTGTGAAAATAAAAGAAAGAGACACATTCCTAAGACTAAGTTGCATGCTCTGACATCAGGGGTTCTAGGCTTTGATCTCAAGGTTCTATGATCTGATCCTCAGGTTCTAATAAAGAATGAATGAGGTAAATCTTGCTCTGATTCTATGCAGTGATCTCAAGGTTATATGCTTTGATCCCTATCCTCTGATGCTCAGGTCAACGGTCATTTGGGGGAAGATGACTTACAGGGCATACTTTGTCACACTTTACCCAGGTTTAAGGTCACGTTCTCTGGGTACACGTTGGGGAAACGACCCTCTCCAACTGCATTGGACAAAGAAGTCCCACTAGCAAAGTACCAGGGACACTTGGGAACTTAGCGGCCATTTGGCGGAAGATGACTTCCAGGGCACACATGGTCTGACCTTACCCAGGTTTGAGGTCACTTTCTCTGGGTTAAGGTTGGGGAAATGCCCCTATCAAAGTGCATGGGGCTCTGAGTCAGTGTTAGGGGAAGCAACAGGGACACTGGGGAACATGAGGATGATTTGAAGGAAGATGACTTCCAGGGCACACATGGTCTAAATGTACCCAGGTTTGGGGTCACGTTCTCTGGGTACAAGTTGGGGAAATGACCCTCTCCAACTGCATTGGCCAAAGAGGTGCCACTAGCAAAGTACCAGGGACACTTGGGAACTTAGCGGTCATTTGGCAGAAGATGACTTCCAGGGCACACATGGTCTGACTTTACCCAGGTTTGAGGTCACTTGCTCTGGGTTAAGGTTGGGGAAATGCCCCTATACAAGTACATGGGACTCTGGGTCAGAGTTAGCGGAAGCAACAGGGACACACTGGGGAACATGAGGGTGATTTGAAGGAAGATGACTTCCAGGGCATACATTGGCTAACTTTACCCTGGAATAACGTCACCTTCTCTGGGTAAAAGTTGGGGTCAAGTGACCCCCCTGGAACCACCTCTGGAGCTCACCCCCCAACCCGGCTCACCCTCCGACCCCGTGCACCCACACTTAAGCACACCCCCCGAGTTAAAACCCCCTGTGCGCTTTTTTAAAAGTCCCGTGCCCCTGGTTCTCTAGAGTAAAGAATGCCCGGGACAATAGACACACAGAAAAGTGCTAGATGTTAGACGTATGCCCTTGGTTAGGTTGATAGGTGAGTGTTTGAGGGATTGGGATTGGGGAAAGTCAGTCCTGGAATAGTTTATATGCAAAATATACACAATAAACTGAGGGAATACATTTATAACTCAAGATGATGATGATGATGATAATAATAACAATAACACATTTAATTCATACAGTGCTTTTCCAAATGCTCAAAGACGCTTGACAGAGAAAAACAGAACAAAAACACAACAGAAGTATGTTTACAATAGAGCAAAAAAAAAAAAAAAAAAAGCAATCCCACACAACAACCAAAAAATTAAATAAAAGTAGGCGGTTCAGATGAATCTCCTTCGGGATGCCAACCACTGACCATTGGGTTAGGTCGGTTTAAGCTAATTCCGTGCGCTTAGACCACTTGGCTACGGGCGAAACTATGGTAATGGGAGTCCTGCAATAGGGTATTTATATAAGTCATTGGACCGTGGCTACTTGAAACTGGGCTTTTCCATGGAGTGGATTATCTTTGGCTTGTTGCGTTTTTTTTTTTTCTTTTCTTTTCTTTTCTGAACGTCGCGAGCTAATAGGACCTTGGCAAGGCACTTTTCTGAGAATGAGTCATTTTGCTAATTGAGCTTCTAACACTTTTGTTTGCTATTGACATGAGGTTATGTGTTGATGGGCGAGTGGTTGAGGTAGAGGAAGAGGGATTGGGAAAGTCAATTCTGGAATAGTTGATATGCAAGAATATACACATCAACTGAGGCAAAACACTGCTAAGTCAAGATGGTTCAAATGAGTCTATCTCAAGGTGATATGCTCTGATCCTCAGGTTCGAAAGAAAGAAAGAAAGAAAGAAAGAAAGAAAGAAAGAAAGAGAGAGAGAGATACATCTTTACTTAACTAGACTAAGGTGCCCGACCGTGGAGGGCTGGGGTGGGTGTGCTCAGCAGCTGCCACTGCTCTGCCTAAGTGAAAAAACTGCACCATGACCAGTGAGAAGGGTCCCAGGAGGGTGGGTCAGGAGGCAAACTCTTTGTGCACATCGCTTCTCGGCCTTTTGGCTAAGATCAAGTGTAGTATCTGTTCTTATCAGTTTAATATCTGATATGTCCTCTATATGAGGATATCTTATTAAGCAGATTTTTAGCCTTGGGAGATGAAGAAGGGGCTTGCTCCGTTCACTCCACGCATTGACCCGGTATTGCAGTATTGCTGGGAACGGTGCACCCTTCAAATGCCTTGTGGACAACAGAACACCAATCCAATGGAGCAGTCTGTTGTTGACTTTGATTCTGTCATCAACGATACAAGTCTCAGTCGCTGTCGGTCTTCAGGACATGTGTCAAACAAAGGGCCTGTGTACCTGTTACTGATGCCCCTCTAATGGAAGGGACAACAACTGTCCAATGGGCACTGTTGCTCTCTTTAAAATGTGGGGGAGTGCCCTCTTTAAAAAATGGCCACGGTAATGGGCTGCGTCCTGTTATTTTGAACACGGCACATCAACCGAGGAGCACCGTGAGACATTTGACTGGGACGACTACATGACCTGCTGCTCTTGACAAGAGGGCAATACTTACTTTGGTTTCTCTTCAAAACGCACAAGTCTTTCGCCTTTTACTAAAGACTTCCGTGGAGAGGAACACCAATGAGTTGAACCTATTTTTGACAGGCTTTGCCGTTTGGCTGAGCCTTGTACATTTGTGAAAATAAAAGAAAGAGACACATTCCTAAGACTAAGTTGCATGCTCTGACATCAGGGGTTCTAGGCTTTGATCTCAAGGTTCTATGATCTGATCCTCAGGTTCTAATAAAGAATGAATGAGGTAAATCTTGCTCTGATTCTATGCAGTGATCTCAAGGTTATATGCTTTGATCCCTATCCTCTGATGCTCAGGTCAACGGTCATTTGGGGGAAGATGACTTACAGGGCATACTTTGTCACACTTTACCCAGGTTTAAGGTCACGTTCTCTGGGTACACGTTGGGGAAACGACCCTCTCCAACTGCATTGGACAAAGAAGTCCCACTAGCAAAGTACCAGGGACACTTGGGAACTTAGCGGCCATTTGGCGGAAGATGACTTCCAGGGCACACATGGTCTGACCTTACCCAGGTTTGAGGTCACTTTCTCTGGGTTAAGGTTGGGGAAATGCCCCTATCAAAGTGCATGGGGCTCTGAGTCAGTGTTAGGGGAAGCAACAGGGACACTGGGGAACATGAGGATGATTTGAAGGAAGATGACTTCCAGGGCACACATGGTCTAAATGTACCCAGGTTCGGGGGTCACGTTCTCTGGGTACAAGTTGGGGAAATGACCCCCTCCAACTGCATTGGACAAAGAAGTCCCACTAGCAAAGTACCAGGGACACTTGGGAACTTAGCGGTCATTTGGCAGAAGATGACTTCCAGGGCACACATGGTCTGACTTTACCCAGGTTTGAGGTCACTTGCTCTGGGTTAAGGTTGGGGAAATGCCCCTATACAAGTACATGGGACTCTGGGTCAGAGTTAGCGGAAGCAACAGGGACACACTGGGGAACATGAGGGTGATTTGAAGGAAGATGACTTCCAGGGCATACATTGGCTAACTTTACCCTGGAATAACGTCACCTTCTCTGGGTAAAAGTTGGGGTCAAGTGACCCCCCTGGAACCACCTCTGGAGCTCACCCCCTAACCCGGCTCACCCTCCGACCCCGTGCACCCACACTTAAGCACACCCCCCGAGTTAAAACCCCCTGTGCGCTTTTTTAAAAGTCCCGTGCCCCTGGTTCTCTAGAGTAAAGAATGCCCGGGACAATAGACACACAGAAAAGTGCTAGATGTTAGACGTATGCCCTTGGTTAGGTTGATAGGTGAGTGTTTGAGGGATTGGGATTGGGGAAAGTCAGTCCTGGAATAGTTTATATGCAAAATATACACAATAAACTGAGGGAATACATTTATAACTCAAGATGATGATGATGATGATAATAATAACAATAACACATTTAATTCATACAGTGCTTTTCCAAATGCTCAAAGACGCTTGACAGAGAAAAACAGAACAAAAACACAACAGAAGTATGTTTACAATAGAGCAAAAAAAAGCAATCCCACACAACAACAAAAAAATTAAATAAAAGTAGGCGGTTCAGATGAGTCTCCTTCGGGATGCGAGCCACTGACCATTGGGTTAGGTCGGTTTAAGCTAATACCGTGCGCTTAGACCACTTGGCTACGGGCGAAACTACGGTAACGGTAGTCCTGCAATAGGGTATTTATATAAGTCATTGGACCGTGGCTACTTGAAACTGGGCTTTTCCATGGAGTGGATTATCTTTGGCTTGTTGCGTTTTTTTTTTTTTTTCTTTTCTTTTCTTTTCTGAACGTCGCGAGCTAATAGGACCTTGGCAAGGCACTTTTCTGAGAATGAGTCATTTTGCTAATTGAGCTTCTAACACTTTTGTTTGCTATTGACATGAGGTTATGTGTTGATGGGCGAGTGGTTGAGGTAGAGGAAGAAGGATTGGGAAAGTCAATTCTGGAATAGTTGATATGCAAGAATATACACATCAACTGAGGCAAAACACTGCTAAGTCAAGATGGTTCAAATGAGTCTATCTCAAGGTGATATGCTCTGATCCTCAGGTTCTAAAGAAAGAAAGAGAGAAAGAAAGAGAGAAAGAAAGAGAGAAAGAAAGAAAGAAAGAAAGAGAGAGAGAGATACATCTTTACTTAACTAGACTAAGGTGCCCGACCGTGGAGGGCTGGGGTGGGTGTGCTCAGCAGCTGCCACTGCTCTGCCTAAGTGAAAAAACTGCACCATGACCAGTGAGAAGGGTCCCAGGAGGGTGGGTCAGGAGGCAAACTCTTTGTGCACATCGCTTCTCGGCCTTTTGGCTAAGATCAAGTGTAGTATCTGTTCTTATCAGTTTAATATCTGATATGTCCTCTATATGAGGATATCTTATTAAGCAGATTTTTAGCCTTGGGAGATGAAAAAGGGGCTTGCTCCGTTCACTCCACGCATTGACCTGGTATTGCAGTATTGCTGGGAACGGTGCACCCTTCAAATGCCTTGTGGACAACGAAACACCAATCCAATGGAGCAGTCTGTTGTTGACTTTGATTCTGTCATCAACGATACAAGTCTCAGTCGCTGTCGGTCTTCAGGACATGTGTCAAACAAAGGGCCTGTGTACCTGTTACTGATGCCCCTCTAATGGAAGGGACAACAACTGTCCAATGGGCACTGTTGCTCTCTTTACAATGTGGGGGAGTGCCCTCTTTAAAAAATGGCCACGGTAATGGGCTGCGTCCTGTTATTTTGAACACGGCACATCAACCGAGGAGCACCGTGAGACATTTGACTGGGACGACTACATGACCTGCTGCTCTTGACAAGAGGGCAATACTTACTTTGGTTTCTCTTCAAAACGCACAAGTCTTTCGCCTTTTACTAAAGACTTCCGTGGAGAGGAACACCAATGAGTTGAACCTATTTTTGACAGGCTTTGCCGTTTGGCTGAGCCTTGTACATTTGTGAAAATAAAAGAAAGAGACACATTCCTAAGACTAAGTTGCATGCTCTGACATCAGGGGTTCTAGGCTTTGATCTCAAGGTTCTATGATCTGATCCTCAGGTTCTAATAAAGAATGAATGAGGTAAATCTTGCTCTGATTCTATGCAGTGATCTCAAGGTTATATGCTTTGATCCCTATCCTCTGATGCTCAGGTCAACGGTCATTTGGGGGAAGATGACTTACAGGGCATACTTTGTCACACTTTACCCAGGTTTAAGGTCACGTTCTCTGGGTACACGTTGGGGAAACGACCCTCTCCAACTGCATTGGACAAAGAAGTCCCACTAGCAAAGTACCAGGGACACTTGGGAACTTAGCGGCCATTTGGCGGAAGATGACTTCCAGGGCACACATGGTCTGACCTTACCCAGGTTTGAGGTCACTTTCTCTGGGTTACGGTTGGGGAAATGCCCCTATCAAAGTGCATGGGGCTCTGAGTCAGTGTTAGGGGAAGCAACAGGGACACTGGGGAACATGAGGATGATTTGAAGGAAGATGACTTCCAGGGCACACATGGTCTAAATGTACCCAGGTTTGGGGTCACGTTCTCTGGGTACAAGTTGGGGAAATGACCCTCTCCAACTGCACTGGCCAAAGAGGTGCCACTAGCAAAGTACCAGGGACACTTGGGAACTTAGCGGTCATTTGGCAGAAGATGACTTCCAGGGCACACATGGTCTGACTTTACCCAGGTTTGAGGTCACTTGCTCTGGGTTAAGGTTGGGGAAATGCCCCTATACAAGTACATGGGACTCTGGGTCAGAGTTAGCGGAAGCAACAGGGACACACTGGGGAACATGAGGGTGATTTGAAGGAAGATGACTTCCAGGGCATACATTGGCTAACTTTACCCTGGAATAACGTCACCTTCTCTGGGTAAAAGTTGGGGTCAAGTGACCCCCCTGGAACCACCTCTGGAGCTCACCCCCTAACCCGGCTCACCCTCCGACCCCGTGCACCCACACTTAAGCACACCCCCCGAGTTAAAACCCCCTGTGCGCTTTTTTAAAAGTCCCGTGCCCCTGGTTCTCTAGAGTAAAGAATGCCCGGGACAATAGACACACAGAAAAGTGCTAGATGTTAGACGTATGCCCTTGGTTAGGTTGATAGGTGAGTGTTTGAGGGATTGGGATTGGGGAAAGTCAGTCCTGGAATAGTTTATATGCAAAATATACACAATAAACTGAGGGAATACATTTATAACTCAAGATGATGATGATGATGATAATAATAACAATAACACATTTAATTCATACAGTGCTTTTCCAAATGCTCAAAGACGCTTGACAGAGAAAAACAGAACAAAAACACAACAGAAGTATGTTTACAATAGAGCAAAAAAAAAAAAAAAAAAAGCAATCCCACACAACAACCAAAAAATTAAATAAAAGTAGGCGGTTCAGATGAATCTCCTTCGGGATGCGAACCACTGACCATTGGGTTAGGTCGGTTTAAGCTAATTCCGTGCGCTTAGACCACTTGGCTACGGGCGAAACTATGGTAACGGGAGTCCTGCAATAGGGTATTTATATAAGTCATTGGACCGTGGCTACTTGAAACTGGGCTTTTCCATGGAGTGGATTATCTTTGGCTTGTTGCGTTTTTTTTTTTTTTCTTTTCTTTTCTTTTCTGAACGTCGCGAGCTAATAGGACCTTGGCAAGGCACTTTTCTGAGAATGAGTCATTTTGCTAATTGAGCTTCTAACACTTTTGTTTGCTATTGACATGAGGTTATGTGTTGATGGGCGAGTGGTTGAGGTAGAGGAAGAGGGATTGGGAAAGTCAATTCTGGAATAGTTGATATGCAAGAATATACACATCAACTGAGGCAAAACACTGCTAAGTCAAGATGGTTCAAATGAGTCTATCTCAAGGTGATATGCTCTGATCCTCAGGTTCTAAAGAAAGAGAGAAAGAGAGAAAGAGAGAGAGAAAGAAAGAAAGAAAGAAAGAAAGAAAGAGAGAGATACATCTTTACTTAACTAGACTAAGGTGCCCGACCGTGGAGGGCTGGGGTGGGTGTGCTCAGCAGCTGCCACTGCTCTGCCTAAGTGAAAAAACTGCACCATGACCAGTGAGAAGGGTCCCAGGAGGGTGGGTCAGGAGGCAAACTCTTTGTGCACATCGCTTCTCGGCCTTTTGGCTAAGATCAAGTGTAGTATCTGTTCTTATCAGTTTAATATCTGATATGTCCTCTATATGAGGATATCTTATTAAGCAGATTTTTAGCCTTGGGAGATGAAAAAGGGGCTTGCTCCGTTCACTCCACGCATTGACCCGGTATTGCAGTATTGCTGGGAACGGTGCACCCTTCAAATGCCTTGTGGACAACAGAACACCAATCCAATGGAGCAGTCTGTTGTTGACTTTGATTCTGTCATCAACGATACAAGTCTCAGTCGCTGTCGGTCTTCAGGACATGTGTCAAACAAAGGGCCTGTGTACCTGTTACTGATGCCCCTCTAATGGAAGGGACAACAACTGTCCAATGGGCACTGTTGCTCTCTTTAAAATGTGGGGGAGTGCCCTCTTTAAAAAATGGCCACGGTAATGGGCTGCGTCCTGTTATTTTGAACACGGCACATCAACCGAGGAGCACCGTGAGACATTTGACTGGGACGACTACATGACCTGCTGCTCTTGACAAGAGGGCAATACTTACTTTGGTTTCTCTTCAAAACGCACAAGTCTTTCGCCTTTTACTAAAGACTTCCGTGGAGAGGAACACCAATGAGTTGAACCTATTTTTGACAGGCTTTGCCGTTTGGCTGAGCCTTGTACATTTGTGAAAATAAAAGAAAGAGACACATTCCTAAGACTAAGTTGCATGCTCTGACATCAGGGGTTCTAGGCTTTGATCTCAAGGTTCTATGATCTGATCCTCAGGTTCTAATAAAGAATGAATGAGGTAAATCTTGCTCTGATTCTATGCAGTGATCTCAAGGTTATATGCTTTGATCCCTATCCTCTGATGCTCAGGTCAACGGTCATTTGGGGGAAGATGACTTACAGGGCATACTTTGTCACACTTTACCCAGGTTTAAGGTCACGTTCTCTGGGTACACGTTGGGGAAACGACCCTCTCCAACTGCATTGGACAAAGAAGTCCCACTAGCAAAGTACCAGGGACACTTGGGAACTTAGCGGCCATTTGGCGGAAGATGACTTCCAGGGCACACATGGTCTGACCTTTCCCAGGTTTGAGGTCACTTTCTCTGGGTTACGGTTGGGGAAATGCCCCTATCAAAGTGCATGGGGCTCTGAGTCAGTGTTAGGGGAAGCAACAGGGACACTGGGGAACATGAGGATGATTTGAAGGAAGATGACTTCCAGGGCACACATGGTCTAAATGTACCCAGGTTTGGGGTCACGTTCTCTGGGTACAAGTTGGGGAAATGACCCTCTCCAACTGCATTGGCCAAAGAGGTGCCACTAGCAAAGTACCAGGGACACTTGGGAACTTAGCGGTCATTTGGCAGAAGATGACTTCCAGGGCACACATGGTCTGACTTTACCCAGGTTTGAGGTCACTTGCTCTGGGTTAAGGTTGGGGAAATGCCCCTATACAAGTACATGGGACTCTGGGTCAGAGTTAGCGGAAGCAACAGGGACACACTGGGGAACATGAGGGTGATTTGAAGGAAGATGACTTCCAGGGCATACATTGGCTAACTTTACCCTGGAATAACGTCACCTTCTCTGGGTAAAAGTTGGGGTCAAGTGACCCCCCTGGAACCACCTCTGGAGCTCACCCCCCAACCCGGCTCACCCTCCGACCCCGTGCACCCACACTTAAGCACACCCCCCGAGTTAAAACCCCCTGTGCGCTTTTTTAAAAGTCCCGTGCCCCTGGTTCTCTAGAGTAAAGAATGCCCGGGACAATAGACACACAGAAAAGTGCTAGATGTTAGACGTATGCCCTTGGTTAGGTTGATAGGTGAGTGTTTGAGGGATTGGGATTGGGGAAAGTCAGTCCTGGAATAGTTTATATGCAAAATATACACAATAAACTGAGGGAATACATTTATAACTCAAGATGATGATGATGATGATAATAATAACAATAACACATTTAATTCATACAGTGCTTTTCCAAATGCTCAAAGACGCTTGACAGAGAAAAACAGAACAAAAACACAACAGAAGTATGTTTACAATAGAGCAAAAAAAAAAAAAAAAAAAGCAATCCCACACAACAACCAAAAAATTAAATAAAAGTAGGCGGTTCAGATGAATCTCCTTCGGGATGCGAACCACTGACCATTGGGTTAGGTCGGTTTAAGCTAATTCCGTGCGCTTAGACCACTTGGCTACGGGCGAAACTATGGTAACGGGAGTCCTGCAATAGGGTATTTATATAAGTCATTGGACCGTGGCTACTTGAAACTGGGCTTTTCCATGGAGTGGATTATCTTTGGCTTGTTGCGTTTTTTTTTTTTTTCTTTTCTTTTCTTTTCTGAACGTCGCGAGCTAATAGGACCTTGGCAAGGCACTTTTCTGAGAATGAGTCATTTTGCTAATTGAGCTTCTAACACTTTTGTTTGCTATTGACATGAGGTTATGTGTTGATGGGCGAGTGGTTGAGGTAGAGGAAGAGGGATTGGGAAAGTCAATTCTGGAATAGTTGATATGCAAGAATATACACATCAACTGAGGCAAAACACTGCTAAGTCAAGATGGTTCAAATGAGTCTATCTCAAGGTGATATGCTCTGATCCTCAGGTTCTAAAGAAAGAGAGAAAGAGAGAAAGAGAGAAAGAGAGAGAGAAAGAAAGAAAGAAAGAAAGAAAGAAAGAAAGAGAGAGATACATCTTTACTTAACTAGACTAAGGTGCCCGACCGTGGAGGGCTGGGGTGGGTGTGCTCAGCAGCTGCCACTGCTCTGCCTAAGTGAAAAAACTGCACCATGACCAGTGAGAAGGGTCCCAGGAGGGTGGGTCAGGAGGCAAACTCTTTGTGCACATCGCTTCTCGGCCTTTTGGCTAAGATCAAGTGTAGTATCTGTTCTTATCAGTTTAATATCTGATATGTCCTCTATATGAGGATATCTTATTAAGCAGATTTTTAGCCTTGGGAGATGAAAAAGGGGCTTGCTCCGTTCACTCCACGCATTGACCCGGTATTGCAGTATTGCTGGGAACGGTGCACCCTTCAAATGCCTTGTGGACAACAGAACACCAATCCAATGGAGCAGTCTGTTGTTGACTTTGATTCTGTCATCAACGATACAAGTCTCAGTCGCTGTCGGTCTTCAGGACATGTGTCAAACAAAGGGCCTGTGTACCTGTTACTGATGCCCCTCTAATGGAAGGGACAACAACTGTCCAATGGGCACTGTTGCTCTCTTTAAAATGTGGGGGAGTGCCCTCTTTAAAAAATGGCCACGGTAATGGGCTGCGTCCTGTTATTTTGAACACGGCACATCAACCGAGGAGCACCGTGAGACATTTGACTGGGACGACTACATGACCTGCTGCTCTTGACAAGAGGGCAATACTTACTTTGGTTTCTCTTCAAAACGCACAAGTCTTTCGCCTTTTACTAAAGACTTCCGTGGAGAGGAACACCAATGAGTTGAACCTATTTTTGACAGGCTTTGCCGTTTGGCTGAGCCTTGTACATTTGTGAAAATGAAAGAAAGAGACACATTCCTAAGACTAAGTTGCATGCTCTGACATCAGGGGTTCTAGGCTTTGATCTCAAGGTTCTATGATCTGATCCTCAGGTTCTAATAAAGAATGAATGAGGTAAATCTTGCTCTGATTCTATGCAGTGATCTCAAGGTTATATGCTTTGATCCCTATCCTCTGATGCTCAGGTCAACGGTCATTTGGGGGAAGATGACTTACAGGGCATACTTTGTCACACTTTACCCAGGTTTAAGGTCACGTTCTCTGGGTACACGTTGGGGAAACGACCCTCTCCAACTGCATTGGACAAAGAAGTCCCACTAGCAAAGTACCAGGGACACTTGGGAACTTAGCGGCCATTTGGCGGAAGATGACTTCCAGGGCACACATGGTCTGACCTTACCCAGGTTTGAGGTCACTTTCTCTGGGTTACGGTTGGGGAAATGCCCCTATCAAAGTGCATGGGGCTCTGAGTCAGTGTTAGGGGAAGCAACAGGGACACTGGGGAACATGAGGATGATTTGAAGGAAGATGACTTCCAGGGCACACATGGTCTAAATGTACCCAGGTTTGGGGTCACGTTCTCTGGGTACAAGTTGGGGAAATGACCCTCTCCAACTGCATTGGCCAAAGAGGTGCCACTAGCAAAGTACCAGGGACACTTGGGAACTTAGCGGTCATTTGGCAGAAGATGACTTCCAGGGCACACATGGTCTGACTTTACCCAGGTTTGAGGTCACTTGCTCTGGGTTAAGGTTGGGGAAATGCCCCTATACAAGTACATGGGACTCTGGGTCAGAGTTAGCGGAAGCAACAGGGACACACTGGGGAACATGAGGGTGATTTGAAGGAAGATGACTTCCAGGGCATACATTGGCTAACTTTACCCTGGAATAACGTCACCTTCTCTGGGTAAAAGTTGGGGTCAAGTGACCCCCCTGGAACCACCTCTGGAGCTCACCCCCTAACCCGGCTCACCCTCCGACCCCGTGCACCCACACTTAAGCACACCCCCCGAGTTAAAACCCCCTGTGCGCTTTTTTAAAAGTCCCGTGCCCCTGGTTCTCTAGAGTAAAGAATGCCCGGGACAATAGACACACAGAAAAGTGCTAGATGTTAGACGTATGCCCTTGGTTAGGTTGATAGGTGAGTGTTTGAGGGATTGGGATTGGGGAAAGTCAGTCCTGGAATAGTTTATATGCAAAATATACACAATAAACTGAGGGAATACATTTATAACTCAAGATGATGATGATGATGATAATAATAACAATAACACATTTAATTCATACAGTGCTTTTCCAAATGCTCAAAGACGCTTGACAGAGAAAAACAGAACAAAAACACAACAGAAGTATGTTTACAATAGAGCAAAAAAAAAAAAAAAAAAAGCAATCCCACACAACAACCAAAAAATTAAATAAAAGTAGGCGGTTCAGATGAATCTCCTTCGGGATGCGAACCACTGACCATTGGGTTAGGTCGGTTTAAGCTAATTCCGTGCGCTTAGACCACTTGGCTACGGGCGAAACTATGGTAACGGGAGTCCTGCAATAGGGTATTTATATAAGTCATTGGACCGTGGCTACTTGAAACTGGGCTTTTCCATGGAGTGGATTATCTTTGGCTTGTTGCGTTTTTTTTTTTTTTCTTTTCTTTTCTTTTCTGAACGTCGCGAGCTAATAGGACCTTGGCAAGGCACTTTTCTGAGAATGAGTCATTTTGCTAATTGAGCTTCTAACACTTTTGTTTGCTATTGACATGAGGTTATGTGTTGATGGGCGAGTGGTTGAGGTAGAGGAAGAGGGATTGGGAAAGTCAATTCTGGAATAGTTGATATGCAAGAATATACACATCAACTGAGGCAAAACACTGCTAAGTCAAGATGGTTCAAATGAGTCTATCTCAAGGTGATATGCTCTGATCCTCAGGTTCTAAAGAAAGAGAGAAAGAGAGAAAGAAAGAAAGAAAGAAAGAAAGAAAGAAAGAGAGAGATACATCTTTACTTAACTAGACTAAGGTGCCCGACCGTGGAGGGCTGGGGTGGGTGTGCTCAGCAGCTGCCACTGCTCTGCCTAAGTGAAAAAACTGCACCATGACCAGTGAGAAGGGTCCCAGGAGGGTGGGTCAGGAGGCAAACTCTTTGTGCACATCGCTTCTCGGCCTTTTGGCTAAGATCAAGTGTAGTATCTGTTCTTATCAGTTTAATATCTGATATGTCCTCTATATGAGGATATCTTATTAAGCAGATTTTTAGCCTTGGGAGATGAAAAAGGGGCTTGCTCCGTTCACTCCACGCATTGACCCGGTATTGCAGTATTGCTGGGAACGGTGCACCCTTCAAATGCCTTGTGGACAACAGAACACCAATCCAATGGAGCAGTCTGTTGTTGACTTTGATTCTGTCATCAACGATACAAGTCTCAGTCGCTGTCGGTCTTCAGGACATGTGTCAAACAAAGGGCCTGTGTACCTGTTACTGATGCCCCTCTAATGGAAGGGACAACAACTGTCCAATGGGCACTGTTGCTCTCTTTAAAATGTGGGGGAGTGCCCTCTTTAAAAAATGGCCACGGTAATGGGCTGCGTCCTGTTATTTTGAACACGGCACATCAACCGAGGAGCACCGTGAGACATTTGACTGGGACGACTACATGACCTGCTGCTCTTGACAAGAGGGCAATACTTACTTTGGTTTCTCTTCAAAACGCACAAGTCTTTCGCCTTTTACTAAAGACTTCCGTGGAGAGGAACACCAATGAGTTGAACCTATTTTTGACAGGCTTTGCCGTTTGGCTGAGCCTTGTACATTTGTGAAAATGAAAGAAAGAGACACATTCCTAAGACTAAGTTGCATGCTCTGACATCAGGGGTTCTAGGCTTTGATCTCAAGGTTCTATGATCTGATCCTCAGGTTCTAATAAAGAATGAATGAGGTAAATCTTGCTCTGATTCTATGCAGTGATCTCAAGGTTATATGCTTTGATCCCTATCCTCTGATGCTCAGGTCAACGGTCATTTGGGGGAAGATGACTTACAGGGCATACTTTGTCACACTTTACCCAGGTTTAAGGTCACGTTCTCTGGGTACACGTTGGGGAAACGACCCTCTCCAACTGCATTGGACAAAGAAGTCCCACTAGCAAAGTACCAGGGACACTTGGGAACTTAGCGGCCATTTGGCGGAAGATGACTTCCAGGGCACACATGGTCTGACCTTACCCAGGTTTGAGGTCACTTTCTCTGGGTTACGGTTGGGGAAATGCCCCTATCAAAGTGCATGGGGCTCTGAGTCAGTGTTAGGGGAAGCAACAGGGACACTGGGGAACATGAGGATGATTTGAAGGAAGATGACTTCCAGGGCACACATGGTCTAAATGTACCCAGGTTTGGGGTCACGTTCTCTGGGTACAAGTTGGGGAAATGACCCTCTCCAACTGCATTGGCCAAAGAGGTGCCACTAGCAAAGTACCAGGGACACTTGGGAACTTAGCGGTCATTTGGCAGAAGATGACTTCCAGGGCACACATGGTCTGACTTTACCCAGGTTTGAGGTCACTTGCTCTGGGTTAAGGTTGGGGAAATGCCCCTATACAAGTACATGGGACTCTGGGTCAGAGTTAGCGGAAGCAACAGGGACACACTGGGGAACATGAGGGTGATTTGAAGGAAGATGACTTCCAGGGCATACATTGGCTAACTTTACCCTGGAATAACGTCACCTTCTCTGGGTAAAAGTTGGGGTCAAGTGACCCCCCTGGAACCACCTCTGGAGCTCACCCCCTAACCCGGCTCACCCTCCGACCCCGTGCACCCACACTTAAGCACACCCCCCGAGTTAAAACCCCCTGTGCGCTTTTTTAAAAGTCCCGTGCCCCTGGTTCTCTAGAGTAAAGAATGCCCGGGACAATAGACACACAGAAAAGTGCTAGATGTTAGACGTATGCCCTTGGTTAGGTTGATAGGTGAGTGTTTGAGGGATTGGGATTGGGGAAAGTCAGTCCTGGAATAGTTTATATGCAAAATATACACAATAAACTGAGGGAATACATTTATAACTCAAGATGATGATGATGATGATAATAATAACAATAACACATTTAATTCATACAGTGCTTTTCCAAATGCTCAAAGACGCTTGACAGAGAAAAACAGAACAAAAACACAACAGAAGTATGTTTACAATAGAGCAAAAAAAAAAAAAAAAAAAGCAATCCCACACAACAACCAAAAAATTAAATAAAAGTAGGCGGTTCAGATGAATCTCCTTCGGGATGCGAACCACTGACCATTGGGTTAGGTCGGTTTAAGCTAATTCCGTGCGCTTAGACCACTTGGCTACGGGCGAAACTATGGTAACGGGAGTCCTGCAATAGGGTATTTATATAAGTCATTGGACCGTGGCTACTTGAAACTGGGCTTTTCCATGGAGTGGATTATCTTTGGCTTGTTGCGTTTTTTTTTTTTTTTTTTTCTTTTCTTTTCTGAACGTCGCGAGCTAATAGGACCTTGGCAAGGCACTTTTCTGAGAATGAGTCATTTTGCTAATTGAGCTTCTAACACTTTTGTTTGCTATTGACATGAGGTTATGTGTTGATGGGCGAGTGGTTGAGGTAGAGGAAGAGGGATTGGGAAAGTCAATTCTGGAATAGTTGATATGCAAGAATATACACATCAACTGAGGCAAAACACTGCTAAGTCAAGATGGTTCAAATGAGTCTATCTCAAGGTGATATGCTCTGATCCTCAGGTTCTAAAGAAAGAGAGAAAGAGAGAAAGAAAGAAAGAAAGAAAGAAAGAAAGAAAGAGAGAGATACATCTTTACTTAACTAGACTAAGGTGCCCGACCGTGGAGGGCTGGGGTGGGTGTGCTCAGCAGCTGCCACTGCTCTGCCTAAGTGAAAAAACTGCACCATGACCAGTGAGAAGGGTCCCAGGAGGGTGGGTCAGGAGGCAAACTCTTTGTGCACATCGCTTCTCGGCCTTTTGGCTAAGATCAAGTGTAGTATCTGTTCTTATCAGTTTAATATCTGATATGTCCTCTATATGAGGATATCTTATTAAGCAGATTTTTAGCCTTGGGAGATGAAAAAGGGGCTTGCTCCGTTCACTCCACGCATTGACCCGGTATTGCAGTATTGCTGGGAACGGTGCACCCTTCAAATGCCTTGTGGACAACAGAACACCAATCCAATGGAGCAGTCTGTTGTTGACTTTGATTCTGTCATCAACGATACAAGTCTCAGTCGCTGTCGGTCTTCAGGACATGTGTCAAACAAAGGGCCTGTGTACCTGTTACTGATGCCCCTCTAATGGAAGGGACAACAACTGTCCAATGGGCACTGTTGCTCTCTTTAAAATGTGGGGGAGTGCCCTCTTTAAAAAATGGCCACGGTAATGGGCTGCGTCCTGTTATTTTGAACACGGCACATCAACCGAGGAGCACCGTGAGACATTTGACTGGGACGACTACATGACCTGCTGCTCTTGACAAGAGGGCAATACTTACTTTGGTTTCTCTTCAAAACGCACAAGTCTTTCGCCTTTTACTAAAGACTTCCGTGGAGAGGAACACCAATGAGTTGAACCTATTTTTGACAGGCTTTGCCGTTTGGCTGAGCCTTGTACATTTGTGAAAATAAAAGAAAGAGACACATTCCTAAGACTAAGTTGCATGCTCTGACATCAGGGGTTCTAGGCTTTGATCTCAAGGTTCTATGATCTGATCCTCAGGTTCTAATAAAGAATGAATGAGGTAAATCTTGCTCTGATTCTATGCAGTGATCTCAAGGTTATATGCTTTGATCCCTATCCTCTGATGCTCAGGTCAACGGTCATTTGGGGGAAGATGACTTACAGGGCATACTTTATCACACTTTACCCAGGTTTAAGGTCACGTTCTCTGGGTACACGTTGGGGAAACGACCCTCTCCAACTGCATTGGACAAAGAAGTCCCACTAGCAAAGTACCAGGGACACTTGGGAACTTAGCGGCCATTTGGCGGAAGATGACTTCCAGGGCACACATGGTCTGACCTTACCCAGGTTTGAGGTCACTTTCTCTGGGTTACGGTTGGGGAAATGCCCCTATCAAAGTGCATGGGGCTCTGAGTCAGTGTTAGGGGAAGCAACAGGGACACTGGGGAACATGAGGATGATTTGAAGGAAGATGACTTCCAGGGCACACATGGTCTAAATGTACCCAGGTTTGGGGTCACGTTCTCTGGGTACAAGTTGGGGAAATGACCCTCTCCAACTGCATTGGCCAAAGAGGTGCCACTAGCAAAGTACCAGGGACACTTGGGAACTTAGCGGTCATTTGGCAGAAGATGACTTCCAGGGCACACATGGTCTGACTTTACCCAGGTTTGAGGTCACTTGCTCTGGGTTAAGGTTGGGGAAATGCCCCTATACAAGTACATGGGACTCTGGGTCAGAGTTAGCGGAAGCAACAGGGACACACTGGGGAACATGAGGGTGATTTGAAGGAAGATGACTTCCAGGGCATACATTGGCTAACTTTACCCTGGAATAACGTCACCTTCTCTGGGTAAAAGTTGGGGTCAAGTGACCCCCCTGGAACCACCTCTGGAGCTCACCCCCCAACCCGGCTCACCCTCCGACCCCGTGCACCCACACTTAAGCACACCCCCCGAGTTAAAACCCCCTGTGCGCTTTTTTAAAAGTCCCGTGCTCCTGGTTCTCTAGAGTAAAGAATGCCCGGGACAATAGACACACAGAAAAGTGCTAGATGTTAGACGTATGCCCTTGGTTAGGTTGATAGGTGAGTGTTTGAGGGATTGGGATTGGGGAAAGTCAGTCCTGGAATAGTTTATATGCAAAATATACACAATAAACTGAGGGAATACATTTATAACTCAAGATGATGATGATGATAATAATAACAATAACACATTTAATTCATACAGTGCTTTTCCAAATGCTCAAAGACGCTTGACAGAGAAAAACAGAACAAAAACACAACAGAAGTATGTTTACAATAGAGCAAAAAAAAAAAAAAAAAAAGCAATCCCACACAACAACCAAAAAATTAAATAAAAGTAGGCGGTTCAGATGAATCTCCTTCGGGATGCGAACCACTGACCATTGGGTTAGGTCGGTTTAAGCTAATTCCGTGCGCTTAGACCACTTGGCTACGGGCGAAACTATGGTAACGGGAGTCCTGCAATACGGTATTTATATAAGTCATTGGACCGTGGCTACTTGAAACTGGGCTTTTCCATGGAGTGGATTATCTTTGGCTTGTTGCGTTTTTTTTTTTTTTCTTTTCTTTTCTTTTCTGAACGTCGCGAGCTAATAGGACCTTGGCAAGGCACTTTTCTGAGAATGAGTCATTTTGCTAATTGAGCTTCTAACACTTTTGTTTGCTATTGACATGAGGTTATGTGTTGATGGGCGAGTGGTTGAGGTAGAGGAAGAGGGATTGGGAAAGTCAATTCTGGAATAGTTGATATGCAAGAATATACACATCAACTGAGGCAAAACACTGCTAAGTCAAGATGGTTCAAATGAGTCTATCTCAAGGTGATATGCTCTGATCCTCAGGTTCTAAAGAAAGAGAGAAAGAGAGAAAGAGAGAAAGAAAGAAAGAAAGAAAGAAAGAAAGAAAGAGAGAGATACATCTTTACTTAACTAGACTAAGGTGCCCGACCGTGGAGGGCTGGGGTGGGTGTGCTCAGCAGCTGCCACTGCTCTGCCTAAGTGAAAAAACTGCACCATGACCAGTGAGAAGGGTCCCAGGAGGGTGGGTCAGGAGGCAAACTCTTTGTGCACATCGCTTCTCGGCCTTTTGGCTAAGATCAAGTGTAGTATCTGTTCTTATCAGTTTAATATCTGATATGTCCTCTATATGAGGATATCTTATTAAGCAGATTTTTAGCCTTGGGAGATGAAAAAGGGGCTTGCTCCGTTCACTCCACGCATTGACCCGGTATTGCAGTATTGCTGGGAACGGTGCACCCTTCAAATGCCTTGTGGACAACAGAACACCAATCCAATGGAGCAGTCTGTTGTTGACTTTGATTCTGTCATCAACGATACAAGTCTCAGTCGCTGTCGATCTTCAGGACATGTGTCAAACAAAGGGCCTGTGTACCTGTTACTGATGCCCCTCTAATGGAAGGGACAACAACTGTCCAATGGGCACTGTTGCTCTCTTTACAATGTGGGGGAGTGCCCTCTTTAAAAAATGGCCACGGTAATGGGCTGCGTCCTGTTATTTTGAACACGGCACATCAACCGAGGAGCACCGTGCGACATTTGACTGGGACGACTACATGACCTGCTGCTCTTGACAAGAGGGCAATACTTACTTTGGTTTCTCTTCAAAACGCACAAGTCTTTCGCCTTTTACTAAAGACTTCCGTGGAGAGGAACACCAATGAGTTGAACCTATTTTTGACAGGCTTTGCCGTTTGGCTGAGCCTTGTACATTTGTGAAAATAAAAGAAAGAGACACATTCCTAAGACTAAGTTGCATGCTCTGACATCAGGGTTCTAGGCTTTGATCTCAAGGTTCTATGATCTGATCCTCAGGTTCTAATAAAGAATGAATGAGGTAAATCTTGCTCTGATTCTATGCAGTGATCTCAAGGTTATATGCTTTGATCCCTATCCTCTGATGCTCAGGTCAACGGTCATTTGGGGGAAGATGACTTACAGGGCATACTTTGTCACACTTTACCCAGGTTTAAGGTCACGTTCTCTGGGTACACGTTGGGGAAACGACCCTCTCCAACTGCATTGGACAAAGAAGTCCCACTAGCAAAGTACCAGGGACACTTGGGAACTTAGCGGCCATTTGGCGGAAGATGACTTCCAGGGCACACATGGTCTGACCTTACCCAGGTTTGAGGTCACTTTCTCTGGGTTACGGTTGGGGAAATGCCCCTATCAAAGTGCATGGGGCTCTGAGTCAGTACTAGGGGAAGCAACAGGGACACTGGGGAACATGAGGATGATTTGAAGGAAGATGACTTCCAGGGCACACATGGTCTAAATGTACCCAGGTTTGGGGTCACGTTCTCTGGGTACAAGTTGGGGAAATGACCCTCTCCAACTGCATTGGCCAAAGAGGTGCCACTAGCAAAGTACCAGGGACACTTGGGAACTTAGCGGTCATTTGGCAGAAGATGACTTCCAGGGCACACATGGTCTGACTTTACCCAGGTTTGAGGTCACTTGCTCTGGGTTAAGGTTGGGGAAATGCCCCTATACAAGTACATGGGACTCTGGGTCAGAGTTAGCGGAAGCAACAGGGACACACTGGGGAACATGAGGGTGATTTGAAGGAAGATGACTTCCAGGGCATACATTGGCTAACTTTACCCTGGAATAACGTCACCTTCTCTGGGTAAAAGTTGGGGTCAAGTGACCCCCCTGGAACCACCTCTGGAGCTCACCCCCTAACCCGGCTCACCCTCCGACCCCGTGCACCCACACTTAAGCACACCCCCCGAGTTAAAACCCCCTGTGCGCTTTTTTAAAAGTCCCGTGCTCCTGGTTCTCTAGAGTAAAGAATGCCCGGGACAATAGACACACAGAAAAGTGCTAGATGTTAGACGTATGCCCTTGGTTAGGTTGATAGGTGAGTGTTTGAGGGATTGGGATTGGGGAAAGTCAGTCCTGGAATAGTTTATATGCAAAATATACACAATAAACTGAGGGAATACATTTATAACTCAAGATGATGATGATGATAATAATAACAATAACACATTTAATTCATACAGTGCTTTTCCAAATGCTCAAAGACGCTTGACAGAGAAAAACAGAACAAAAACACAACAGAAGTATGTTTACAATAGAGCAAAAAAAAAAAAAAAAAAAGCAATCCCACACAACAACCAAAAAATTAAATAAAAGTAGGCGGTTCAGATGAATCTCCTTCGGGATGCGAACCACTGACCATTGGGTTAGGTCGGTTTAAGCTAATTCCGTGCGCTTAGACCACTTGGCTACGGGCGAAACTATGGTAACGGGAGTCCTGCAATAGGGTATTTATATAAGTCATTGGACCGTGGCTACTTGAAACTGGGCTTTTCCATGGAGTGGATTATCTTTGGCTTGTTGCGTTTTTTTTTTTTTTCTTTTCTTTTCTGAACGTCGCGAGCTAATAGGACCTTGGCAAGGCACTTTTCTGAGAATGAGTCATTTTGCTAATTGAGCTTCTAACACTTTTGTTTGCTATTGACATGAGGTTATGTGTTGATGGGCGAGTGGTTGAGGTAGAGGAAGAGGGATTGGGAAAGTCAATTCTGGAATAGTTGATATGCAAGAATATACACATCAACTGAGGCAAAACACTGCTAAGTCAAGATGGTTCAAATGAGTCTATCTCAAGGTGATATGCTCTGATCCTCAGGTTCTAAAGAAAGAGAGAAAGAGAGAAAGAGAGAAAGAAAGAAAGAAAGAAAGAAAGAAAGAGAGAGATACATCTTTACTTAACTAGACTAAGGTGCCCGACCGTGGAGGGCTGGGGTGGGTGTGCTCAGCAGCTGCCACTGCTCTGCCTAAGTGAAAAAACTGCACCATGACCAGTGAGAAGGGTCCCAGGAGGGTGGGTCAGGAGGCAAACTCTTTGTGCACATCGCTTCTCGGCCTTTTGGCTAAGATCAAGTGTAGTATCTGTTCTTATCAGTTTAATATCTGATATGTCCTCTATATGAGGATATCTTATTAAGCAGATTTTTAGCCTTGGGAGATGAAAAAGGGGCTTGCTCCGTTCACTCCACGCATTGACCCGGTATTGCAGTATTGCTGGGAACGGTGCACCCTTCAAATGCCTTGTGGACAACAGAACACCAATCCAATGGAGCAGTCTGTTGTTGACTTTGATTCTGTCATCAACGATACAAGTCTCAGTCGCTGTCGATCTTCAGGACATGTGTCAAACAAAGGGCCTGTGTACCTGTTACTGATGCCCCTCTAATGGAAGGGACAACAACTGTCCAATGGGCACTGTTGCTCTCTTTACAATGTGGGGGAGTGCCCTCTTTAAAAAATGGCCACGGTAATGGGCTGCGTCCTGTTATTTTGAACACGGCACATCAACCGAGGAGCACCGTGCGACATTTGACTGGGACGACTACATGACCTGCTGCTCTTGACAAGAGGGCAATACTTACTTTGGTTTCTCTTCAAAACGCACAAGTCTTTCGCCTTTTACTAAAGACTTCCGTGGAGAGGAACACCAATGAGTTGAACCTATTTTTGACAGGCTTTGCCGTTTGGCTGAGCCTTGTACATTTGTGAAAATAAAAGAAAGAGACACATTCCTAAGACTAAGTTGCATGCTCTGACATCAGGGTTCTAGGCTTTGATCTCAAGGTTCTATGATCTGATCCTCAGGTTCTAATAAAGAATGAATGAGGTAAATCTTGCTCTGATTCTATGCAGTGATCTCAAGGTTATATGCTTTGATCCCTATCCTCTGATGCTCAGGTCAACGGTCATTTGGGGGAAGATGACTTACAGGGCATACTTTGTCACACTTTACCCAGGTTTAAGGTCACGTTCTCTGGGTACACGTTGGGGAAACGACCCTCTCCAACTGCATTGGACAAAGAAGTCCCACTAGCAAAGTACCAGGGACACTTGGGAACTTAGCGGCCATTTGGCGGAAGATGACTTCCAGGGCACACATGGTCTGACCTTACCCAGGTTTGAGGTCACTTTCTCTGGGTTACGGTTGGGGAAATGCCCCTATCAAAGTGCATGGGGCTCTGAGTCAGTACTAGGGGAAGCAACAGGGACACTGGGGAACATGAGGATGATTTGAAGGAAGATGACTTCCAGGGCACACATGGTCTAAATGTACCCAGGTTTGGGGTCACGTTCTCTGGGTACAAGTTGGGGAAATGACCCTCTCCAACTGCATTGGCCAAAGAGGTGCCACTAGCAAAGTACCAGGGACACTTGGGAACTTAGCGGTCATTTGGCAGAAGATGACTTCCAGGGCACACATGGTCTGACTTTACCCAGGTTTGAGGTCACTTGCTCTGGGTTAAGGTTGGGGAAATGCCCCTATACAAGTACATGGGACTCTGGGTCAGAGTTAGCGGAAGCAACAGGGACACACTGGGGAACATGAGGGTGATTTGAAGGAAGATGACTTCCAGGGCATACATTGGCTAACTTTACCCTGGAATAACGTCACCTTCTCTGGGTAAAAGTTGGGGTCAAGTGACCCCCCTGGAACCACCTCTGGAGCTCACCCCCTAACCCGGCTCACCCTCCGACCCCGTGCACCCACACTTAAGCACACCCCCCGAGTTAAAACCCCCTGTGCGCTTTTTTAAAAGTCCCGTGCCCCTGGTTCTCTAGAGTAAAGAATGCCCGGGACAATAGACACACAGAAAAGTGCTAGATGTTAGACGTATGCCCTTGGTTAGGTTGATAGGTGAGTGTTTGAGGGATTGGGATTGGGGAAAGTCAGTCCTGGAATAGTTTATATGCAAAATATACACAATAAACTGAGGGAATACATTTATAACTCAAGATGATGATGATGATAATAATAACAATAACACATTTAATTCATACAGTGCTTTTCCAAATGCTCAAAGACGCTTGACAGAGAAAAACAGAACAAAAACACAACAGAAGTATGTTTACAATAGAGCAAAAAAAAAAAAAAAAAAAAGCAATCCCACACAACAACCAAAAAATTAAATAAAAGAAGGCGGTTCAGATGAATCTCCTTCGGGATGCGAACCACTGACCATTGGGTTAGGTCGGTTTAAGCTAATTCCGTGCGCTTAGACCACTTGGCTACGGGCAAAACTATGGTAACGGGAGTCCTGCAATAGGGTATTTATATAAGTCATTGGACCGTGGCTACTTGAAACTGGGCTTTTCCATGGAGTGGATTATCTTTGGCTTGTTGCGTTTTTTTCTTTTCTTTTCTTTTCTTTTCTGAACGTCGCGAGCTAATAGGACCTTGGCAAGGCACTTTTCTGAGAATGAGTCATTTTGCTAATTGAGCTTCTAACACTTTTGTTTGCTATTGACATGAGGTTATGTGTTGATGGGCGAGTGGTTGAGGTAGAGGAAGAGGGATTGGGAAAGTCAATTCTGGAATAGTTGATATGCAAGAATATACACATCAACTGAGGCAAAACACTGCTAAGTCAAGATGGTTCAAATGAGTCTATCTCAAGGTGATATGCTCTGATCCTCAGGTTCTAAAGAAAGAAAGAAAGAAAGAAAGAAAGAAAGAAAGAAAGAAAGAAAGAGAGAGATACATCTTTACTTAACTAGACTAAGGTGCCCGACCGTGGAGGAATGGGGTGGGTGTGCTCAGCAGCTGCCACTGCTCTGCCTAAGTGAAAAAACTGCACCATGACCAGTGAGAAGGGTCCCAGGAGGGTGGGTCAGGAGGCAAACTCTTTGTGCACATCGCTTCTCGGCCTTTTGGCTAAGATCAAGTGTAGTATCTGTTCTTATCAGTTTAATATCTGATATGTCCTCTATATGAGGATATCTTATTAAGCAGATTTTTAGCCTTGGGAGATGAAAAAGGGGCTTGCTCCGTTCACTCCACGCATTGACCCGGTATTGCAGTATTGCTGGGAACGGTGCACCCTTCAAATGCCTTGTGGACAACAGAACACCAATCCAATGGAGCAGTCTGTTGTTGACTTTGATTCTGTCATCAACGATACAAGTCTCAGTCGCTGTCGGTCTTCAGGACATGTGTCAAACAAAGGGCCTGTGTACCTGTTACTGATGCCCCTCTAATGGAAGGGACAACAACTGTCCAATGGGCACTGTTGCTCTCTTTACAATGTGGGGGAGTGCCCTCTTTAAAAAATGGCCACGGTAATGGGCTGCGTCCTGTTATTTTGAACACGGCACATCAACCGAGGAGCACCGTGAGACATTTGACTGGGACGACTACATGACCTGCTGCTCTTGACAAGAGGGCAATACTTACTTTGGTTTCTCTTCAAAACGCACAAGTCTTTCGCCTTTTACTAAAGACTTCCGTGGAGAGGAACACCAATGAGTTGAACCTATTTTTGACAGGCTTTGCCGTTTGGCTGAGCCTTGTACATTTGTGAAAATAAAAGAAGGAGACACATTCCTAAGATTAAGTTGCATGCTCTGACATCAGGGGTTCTAGGCTTTGATCTCAAGGTTCTATGATCTGATCCTCAGGTTCTAATAAAGAATGAATGAGGTAAATCTTGCTCTGATTCTATGCAGTGATCTCAAGGTTATATGCTTTGATCCCTATCCTCTGATGCTCAGGTCAACGGTCATTTGGGGGAAGATGACTTACAGGGCATACTTTGTCACACTTTACCCAGGTTTAAGGTCACGTTCTCTGGGTACACGTTGGGGAAACGACCCTCTCCAACTGCATTGGACAAAGAAGTCCCACTAGCAAAGTACCAGGGACACTTGGGAACTTAGCGGCCATTTGGCGGAAGATGACTTCCAGGGCACACATGGTCTGACCTTACCCAGGTTTGAGGTCACTTTCTCTGGGTTACGGTTGGGGAAATGCCCCTATCAAAGTGCATGGGGCTCTGAGTCAGTGCTAGGGGAAGCAACAGGGACACTGGGGAACATGAGGATGATTTGAAGGAAGATGACTTCCAGGGCACACATGGTCTAAATGTACCCAGGTTTGGGGTCACGTTCTCTGGGTACAAGTTGGGGAAATGACCCTCTCCAACTGCATTGGCCAAAGAGGTGCCACTAGCAAAGTACCAGGGACACTTGGGAACTTAGCGGTCATTTGGCAGAAGATGACTTCCAGGGCACACATGGTCTGACTTTACCCAGGTTTGAGGTCACTTGCTCTGGGTTAAGGTTGGGGAAATGCCCCTATACAAGTACATGGGACTCTGGGTCAGAGTTAGCGGAAGCAACAGGGACACACTGGGGAACATGAGGGTGATTTGAAGGAAGATGACTTCCAGGGCATACATTGGCTAACTTTACCCTGGAATAACGTCACCTTCTCTGGGTAAAAGTTGGGGTCAAGTGACCCCCCTGGAACCACCTCTGGAGCTCACCCCCTAACCCGGCTCACCCTCCGACCCCGTGCACCCACACTTAAGCACACCCCCCGAGTTAAAACCCCCTGTGCGCTTTTTTAAAAGTCCCGTGCTCCTGGTTCTCTAGAGTAAAGAATGCCCGGGACAATAGACACACAGAAAAGTGCTAGATGTTAGACGTATGCCCTTGGTTAGGTTGATAGGTGAGTGTTTGAGGGATTGGGATTGGGGAAAGTCAGTCCTGGAATAGTTTATATGCAAAATATACACAATAAACTGAGGGAATACATTTATAACTCAAGATGATGATGATGATAATAATAACAATAACACATTTAATTCATACAGTGCTTTTCCAAATGCTCAAAGACGCTTGACAGAGAAAAACAGAACAAAAACACAACAGAAGTATGTTTACAATAGAGCAAAAAAAAAAAAAAAAAAAGCAATCCCACACAACAACCAAAAAATTAAATAAAAGTAGGCGGTTCAGATGAGTCTCCTTCGGGATGCGAACCACTGACCATTGGGTAAGGTCGGTTTAAGCTAATTCCGTGCGCTTAGACCACTTGGCTACGGGCGAAACTATGGTAACGGGAGTCCTGCAATAGGGTATTTATATAAGTCATTGGACCGTGGCTACTTGAAACTGGGCTTTTCCATGGAGTGGATTATATTTGGCTTGTTGCGTTTTTTTTTTTTTTCTTTTCTTTTCTTTTCTGAACGTCGCGAGCTAATAGGACCTTGGCAAGGCACTTTTCTGAGAATGAGTCATTTTGCTAATTGAGCTTCTAACACTTTTGTTTGCTATTGACATGAGGTTATGTGTTGATGGGCGAGTGGTTGAGGTAGAGGAAGAGGGATTGGGAAAGTCAATTCTGGAATAGTTGATATGCAAGAATATACACATCAACTGAGGCAAAACACTGCTAAGTCAAGATGGTTCAAATGAGTCTATCTCAAGGTGATATGCTCTGATCCTCAGGTTCTAAAGAAAGAGAGAAAGAGAGAAAGAGAGAGAGAAAGAAAGAAAGAAAGAGAGAGATACATCTTTACTTAACTAGACTAAGGTGCCCGACCGTGGAGGGCTGGGGTAGGTGTGCTCAGCAGCTGCCACTGCTCTGCCTAAGTGAAAAAACTGCACCATGACCAGTGAGAAGGGTCCCAGGAGGGTGGGTCAGGAGGCAAACTCTTTGTGCACATCGCTTCTCGGCCTTTTGGCTAAGATCAAGTGTAGTATCTGTTCTTATCAGTTTAATATCTGATATGTCCTCTATATGAGGATATCTTATTAAGCAGATTTTTAGCCTTGGGAGATGAAAAAGGGGCTTGCTCCGTTCACTCCACGCATTGACCCGGTATTGCAGTATTGCTGGGAACGGTGCACCCTTCAAATGCCTTGTGGACAACAGAACACCAATCCAATGGAGCAGTCTGTTGTTGACTTTGATTCTGTCATCAACGATACAAGTCTCAGTCGCTGTCGGTCTTCAGGACATGTGTCAAACAAAGGGCCTGTGTACCTGTTACTGATGCCCCTCTAATGGAAGGGACAACAACTGTCCAATGGGCACTGTTGCTCTCTTTAAAATGTGGGGGAGTGCCCTCTTTAAAAAATGGCCACGGTAATGGGCTGCGTCCTGTTATTTTGAACACGGCACATCAACCGAGGAGCACCGTGAGACATTTGACTGGGACGACTACATGACCTGCTGCTCTTGACAAGAGGGCAATACTTACTTTGGTTTCTCTTCAAAACGCACAAGTCTTTCGCCTTTTACTAAAGACTTCCGTGGAGAGGAACACCAATGAGTTGAACCTATTTTTGACAGGCTTTGCCGTTTGGCTGAGCCTTGTACATTTGTGAAAATAAAAGAAAGAGACACATTCCTAAGACTAAGTTGCATGCTCTGACATCAGGGGTTCTAGGCTTTGATCTCAAGGTTCTATGATCTGATCCTCAGGTTCTAATAAAGAATGAATGAGGTAAATCTTGCTCTGATTCTATGCAGTGATCTCAAGGTTATATGCTTTGATCCCTATCCTCTGATGCTCAGGTCAACGGTCATTTGGGGGAAGATGACTTACAGGGCATACTTTGTCACACTTTACCCAGGTTTAAGGTCACGTTCTCTGGGTACACGTTGGGGAAACGACCCTCTCCAACTGCATTGGACAAAGAAGTCCCACTAGCAAAGTACCAGGGACACTTGGGAACTTAGCGGCCATTTGGCGGAAGATGACTTCCAGGGCACACATGGTCTGACCTTACCCAGGTTTGAGGTCACTTTCTCTGGGTTACGGTTGGGGAAATGCCCCTATCAAAGTGCATGGGGCTCTGAGTCAGTGTTAGGGGAAGCAACAGGGACACTGGGGAACATGAGGATGATTTGAAGGAAGATGACTTCCAGGGCACACATGGTCTAAATGTACCCAGGTTTGGGGTCACGTTCTCTGGGTACAAGTTGGGGAAATGACCCTCTCCAACTGCATTGGCCAAAGAGGTGCCACTAGCAAAGTACCAGGGACACTTGGGAACTTAGCGGTCATTTGGCAGAAGATGACTTCCAGGGCACACATGGTCTGACTTTACCCAGGTTTGAGGTCACTTGCTCTGGGTTAAGGTTGGGGAAATGCCCCTATACAAGTACATGGGACTCTGGGTCAGAGTTAGCGGAAGCAACAGGGACACACTGGGGAACATGAGGGTGATTTGAAGGAAGATGACTTCCAGGGCATACATTGGCTAACTTTACCCTGGAATAACGTCACCTTCTCTGGGTAAAAGTTGGGGTCAAGTGACCCCCCTGGAACCACCTCTGGAGCTCACCCCCTAACCCGGCTCACCCTCCGACCCCGTGCACCCACACTTAAGCACACCCCCCGAGTTAAAACCCCCTGTGCGCTTTTTTAAAAGTCCCGTGCCCCTGGTTCTCTAGAGTAAAGAATGCCCGGGACAATAGACACACAGAAAAGTGCTAGATGTTAGACGTATGCCCTTGGTTAGGTTGATAGGTGAGTGTTTGAGGGATTGGGATTGGGGAAAGTCAGTCCTGGAATAGTTTATATGCAAAATATACACAATAAACTGAGGGAATACATTTATAACTCAAGATGATGATGATGATAATAATAACAATAACACATTTAATTCATACAGTGCTTTTCCAAATGCTCAAAGACGCTTGACAGAGAAAAACAGAACAAAAACACAACAGAAGTATGTTTACAATAGAGCAAAAAAAAAAAAAAAAAAAAGCAATCCCACACAACAACCAAAAAATTAAATAAAAGTAGGCGGTTCAGATGAATCTCCTTCGGGATGCGAACCACTGACCATTGGGTTAGGTCGGTTTAAGCTAATTCCGTGCGCTTAGACCACTTGGCTACGGGCGAAACTATGGTAACGGGAGTTCTGCAATAGGGTATTTATATAAGTCATTGGACCGTGGCTACTTGAAACTGGGCTTTTCCATGGAGTGGATTTTCTTTGGCTTGTTGCGTTTTTTTTTTTTTCTTTTCTTTTCTTTTCTGAACGTCGCGAGCTAATAGGACCTTGGCAAGGCACTTTTCTTAGAATGAGTCATTTTGCTAATTGAGCTTCTAACACTTTTGTTTGCTATTGACATGAGGTTATGTGTTGATGGGCGAGTGGTTGAGGTAGAGGAAGAGGGATTGGGAAAGTCAATTCTGGAATAGTTGATATGCAAGAATATACACATCAACTGAGGCAAAACACTGCTAAGTCAAGATGGTTCAAATGAGTCTATCTCAAGGTGATATGCTCTGATCCTCAGGTTCTAAAGAAAGAGAGAAAGAGAGAAAGAGAGAAAGAAAGAAAGAAAGAAAGAAAGAAAGAGAGAGATACATCTTTACTTAACTAGACTAAGGTGCCCGACCGTGGAGGGCTGGGGTGGGTGTGCTCAGCAGCTGCCACTGCTCTGCCTAAGTGAAAAAACTGCACCATGACCAGTGAGAAGGGTCCCAGGAGGGTGGGTCAGGAGGCAAACTCTTTGTGCACATCGCTTCTCGGCCTTTTGGCTAAGATCAAGTGTAGTATCTGTTCTTATCAGTTTAATATCTGATATGTCCTCTATATGAGGATATCTTATTAAGCAGATTTTTAGCCTTGGGAGATGAAAAAGGGGCTTGCTCCGTTCACTCCACGCATTGACCCGGTATTGCAGTATTGCTGGGAACGGTGCACCCTTCAAATGCCTTGTGGACAACAGAACACCAATCCAATGGAGCAGTCTGTTGTTGACTTTGATTCTGTCATCAACGATACAAGTCTCAGTCGCTGTCGATCTTCAGGACATGTGTCAAACAAAGGGCCTGTGTACCTGTTACTGATGCCCCTCTAATGGAAGGGACAACAACTGTCCAATGGGCACTGTTGCTCTCTTTACAATGTGGGGGAGTGCCCTCTTTAAAAAATGGCCACGGTAATGGGCTGCGTCCTGTTATTTTGAACACGGCACATCAACCGAGGAGCACCGTGCGACATTTGACTGGGACGACTACATGACCTGCTGCTCTTGACAAGAGGGCAATACTTACTTTGGTTTCTCTTCAAAACGCACAAGTCTTTCGCCTTTTACTAAAGACTTCCGTGGAGAGGAACACCAATGAGTTGAACCTATTTTTGACAGGCTTTGCCGTTTGGCTGAGCCTTGTACATTTGTGAAAATAAAAGAAAGAGACACATTCCTAAGACTAAGTTGCATGCTCTGACATCAGGGTTCTAGGCTTTGATCTCAAGGTTCTATGATCTGATCCTCAGGTTCTAATAAAGAATGAATGAGGTAAATCTTGCTCTGATTCTATGCAGTGATCTCAAGGTTATATGCTTTGATCCCTATCCTCTGATGCTCAGGTCAACGGTCATTTGGGGGAAGATGACTTACAGGGCATACTTTGTCACACTTTACCCAGGTTTAAGGTCACGTTCTCTGGGTACACGTTGGGGAAACGACCCTCTCCAACTGCATTGGACAAAGAAGTCCCACTAGCAAAGTACCAGGGACACTTGGGAACTTAGCGGCCATTTGGCGGAAGATGACTTCCAGGGCACACATGGTCTGACCTTACCCAGGTTTGAGGTCACTTTCTCTGGGTTACGGTTGGGGAAATGCCCCTATCAAAGTGCATGGGGCTCTGAGTCAGTACTAGGGGAAGCAACAGGGACACTGGGGAACATGAGGATGATTTGAAGGAAGATGACTTCCAGGGCACACATGGTCTAAATGTACCCAGGTTTGGGGTCACGTTCTCTGGGTACAAGTTGGGGAAATGACCCTCTCCAACTGCATTGGCCAAAGAGGTGCCACTAGCAAAGTACCAGGGACACTTGGGAACTTAGCGGTCATTTGGCAGAAGATGACTTCCAGGGCACACATGGTCTGACTTTACCCAGGTTTGAGGTCACTTGCTCTGGGTTAAGGTTGGGGAAATGCCCCTATACAAGTACATGGGACTCTGGGTCAGAGTTAGCGGAAGCAACAGGGACACACTGGGGAACATGAGGGTGATTTGAAGGAAGATGACTTCCAGGGCATACATTGGCTAACTTTACCCTGGAATAACGTCACCTTCTCTGGGTAAAAGTTGGGGTCAAGTGACCCCCCTGGAACCACCTCTGGAGCTCACCCCCTAACCCGGCTCACCCTCCGACCCCGTGCACCCACACTTAAGCACACCCCCCGAGTTAAAACCCCCTGTGCGCTTTTTTAAAAGTCCCGTGCCCCTGGTTCTCTAGAGTAAAGAATGCCCGGGACAATAGACACACAGAAAAGTGCTAGATGTTAGACGTATGCCCTTGGTTAGGTTGATAGGTGAGTGTTTGAGGGATTGGGATTGGGGAAAGTCAGTCCTGGAATAGTTTATATGCAAAATATACACAATAAACTGAGGGAATACATTTATAACTCAAGATGATGATGATGATAATAATAACAATAACACATTTAATTCATACAGTGCTTTTCCAAATGCTCAAAGACGCTTGACAGAGAAAAACAGAACAAAAACACAACAGAAGTATGTTTACAATAGAGCAAAAAAAAAAAAAAAAAAAGCAATCCCACACAACAACCAAAAAATTAAATAAAAGTAGGCGGTTCAGATGAATCTCCTTCGGGATGCGAACCACTGACCATTGGGTTAGGTCGGTTTAAGCTAATTCCGTGCGCTTAGACCACTTGGCTACGGGCAAAACTATGGTAACGGGAGTCCTGCAATAGGGTATTTATATAAGTCATTGGACCGTGGCTACTTGAAACTGGGCTTTTCCATGGAGTGGATTATCTTTGGCTTGTTGCGTTTTTTTCTTTTCTTTTCTTTTCTTTTCTGAACGTCGCGAGCTAATAGGACCTTGGCAAGGCACTTTTCTGAGAATGAGTCATTTTGCTAATTGAGCTTCTAACACTTTTGTTTGCTATTGACATGAGGTTATGTGTTGATGGGCGAGTGGTTGAGGTAGAGGAAGAGGGATTGGGAAAGTCAATTCTGGAATAGTTGATATGCAAGAATATACACATCAACTGAGGCAAAACACTGCTAAGTCAAGATGGTTCAAATGAGTCTATCTCAAGGTGATATGCTCTGATCCTCAGGTTCTAAAGAAAGAAAGAAAGAAAGAAAGAAAGAAAGAAAGAAAGAAAGAAAGAGAGAGATACATCTTTACTTAACTAGACTAAGGTGCCCGACCGTGGAGGAATGGGGTGGGTGTGCTCAGCAGCTGCCACTGCTCTGCCTAAGTGAAAAAACTGCACCATGACCAGTGAGAAGGGTCCCAGGAGGGTGGGTCAGGAGGCAAACTCTTTGTGCACATCGCTTCTCGGCCTTTTGGCTAAGATCAAGTGTAGTATCTGTTCTTATCAGTTTAATATCTGATATGTCCTCTATATGAGGATATCTTATTAAGCAGATTTTTAGCCTTGGGAGATGAAAAAGGGGCTTGCTCCGTTCACTCCACGCATTGACCCGGTATTGCAGTATTGCTGGGAACGGTGCACCCTTCAAATGCCTTGTGGACAACAGAACACCAATCCAATGGAGCAGTCTGTTGTTGACTTTGATTCTGTCATCAACGATACAAGTCTCAGTCGCTGTCGGTCTTCAGGACATGTGTCAAACAAAGGGCCTGTGTACCTGTTACTGATGCCCCTCTAATGGAAGGGACAACAACTGTCCAATGGGCACTGTTGCTCTCTTTACAATGTGGGGGAGTGCCCTCTTTAAAAAATGGCCACGGTAATGGGCTGCGTCCTGTTATTTTGAACACGGCACATCAACCGAGGAGCACCGTGAGACATTTGACTGGGACGACTACATGACCTGCTGCTCTTGACAAGAGGGCAATACTTACTTTGGTTTCTCTTCAAAACGCACAAGTCTTTCGCCTTTTACTAAAGACTTCCGTGGAGAGGAACACCAATGAGTTGAACCTATTTTTGACAGGCTTTGCCGTTTGGCTGAGCCTTGTACATTTGTGAAAATAAAAGAAGGAGACACATTCCTAAGATTAAGTTGCATGCTCTGACATCAGGGGTTCTAGGCTTTGATCTCAAGGTTCTATGATCTGATCCTCAGGTTCTAATAAAGAATGAATGAGGTAAATCTTGCTCTGATTCTATGCAGTGATCTCAAGGTTATATGCTTTGATCCCTATCCTCTGATGCTCAGGTCAACGGTCATTTGGGGGAAGATGACTTACAGGGCATACTTTGTCACACTTTACCCAGGTTTAAGGTCACGTTCTCTGGGTACACGTTGGGGAAACGACCCTCTCCAACTGCATTGGACAAAGAAGTCCCACTAGCAAAGTACCAGGGACACTTGGGAACTTAGCGGCCATTTGGCGGAAGATGACTTCCAGGGCACACATGGTCTGACCTTACCCAGGTTTGAGGTCACTTTCTCTGGGTTACGGTTGGGGAAATGCCCCTATCAAAGTGCATGGGGCTCTGAGTCAGTGCTAGGGGAAGCAACAGGGACACTGGGGAACATGAGGATGATTTGAAGGAAGATGACTTCCAGGGCACACATGGTCTAAATGTACCCAGGTTTGGGGTCACGTTCTCTGGGTACAAGTTGGGGAAATGACCCTCTCCAACTGCATTGGCCAAAGAGGTGCCACTAGCAAAGTACCAGGGACACTTGGGAACTTAGCGGTCATTTGGCAGAAGATGACTTCCAGGGCACACATGGTCTGACTTTACCCAGGTTTGAGGTCACTTGCTCTGGGTTAAGGTTGGGGAAATGCCCCTATACAAGTACATGGGACTCTGGGTCAGAGTTAGCGGAAGCAACAGGGACACACTGGGGAACATGAGGGTGATTTGAAGGAAGATGACTTCCAGGGCATACATTGGCTAACTTTACCCTGGAATAACGTCACCTTCTCTGGGTAAAAGTTGGGGTCAAGTGACCCCCCTGGAACCACCTCTGGAGCTCACCCCCTAACCCGGCTCACCCTCCGACCCCGTGCACCCACACTTAAGCACACCCCCCGAGTTAAAACCCCCTGTGCGCTTTTTTAAAAGTCCCGTGCTCCTGGTTCTCTAGAGTAAAGAATGCCCGGGACAATAGACACACAGAAAAGTGCTAGATGTTAGACGTATGCCCTTGGTTAGGTTGATAGGTGAGTGTTTGAGGGATTGGGATTGGGGAAAGTCAGTCCTGGAATAGTTTATATGCAAAATATACACAATAAACTGAGGGAATACATTTATAACTCAAGATGATGATGATGATAATAATAACAATAACACATTTAATTCATACAGTGCTTTTCCAAATGCTCAAAGACGCTTGACAGAGAAAAACAGAACAAAAACACAACAGAAGTATGTTTACAATAGAGCAAAAAAAAAAAAAAAAAAAGCAATCCCACACAACAACCAAAAAATTAAATAAAAGTAGGCGGTTCAGATGAGTCTCCTTCGGGATGCGAACCACTGACCATTGGGTAAGGTCGGTTTAAGCTAATTCCGTGCGCTTAGACCACTTGGCTACGGGCGAAACTATGGTAACGGGAGTCCTGCAATAGGGTATTTATATAAGTCATTGGACCGTGGCTACTTGAAACTGGGCTTTTCCATGGAGTGGATTATCTTTGGCTTGTTGCGTTTTTTTTTTTTTTCTTTTCTTTTCTTTTCTGAACGTCGCGAGCTAATAGGACCTTGGCAAGGCACTTTTCTGAGAATGAGTCATTTTGCTAATTGAGCTTCTAACACTTTTGTTTGCTATTGACATGAGGTTATGTGTTGATGGGCGAGTGGTTGAGGTAGAGGAAGAGGGATTGGGAAAGTCAATTCTGGAATAGTTGATATGCAAGAATATACACATCAACTGAGGCAAAACACTGCTAAGTCAAGATGGTTCAAATGAGTCTATCTCAAGGTGATATGCTCTGATCCTCAGGTTCTAAAGAAAGAGAGAAAGAGAGAAAGAGAGAGAGAAAGAAAGAAAGAAAGAGAGAGATACATCTTTACTTAACTAGACTAAGGTGCCCGACCGTGGAGGGCTGGGGTGGGTGTGCTCAGCAGCTGCCACTGCTCTGCCTAAGTGAAAAAACTGCACCATGACCAGTGAGAAGGGTCCCAGGAGGGTGGGTCAGGAGGCAAACTCTTTGTGCACATCGCTTCTCGGCCTTTTGGCTAAGATCAAGTGTAGTATCTGTTCTTATCAGTTTAATATCTGATATGTCCTCTATATGAGGATATCTTATTAAGCAGATTTTTAGCCTTGGGAGATGAAAAAGGGGCTTGCTCCGTTCACTCCACGCATTGACCCGGTATTGCAGTATTGCTGGGAACGGTGCACCCTTCAAATGCCTTGTGGACAACAGAACACCAATCCAATGGAGCAGTCTGTTGTTGACTTTGATTCTGTCATCAACGATACAAGTCTCAGTCGCTGTCGGTCTTCAGGACATGTGTCAAACAAAGGGCCTGTGTACCTGTTACTGATGCCCCTCTAATGGAAGGGACAACAACTGTCCAATGGGCACTGTTGCTCTCTTTAAAATGTGGGGGAGTGCCCTCTTTAAAAAATGGCCACGGTAATGGGCTGCGTCCTGTTATTTTGAACACGGCACATCAACCGAGGAGCACCGTGAGACATTTGACTGGGACGACTACATGACCTGCTGCTCTTGACAAGAGGGCAATACTTACTTTGGTTTCTCTTCAAAACGCACAAGTCTTTCGCCTTTTACTAAAGACTTCCGTGGAGAGGAACACCAATGAGTTGAACCTATTTTTGACAGGCTTTGCCGTTTGGCTGAGCCTTGTACATTTGTGAAAATAAAAGAAAGAGACACATTCCTAAGACTAAGTTGCATGCTCTGACATCAGGGGTTCTAGGCTTTGATCTCAAGGTTCTATGATCTGATCCTCAGGTTCTAATAAAGAATGAATGAGGTAAATCTTGCTCTGATTCTATGCAGTGATCTCAAGGTTATATGCTTTGATCCCTATCCTCTGATGCTCAGGTCAACGGTCATTTGGGGGAAGATGACTTACAGGGCATACTTTGTCACACTTTACCCAGGTTTAAGGTCACGTTCTCTGGGTACACGTTGGGGAAACGACCCTCTCCAACTGCATTGGACAAAGAAGTCCCACTAGCAAAGTACCAGGGACACTTGGGAACTTAGCGGCCATTTGGCGGAAGATGACTTCCAGGGCACACATGGTCTGACCTTACCCAGGTTTGAGGTCACTTTCTCTGGGTTACGGTTGGGGAAATGCCCCTATCAAAGTGCATGGGGCTCTGAGTCAGTGTTAGGGGAAGCAACAGGGACACTGGGGAACATGAGGATGATTTGAAGGAAGATGACTTCCAGGGCACACATGGTCTAAATGTACCCAGGTTTGGGGTCACGTTCTCTGGGTACAAGTTGGGGAAATGACCCTCTCCAACTGCATTGGCCAAAGAGGTGCCACTAGCAAAGTACCAGGGACACTTGGGAACTTAGCGGTCATTTGGCAGAAGATGACTTCCAGGGCACACATGGTCTGACTTTACCCAGGTTTGAGGTCACTTGCTCTGGGTTAAGGTTGGGGAAATGCCCCTATACAAGTACATGGGACTCTGGGTCAGAGTTAGCGGAAGCAACAGGGACACACTGGGGAACATGAGGGTGATTTGAAGGAAGATGACTTCCAGGGCATACATTGGCTAACTTTACCCTGGAATAACGTCACCTTCTCTGGGTAAAAGTTGGGGTCAAGTGACCCCCCTGGAACCACCTCTGGAGCTCACCCCCTAACCCGGCTCACCCTCCGACCCCGTGCACCCACACTTAAGCACACCCCCCGAGTTAAAACCCCCTGTGCGCTTTTTTAAAAGTCCCGTGCCCCTGGTTCTCTAGAGTAAAGAATGCCCGGGACAATAGACACACAGAAAAGTGCTAGATGTTAGACGTATGCCCTTGGTTAGGTTGATAGGTGAGTGTTTGAGGGATTGGGATTGGGGAAAGTCAGTCCTGGAATAGTTTATATGCAAAATATACACAATAAACTGAGGGAATACATTTATAACTCAAGATGATGATGATGATGATAATAATAACAATAACACATTTAATTCATACAGTGCTTTTCCAAATGCTCAAAGACGCTTGACAGAGAAAAACAGAACAAAAACACAACAGAAGTATGTTTACAATAGAGCAAAAAAAAAAAAAAAAAAAGCAATCCCACACAACAACCAAAAAATTAAATAAAAGTAGGCGGTTCAGATGAATCTCCTTCGGGATGCGAACCACTGACCATTGGGTTAGGTCGGTTTAAGCTAATTCCGTGCGCTTAGACCACTTGGCTACGGGCGAAACTATGGTAACGGGAGTCCTGCAATAGGGTATTTATATAAGTCATTGGACCGTGGCTACTTGAAACTGGGCTTTTCCATGGAGTGGATTATCTTTGGCTTGTTGCGTTTTTTTTTTTTTTCTTTTCTTTTCTTTTCTGAACGTCGCGAGCTAATAGGACCTTGGCAAGGCACTTTTCTGAGAATGAGTCATTTTGCTAATTGAGCTTCTAACACTTTTGTTTGCTATTGACATGAGGTTATGTGTTGATGGGCGAGTGGTTGAGGTAGAGGAAGAGGGATTGGGAAAGTCAATTCTGGAATAGTTGATATGCAAGAATATACACATCAACTGAGGCAAAACACTGCTAAGTCAAGATGGTTCAAATGAGTCTATCTCAAGGTGATATGCTCTGATCCTCAGGTTCTAAAGAAAGAGAGAAAGAGAGAAAGATAGAAAGAGAGAAAGAGAGAGAGAAAGAAAGAAAGAAAGAAAGAAAGAGAGAGATACATCTTTACTTAACTAGACTAAGGTGCCCGACCGTGGAGGGCTGGGGTGGGTGTGCTCAGCAGCTGCCACTGCTCTGCCTAAGTGAAAAAACTGCACCATGACCAGTGAGAAGGGTCCCAGGAGGGTGGGTCAGGAGGCAAACTCTTTGTGCACATCGCTTCTCGGCCTTTTGGCTAAGATCAAGTGTAGTATCTGTTCTTATCAGTTTAATATCTGATATGTCCTCTATATGAGGATATCTTATTAAGCAGATTTTTAGCCTTGGGAGATGAAAAAGGGGCTTGCTCCGTTCACTCCACGCATTGACCCGGTATTGCAGTATTGCTGGGAACGGTGCACCCTTCAAATGCCTTGTGGACAACAGAACACCAATCCAATGGAGCAGTCTGTTGTTGACTTTGATTCTGTCATCAACGATACAAGTCTCAGTCGCTGTCGGTCTTCAGGACATGTGTCAAACAAAGGGCCTGTGTACCTGTTACTGATGCCCCTCTAATGGAAGGGACAACAACTGTCCAATGGGCACTGTTGCTCTCTTTAAAATGTGGGGGAGTGCCCTCTTTAAAAAATGGCCACGGTAATGGGCTGCGTCCTGTTATTTTGAACACGGCACATCAACCGAGGAGCACCGTGAGACATTTGACTGGGACGACTACATGACCTGCTGCTCTTGACAAGAGGGCAATACTTACTTTGGTTTCTCTTCAAAACGCACAAGTCTTTCGCCTTTTACTAAAGACTTCCGTGGAGAGGAACACCAATGAGTTGAACCTATTTTTGACAGGCTTTGCCGTTTGGCTGAGCCTTGTACATTTGTGAAAATGAAAGAAAGAGACACATTCCTAAGACTAAGTTGCATGCTCTGACATCAGGGGTTCTAGGCTTTGATCTCAAGGTTCTATGATCTGATCCTCAGGTTCTAATAAAGAATGAATGAGGTAAATCTTGCTCTGATTCTATGCAGTGATCTCAAGGTTATATGCTTTGATCCCTATCCTCTGATGCTCAGGTCAACGGTCATTTGGGGGAAGATGACTTACAGGGCATACTTTGTCACACTTTACCCAGGTTTAAGGTCACGTTCTCTGGGTACACGTTGGGGAAACGACCCTCTCCAACTGCATTGGACAAAGAAGTCCCACTAGCAAAGTACCAGGGACACTTGGGAACTTAGCGGCCATTTGGCGGAAGATGACTTCCAGGGCACACATGGTCTGACCTTACCCAGGTTTGAGGTCACTTTCTCTGGGTTACGGTTGGGGAAATGCCCCTATCAAAGTGCATGGGGCTCTGAGTCAGTGTTAGGGGAAGCAACAGGGACACTGGGGAACATGAGGATGATTTGAAGGAAGATGACTTCCAGGGCACACATGGTCTAAATGTACCCAGGTTTGGGGTCACGTTCTCTGGGTACAAGTTGGGGAAATGACCCTCTCCAACTGCATTGGCCAAAGAGGTGCCACTAGCAAAGTACCAGGGACACTTGGGAACTTAGCGGTCATTTGGCAGAAGATGACTTCCAGGGCACACATGGTCTGACTTTACCCAGGTTTGAGGTCACTTGCTCTGGGTTAAGGTTGGGGAAATGCCCCTATACAAGTACATGGGACTCTGGGTCAGAGTTAGCGGAAGCAACAGGGACACACTGGGGAACATGAGGGTGATTTGAAGGAAGATGACTTCCAGGGCATACATTGGCTAACTTTACCCTGGAATAACGTCACCTTCTCTGGGTAAAAGTTGGGGTCAAGTGACCCCCCTGGAACCACCTCTGGAGCTCACCCCCTAACCCGGCTCACCCTCCGACCCCGTGCACCCACACTTAAGCACACCCCCCGAGTCAAAACCCCCTGTGCGCTTTTTTAAAAGTCCCGTGCCCCTGGTTCTCTAGAGTAAAGAATGCCCGGGACAATAGACACACAGAAAAGTGCTAGATGTTAGACGTATGCCCTTGGTTAGGTTGATAGGTGAGTGTTTGAGGGATTGGGATTGGGGAAAGTCAGTCCTGGAATAGTTTATATGCAAAATATACACAATAAACTGAGGGAATACATTTATAACTCAAGATGATGATGATGATAATAATAACAATAACACATTTAATTCATACAGTGCTTTTCCAAATGCTCAAAGACGCTTGACAGAGAAAAACAGAACAAAAACACAACAGAAGTATGTTTACAATAGAGCAAAAAAAAAAAAAAAAAAAGCAATCCCACACAACAACCAAAAAATTAAATAAAAGTAGGCGGTTCAGATGAATCTCCTTCGGGATGCGAACCACTGACCATTGGGTTAGGTCGGTTTAAGCTAATTCCGTGCGCTTAGACCACTTGGCTACGGGCGAAACTATGGTAACGGGAGTCCTGCAATAGGGTATTTATATAAGTCATTGGACCGTGGCTACTTGAAACTGGGCTTTTCCATGGAGTGGATTATCTTTGGCTTGTTGCGTTTTTTTTTTTTTTCTTTTCTTTTCTTTTCTGAACGTCGCGAGCTAATAGGACCTTGGCAAGGCACTTTTCTGAGAATGAGTCATTTTGCTAATTGAGCTTCTAACACTTTTGTTTGCTATTGACATGAGGTTATGTGTTGATGGGCGAGTGGTTGAGGTAGAGGAAGAGGGATTGGGAAAGTCAATTCTGGAATAGTTGATATGCAAGAATATACACATCAACTGAGGCAAAACACTGCTAAGTCAAGATGGTTCAAATGAGTCTATCTCAAGGTGATATGCTCTGATCCTCAGGTTCTAAAGAAAGAGAGAAAGAGAGAAAGAGAGAGAGAAAGAAAGAAAGAAAGAAAGAGAGAGATACATCTTTACTTAACTAGACTAAGGTGCCCGGCCGTGGAGGGCTGGGGTGGGTGTGCTCAGCAGCTGCCACTGCTCTGCCTAAGTGAAAAAACTGCACCATGACCAGTGAGAAGGGTCCCAGGAGGGTGGGTCAGGAGGCAAACTCTTTGTGCACATCGCTTCTCGGCCTTTTGGCTAAGATCAAGTGTAGTATCTGTTCTTATCAGTTTAATATCTGATATGTCCTCTATATGAGGATATCTTATTAAGCAGATTTTTAGCCTTGGGAGATGAAAAAGGGGCTTGCTCCGTTCACTCCACGCATTGACCCGGTATTGCAGTATTGCTGGGAACGGTGCACCCTTCAAATGCCTTGTGGACAACAGAACACCAATCCAATGGAGCAGTCTGTTGTTGACTTTGATTCTGTCATCAACGATACAAGTCTCAGTCGCTGTCGGTCTTCAGGACATGTGTCAAACAAAGGGCCTGTGTACCTGTTACTGATGCCCCTCTAATGGAAGGGACAACAACTGTCCAATGGGCACTGTTGCTCTCTTTAAAATGTGGGGGAGTGCCCTCTTTAAAAAATGGCCACGGTAATGGGCTGCGTCCTGTTATTTTGAACACGGCACATCAACCGAGGAGCACCGTGAGACATTTGACTGGGACGACTACATGACCTGCTGCTCTTGACAAGAGGGCAATACTTACTTTGGTTTCTCTTCAAAACGCACAAGTCTTTCGCCTTTTACTAAAGACTTCCGTGGAGAGGAACACCAATGAGTTGAACCTATTTTTGACAGGCTTTGCCGTTTGGCTGAGCCTTGTACATTTGTGAAAATAAAAGAAAGAGACACATTCCTAAGACTAAGTTGCATGCTCTGACATCAGGGGTTCTAGGCTTTGATCTCAAGGTTCTATGATCTGATCCTCAGGTTCTAATAAAGAATGAATGAGGTAAATCTTGCTCTGATTCTATGCAGTGATCTCAAGGTTATATGCTTTGATCCCTATCCTCTGATGCTCAGGTCAACGGTCATTTGGGGGAAGATGACTTACAGGGCATACTTTGTCACACTTTACCCAGGTTTAAGGTCACGTTCTCTGGGTACACGTTGGGGAAACGACCCTCTCCAACTGCATTGGACAAAGAAGACCCACTAGCAAAGTACCAGGGACACTTGGGAAGTTAGCGGCCATTTGGCGGAAGATGACTTCCAGGGCACACATGGTCTGACCTTACCCAGGTTTGAGGTCACTTTCTCTGGGTTAAGGTTGGGGAAATGCCCCTATCAAAGTGCATGGGGCTCTGAGTCAGTGTTAGGGGAAGCAACAGGGACACTGGGGAACATGAGGATGATTTGAAGGAAGATGACTTCCAGGGCACACATGGTCTAAATGTACCCAGGTTCGGGGGTCACGTTCTCTGGGTACAAGTTGGGGAAATGACCCCCTCCAACTGCATTGGACAAAGAAGTCCCACTAGCAAAGTACCAGGGACACTTGGGAACTTAGCGGTCATTTGGCAGAAGATGACTTCCAGGGCACACATGGTCTGACTTTACCCAGGTTTGAGGTCACTTTCTCTGGGTTAAGGTTGGGGAAATGCCCCTATACAAGTACATGGGACTCTGGGTCAGAGTTAGCGGAAGCAACAGGGACACACTGGGGAACATGAGGGTGATTTGAAGGAAGATGACTTCCAGGGCATACATTGGCTAACTTTACCCTGGAATAACGTCACCTTCTCTGGGTAAAAGTTGGGGTCAAGTGACCCCCCTGGAACCACCTCTGGAGCTCACCCCCTAACCCGGCTCACCCTCCGACCCCGTGCACCCACACTTAAGCACACCCCCCGAGTTAAAACCCCCTGTGCGCTTTTTTAAAAGTCCCGTGCCCCTGGTTCTCTAGAGTAAAGAATGCCCGGGACAATAGACACACAGAAAAGTGCTAGATGTTAGACGTATGCCCTTGGTTAGGTTGATAGGTGAGTGTTTGAGGGATTGGGATTGGGGAAAGTCAGTCCTGGAATAGTTTATATGCAAAATATACACAATAAACTGAGGGAATACATTTATAACTCAAGATGATGATGATGATGATAATAATAACAATAACACATTTAATTCATACAGTGCTTTTCCAAATGCTCAAAGACGCTTGACAGAGAAAAACAGAACAAAAACACAACAGAAGTATGTTTACAATAGAGCAAAAAAAAAAAAAAAAAAAGCAATCCCACACAACAACCAAAAAATTAAATAAAAGTAGGCGGTTCAGATGAATCTCCTTCGGGATGCGAACCACTGACCATTGGGTTAGGTCGGTTTAAGCTAATTCCGTGCGCTTAGACCACTTGGCTACGGGCGAAACTATGGTAACGGGAGTCCTGCAATAGGGTATTTATATAAGTCATTGGACCGTGGCTACTTGAAACTGGGCTTTTCCATGGAGTGGATTATCTTTGGCTTGTTGCGTTTTTTTTTTTTTTCTTTTCTTTTCTTTTCTGAACGTCGCGAGCTAATAGGACCTTGGCAAGGCACTTTTCTGAGAATGAGTCATTTTGCTAATTGAGCTTCTAACACTTTTGTTTGCTATTGACATGAGGTTATGTGTTGATGGGCGAGTGGTTGAGGTAGAGGAAGAGGGATTGGGAAAGTCAATTCTGGAATAGTTGATATGCAAGAATATACACATCAACTGAGGCAAAACACTGCTAAGTCAAGATGGTTCAAATGAGTCTATCTCAAGGTGATATGCTCTGATCCTCAGGTTCTAAAGAAAGAGAGAAAGAGAGAAAGAGAGAGAGAAAGAAAGAAAGAAAGAAAGAAAGAGAGAGATACATCTTTACTTAACTAGACTAAGGTGCCCGACCGTGGAGGGCTGGGGTGGGTGTGCTCAGCAGCTGCCACTGCTCTGCCTAAGTGAAAAAACTGCACCATGACCAGTGAGAAGGGTCCCAGGAGGGTGGGTCAGGAGGCAAACTCTTTGTGCACATCGCTTCTCGGCCTTTTGGCTAAGATCAAGTGTAGTATCTGTTCTTATCAGTTTAATATCTGATATGTCCTCTATATGAGGATATCTTATTAAGCAGATTTTTAGCCTTGGGAGATGAAAAAGGGGCTTGCTCCGTTCACTCCACGCATTGACCCGGTATTGCAGTATTGCTGGGAACGGTGCACCCTTCAAATGCCTTGTGGACAACAGAACACCAATCCAATGGAGCAGTCTGTTGTTGACTTTGATTCTGTCATCAACGATACAAGTCTCAGTCGCTGTCGGTCTTCAGGACATGTGTCAAACAAAGGGCCTGTGTACCTGTTACTGATGCCCCTCTAATGGAAGGGACAACAACTGTCCAATGGGCACTGTTGCTCTCTTTAAAATGTGGGGGAGTGCCCTCTTTAAAAAATGGCCACGGTAATGGGCTGCGTCCTGTTATTTTGAACACGGCACATCAACCGAGGAGCACCGTGAGACATTTGACTGGGACGACTACATGACCTGCTGCTCTTGACAAGAGGGCAATACTTACTTTGGTTTCTCTTCAAAACGCACAAGTCTTTCGCCTTTTACTAAAGACTTCCGTGGAGAGGAACACCAATGAGTTGAACCTATTTTTGACAGGCTTTGCCGTTTGGCTGAGCCTTGTACATTTGTGAAAATGAAAGAAAGAGACACATTCCTAAGACTAAGTTGCATGCTCTGACATCAGGGGTTCTAGGCTTTGATCTCAAGGTTCTATGATCTGATCCTCAGGTTCTAATAAAGAATGAATGAGGTAAATCTTGCTCTGATTCTATGCAGTGATCTCAAGGTTATATGCTTTGATCCCTATCCTCTGATGCTCAGGTCAACGGTCATTTGGGGGAAGATGACTTACAGGGCATACTTTGTCACACTTTACCCAGGTTTAAGGTCACGTTCTCTGGGTACACGTTGGGGAAACGACCCTCTCCAACTGCATTGGACAAAGAAGTCCCACTAGCAAAGTACCAGGGACACTTGGGAACTTAGCGGCCATTTGGCGGAAGATGACTTCCAGGGCACACATGGTCTGACCTTACCCAGGTTTGAGGTCACTTTCTCTGGGTTACGGTTGGGGAAATGCCCCTATCAAAGTGCATGGGGCTCTGAGTCAGTACTAGGGGAAGCAACAGGGACACTGGGGAACATGAGGATGATTTGAAGGAAGATGACTTCCAGGGCACACATGGTCTAAATGTACCCAGGTTTGGGGTCACGTTCTCTGGGTACAAGTTGGGGAAATGACCCTCTCCAACTGCATTGGCCAAAGAGGTGCCACTAGCAAAGTACCAGGGACACTTGGGAACTTAGCGGTCATTTGGCAGAAGATGACTTCCAGGGCACACATGGTCTGACTTTACCCAGGTTTGAGGTCACTTGCTCTGGGTTAAGGTTGGGGAAATGCCCCTATACAAGTACATGGGACTCTGGGTCAGAGTTAGCGGAAGCAACAGGGACACACTGGGGAACATGAGGGTGATTTGAAGGAAGATGACTTCCAGGGCATACATTGGCTAACTTTACCCTGGAATAACGTCACCTTCTCTGGGTAAAAGTTGGGGTCAAGTGACCCCCCTGGAACCACCTCTGGAGCTCACCCCCTAACCCGGCTCACCCTCCGACCCCGTGCACCCACACTTAAGCACACCCCCCGAGTTAAAACCCCCTGTGCGCTTTTTTAAAAGTCCCGTGCTCCTGGTTCTCTAGAGTAAAGAATGCCCGGGACAATAGACACACAGAAAAGTGCTAGATGTTAGACGTATGCCCTTGGTTAGGTTGATAGGTGAGTGTTTGAGGGATTGGGATTGGGGAAAGTCAGTCCTGGAATAGTTTATATGCAAAATATACACAATAAACTGAGGGAATACATTTATAACTCAAGATGATGATGATGATAATAATAACAATAACACATTTAATTCATACAGTGCTTTTCCAAATGCTCAAAGACGCTTGACAGAGAAAAACAGAACAAAAACACAACAGAAGTATGTTTACAATAGAGCAAAAAAAAAAAAAAAAAAAGCAATCCCACACAACAACCAAAAAATTAAATAAAAGTAGGCGGTTCAGATGAGTCTCCTTCGGGATGCGAACCACTGACCATTGGGTTAGGTCGGTTTAAGCTAATTCCGTGCGCTTAGACCACTTGGCTACGGGCGAAACTATGGTAACGGGAGTCCTGCAATAGGGTATTTATATAAGTCATTGGACCGTGGCTACTTGAAACTGGGCTTTTCCATGGAGTGGATTATCTTTGGCTTGTTGCGTTTTTTTTTTTTTTCTTTTCTTTTCTTTTCTGAACGTCGCGAGCTAATAGGACCTTGGCAAGGCACTTTTCTGAGAATGAGTCATTTTGCTAATTGAGCTTCTAACACTTTTGTTTGCTATTGACATGAGGTTATGTGTTGATGGGCGAGTGGTTGAGGTAGAGGAAGAGGGATTGGGAAAGTCAATTCTGGAATAGTTGATATGCAAGAATATACACATCAACTGAGGCAAAACACTGCTAAGTCAAGATGGTTCAAATGAGTCTATCTCAAGGTGATATGCTCTGATCCTCAGGTTCTAAAGAAAGAAAGAAAGAAAGAAAGAAAGAAAGAAAGAAAGAGAGAGAGAGAGAGATACATCTTTACTTAACTAGACTAAGGTGCCCGACCGTGGAGGAATGGGGTGGGTGTGCTCAGCAGCTGCCACTGCTCTGCCTAAGTGAAAAAACTGCACCATGACCAGTGAGAAGGGTCCCAGGAGGGTGGGTCAGGAGGCAAACTCTTTGTGCACATCGCTTCTCGGCCTTTTGGCTAAGATCAAGTGTAGTATCTGTTCTTATCAGTTTAATATCTGATATGTCCTCTATATGAGGATATCTTATTAAGCAGATTTTTAGCCTTGGGAGATGAAGAAGGGGCTTGCTCCGTTCACTCCACGCATTGACCCGGTATTGCAGTATTGCTGGGAACGGTGCACCCTTCAAATGCCTTGTGGACAACAGAACACCAATCCAATGGAGCAGTCTGTTGTTGACTTTGATTCTGTCATCAACGATACAAGTCTCAGTCGCTGTCGGTCTTCAGGACATGTGTCAAACAAAGGGCCTGTGTACCTGTTACTGATGCCCCTCTAATGGAAGGGACAACAACTGTCCAATGGGCACTGTTGCTCTCTTTAAAATGTGGGGGAGTGCCCTCTTTAAAAAATGGCCACGGTAATGGGCTGCGTCCTGTTATTTTGAACACGGCACATCAACCGAGGAGCACCGTGAGACATTTGACTGGGACGACTACATGACCTGCTGCTCTTGACAAGAGGGCAATACTTACTTTGGTTTCTCTTCAAAACGCACAAGTCTTTCGCCTTTTACTAAAGACTTCCGTGGAGAGGAACACCAATGAGTTGAACCTATTTTTGACAGGCTTTGCCGTTTGGCTGAGCCTTGTACATTTGTGAAAATAAAAGAAAGAGACACATTCCTAAGACTAAGTTGCATGCTCTGACATCAGGGGTTCTAGGCTTTGATCTCAAGGTTCTATGATCTGATCCTCAGGTTCTAATAAAGAATGAATGAGGTAAATCTTGCTCTGATTCTATGCAGTGATCTCAAGGTTATATGCTTTGATCCCTATCCTCTGATGCTCAGGTCAACGGTCATTTGGGGGAAGATGACTTACAGGGCATACTTTGTCACACTTTACACAGGTTTAAGGTCACGTTCTCTGGGTACACGTTGGGGAAACGACCCTCTCCAACTGCATTGGACAAAGAAGTCCCACTAGCAAAGTACCAGGGACACTTGGGAACTTAGCGGCCATTTGGCGGAAGATGACTTCCAGGGCACACATGGTCTGACCTTACCCAGGTTTGAGGTCACTTTCTCTGGGTTAAGGTTGGGGAAATGCCCCTATCAAAGTGCATGGGGCTCTGAGTCAGTGTTAGGGGAAGCAACAGGGACACTGGGGAACATGAGGATGATTTGAAGGAAGATGACTTCCAGGGCACACATGGTCTAAATGTACCCAGGTTCGGGGGTCACGTTCTCTGGGTACAAGTTGGGGAAATGACCCCCTCCAACTGCATTGGACAAAGAAGTCCCACTAGCAAAGTACCAGGGACACTTGGGAACTTAGCGGTCATTTGGCAGAAGATGACTTCCAGGGCACACATGGTCTGACTTTACCCAGGTTTGAGGTCACTTGCTCTGGGTTAAGGTTGGGGAAATGCCCCTATACAAGTACATGGGACTCTGGGTCAGAGTTAGCGGAAGCAACAGGGACACACTGGGGAACATGAGGGTGATTTGAAGGAAGATGACTTCCAGGGCATACATTGGCTAACTTTACCCTGGAATAACGTCACCTTCTCTGGGTAAAAGTTGGGGTCAAGTGACCCCCCTGGAACCACCTCTGGAGCTCACCCCCTAACCCGGCTCACCCTCCGACCCCGTGCACCCACACTTAAGCACACCCCCCGAGTTAAAACCCCCTGTGCGCTTTTTTAAAAGTCCCGTGCCCCTGGTTCTCTAGAGTAAAGAATGCCCGGGACAATAGACACACAGAAAAGTGCTAGATGTTAGACGTATGCCCTTGGTTAGGTTGATAGGTGAGTGTTTGAGGGATTGGGATTGGGGAAAGTCAGTCCTGGAATAGTTTATATGCAAAATATACACAATAAACTGAGGGAATACATTTATAACTCAAGATGATGATGATGATAATAATAACAATAACACATTTAATTCATACAGTGCTTTTCCAAATGCTCAAAGACGCTTGACAGAGAAAAACAGAACAAAAACACAACAGAAGTATGTTTACAATAGAGCAAAAAAAAAAAAAAAAAAAGCAATCCCACACAACAACCAAAAAATTAAATAAAAGTAGGCGGTTCAGATGAATCTCCTTCGGGATGCGAACCACTGACCATTGGGTTAGGTCGGTTTAAGCTAATTCCGTGCGCTTAGACCACTTGGCTACGGGCAAAACTATGGTAACGGGAGTCCTGCAATAGGGTATTTATATAAGTCATTGGACCGTGGCTACTTGAAACTGGGCTTTTCCATGGAGTGGATTATCTTTGGCTTGTTGCGTTTTTTTCTTTTCTTTTCTTTTCTTTTCTGAACGTCGCGAGCTAATAGGACCTTGGCAAGGCACTTTTCTGAGAATGAGTCATTTTGCTAATTGAGCTTCTAACACTTTTGTTTGCTATTGACATGAGGTTATGTGTTGATGGGCGAGTGGTTGAGGTAGAGGAAGAGGGATTGGGAAAGTCAATTCTGGAATAGTTGATATGCAAGAATATACACATCAACTGAGGCAAAACACTGCTAAGTCAAGATGGTTCAAATGAGTCTATCTCAAGGTGATATGCTCTGATCCTCAGGTTCTAAAGAAAGAAAGAAAGAGAGAAAGAAAGAAAGAGAGAAAGAAAGAGAGAAAGAAAGAAAGAAAGAAAGAGATACATCTTTACTTAACTAGACTAAGGTGCCCGACCGTGGAGGAATGGGGTGGGTGTGCTCAGCAGCTGCCACTGCTCTGCCTAAGTGAAAAAACTGCACCATGACCAGTGAGAAGGGTCCCAGGAGGGTGGGTCAGGAGGCAAACTCTTTGTGCACATCGCTTCTCGGCCTTTTGGCTAAGATCAAGTGTAGTATCTGTTCTTATCAGTTTAATATCTGATATGTCCTCTATATGAGGATATCTTATTAAGCAGATTTTTAGCCTTGGGAGATGAAAAAGGGGCTTGCTCCGTTCACTCCACGCATTGACCCGGTATTGCAGTATTGCTGGGAACGGTGCACCCTTCAAATGCCTTGTGGACAACAGAACACCAATCCAATGGAGCAGTCTGTTGTTGACTTTGATTCTGTCATCAACGATACAAGTCTCAGTCGCTGTCGGTCTTCAGGACATGTGTCAAACAAAGGGCCTGTGTACCTGTTACTGATGCCCCTCTAATGGAAGGGACAACAACTGTCCAATGGGCACTGTTGCTCTCTTTACAATGTGGGGGAGTGCCCTCTTTAAAAAATGGCCACGGTAATGGGCTGCGTCCTGTTATTTTGAACACGGCACATCAACCGAGGAGCACCGTGAGACATTTGACTGGGACGACTACATGACCTGCTGCTCTTGACAAGAGGGCAATACTTACTTTGGTTTCTCTTCAAAACGCACAAGTCTTTCGCCTTTTACTAAAGACTTCCGTGGAGAGGAACACCAATGAGTTGAACCTATTTTTGACAGGCTTTGCCGTTTGGCTGAGCCTTGTACATTTGTGAAAATAAAAGAAGGAGACACATTCCTAAGACTAAGTTGCATGCTCTGACATCAGGGGTTCTAGGCTTTGATCTCAAGGTTCTATGATCTGATCCTCAGGTTCTAATAAAGAATGAATGAGGTAAATCTTGCTCTGATTCTATGCAGTGATCTCAAGGTTATATGCTTTGATCCCTATCCTCTGATGCTCAGGTCAACGGTCATTTGGGGGAAGATGACTTACAGGGCATACTTTGTCACACTTTACCCAGGTTTAAGGTCACGTTCTCTGGGTACACGTTGGGGAAACAACCCTCTCCAACTGCATTGGACAAAGAAGTCCCACTAGCAAAGTACCAGGGACACTTGGGAACTTAGCGGCCATTTGGCGGAAGATGACTTCCAGGGCACACATGGTCTGACCTTACCCAGGTTTGAGGTCACTTTCTCTGGGTTACGGTTGGGGAAATGCCCCTATCAAAGTGCATGGGGCTCTGAGTCAGTGCTAGGGGAAGCAACAGGGACACTGGGGAACATGAGGATGATTTGAAGGAAGATGACTTCCAGGGCACACATGGTCTAAATGTACCCAGGTTTGGGGTCACGTTCTCTGGGTACAAGTTGGGGAAATGACCCTCTCCAACTGCATTGGCCAAAGAGGTGCCACTAGCAAAGTACCAGGGACACTTGGGAACTTAGCGGTCATTTGGCAGAAGATGACTTCCAGGGCACACATGGTCTGACTTTACCCAGGTTTGAGGTCACTTTCTCTGGGTTAAGGTTGGGGAAATGCCCCTATACAAGTACATGGGACTCTGGGTCAGAGTTAGCGGAAGCAACAGGGACACACTGGGGAACATGAGGGTGATTTGAAGGAAGATGACTTCCAGGGCATACATTGGCTAACTTTACCCTGGAATAACGTCACCTTCTCTGGGTAAAAGTTGGGGTCAAGTGACCCCCCTGGAACCACCTCTGGAGCTCACCCCCTAACCCGGCTCACCCTCCGACCCCGTGCACCCACACTTAAGCACACCCCCCGAGTTAAAACCCCCTGTGCGCTTTTTTAAAAGTCCCGTGCTCCTGGTTCTCTAGAGTAAAGAATGCCCGGGACAATAGACACACAGAAAAGTGCTAGATGTTAGACGTATGCCCTTGGTTAGGTTGATAGGTGAGTGTTTGAGGGATTGGGATTGGGGAAAGTCAGTCCTGGAATAGTTTATATGCAAAATATACACAATAAACTGAGGGAATACATTTATAACTCAAGATGATGATGATGATAATAATAACAATAACACATTTAATTCATACAGTGCTTTTCCAAATGCTCAAAGACGCTTGACAGAGAAAAACAGAACAAAAACACAACAGAAGTATGTTTACAATAGAGCAAAAAAAAAAAAAAAAAAAGCAATCCCACACAACAACCAAAAAATTAAATAAAAGTAGGCGGTTCAGATGAGTCTCCTTCGGGATGCGAACCACTGACCATTGGGTTAGGTCGGTTTAAGCTAATTCCGTGCGCTTAGACCACTTGGCTACGGGCGAAACTATGGTAACGGGAGTCCTGCAATAGGGTATTTATATAAGTCATTGGACCGTGGCTACTTGAAACTGGGCTTTTCCATGGAGTGGATTATCTTTGGCTTGTTGCGTTTTTTTTTTTTTTTTTTTCTTTTCTTTTCTGAACGTCGCGAGCTAATAGGACCTTGGCAAGGCACTTTTCTGAGAATGAGTCATTTTGCTAATTGAGCTTCTAACACTTTTGTTTGCTATTGACATGAGGTTATGTGTTGATGGGCGAGTGGTTGAGGTAGAGGAAGAGGGATTGGGAAAGTCAATTCTGGAATAGTTGATATGCAAGAATATACACATCAACTGAGGCAAAACACTGCTAAGTCAAGATGGTTCAAATGAGTCTATCTCAAGGTGATATGCTCTGATCCTCAGGTTCTAAAGAAAGAAAGAAAGAAAGAAAGAAAGAAAGAAAGAAAGAAAGAAAGAAAGAAAGAGAGAGATACATCTTTACTTAACTAGACTAAGGTGCCCGACCGTGGAGGAATGGGGTGGGTGTGCTCAGCAGCTGCCACTGCTCTGCCTAAGTGAAAAAACTGCACCATGACCAGTGAGAAGGGTCCCAGGAGGGTGGGTCAGGAGGCAAACTCTTTCTGCACATCGCTTCTCGGCCTTTTGGCTAAGATCAAGTGTAGTATCTGTTCTTATCAGTTTAATATCTGATATGTCCTCTATATGAGGATATCTTATTAAGCAGATTTTTAGCCTTGGGAGATGAAAAAGGGGCTTGCTCCGTTCACTCCACGCATTGACCCGGTATTGCAGTATTGCTGGGAACGGTGCACCCTTCAAATGCCTTGTGGACAACAGAACACCAATCCAATGGAGCAGTCTGTTGTTGACTTTGATTCTGTCATCAACGATACAAGTCTCAGTCGCTGTCGGTCTTCAGGACATGTGTCAAACAAAGGGCCTGTGTACCTGTTACTGATGCCCCTCTAATGGAAGGGACAACAACTGTCCAATGGGCACTGTTGCTCTCTTTACAATGTGGGGGAGTGCCCTCTTTAAAAAATGGCCACGGTAATGGGCTGCGTCCTGTTATTTTGAACACGGCACATCAACCGAGGAGCACCGTGAGACATTTGACTGGGACGACTACATGACCTGCTGCTCTTGACAAGAGGGCAATACTTACTTTGGTTTCTCTTCAAAACGCACAAGTCTTTCGCCTTTTACTAAAGACTTCCGTGGAGAGGAACACCAATGAGTTGAACCTATTTTTGACAGGCTTTGCCGTTTGGCTGAGCCTTGTACATTTGTGAAAATAAAAGAAAGAGACACATTCCTAAGACTAAGTTGCATGCTCTGACATCAGGGGTTCTAGGCTTTGATCTCAAGGTTCTATGATCTGATCCTCAGGTTCTAATAAAGAATGAATGAGGTAAATCTTGCTCTGATTCTATGCAGTGATCTCAAGGTTATATGCTTTGATCCCTATCCTCTGATGCTCAGGTCAACGGTCATTTGGGGGAAGATGACTTACAGGGCATACTTTGTCACACTTTACCCAGGTTTAAGGTCACGTTCTCTGGGTACACGTTGGGGAAACGACCCTCTCCAACTGCATTGGACAAAGAAGTCCCACTAGCAAAGTACCAGGGACACTTGGGAACTTAGCGGCCATTTGGCGGAAGATGACTTCCAGGGCACACATGGTCTGACCTTACCCAGGTTTGAGGTCACTTTCTCTGGGTTACGGTTGGGGAAATGCCCCTATCAAAGTGCATGGGGCTCTGAGTCAGTGCTAGGGGAAGCAACAGGGACACTGGGGAACATGAGGATGATTTGAAGGAAGATGACTTCCAGGGCACACATGGTCTAAATGTACCCAGGTTTGGGGTCACGTTCTCTGGGTACAAGTTGGGGAAATGACCCTCTCCAACTGCATTGGCCAAAGAGGTGCCACTAGCAAAGTACCAGGGACACTTGGGAACTTAGCGGTCATTTGGCAGAAGATGACTTCCAGGGCACACATGGTCTGACTTTACCCAGGTTTGAGGTCACTTGCTCTGGGTTAAGGTTGGGGAAATGCCCCTATACAAGTACATGGGACTCTGGGTCAGAGTTAGCGGAAGCAACAGGGACACACTGGGGAACATGAGGGTGATTTGAAGGAAGATGACTTCCAGGGCATACATTGGCTAACTTTACCCTGGAATAACGTCACCTTCTCTGGGTAAAAGTTGGGGTCAAGTGACCCCCCTGGAACCACCTCTGGAGCTCACCCCCTAACCCGGCTCACCCTCCGACCCCGTGCACCCACACTTAAGCACACCCCCCGAGTTAAAACCCCCTGTGCGCTTTTTTAAAAGTCCCGTGCCCCTGGTTCTCTAGAGTAAAGAATGCCCGGGACAATAGACACACAGAAAAGTGCTAGATGTTAGACGTATGCCCTTGGTTAGGTTGATAGGTGAGTGTTTGAGGGATTGGGATTGGGGAAAGTCAGTCCTGGAATAGTTTATATGCAAAATATACACAATAAACTGAGGGAATACATTTATAACTCAAGATGATGATGATGATAATAATAACAATAACACATTTAATTCATACAGTGCTTTTCCAAATGCTCAAAGACGCTTGACAGAGAAAAACAGAACAAAAACACAACAGAAGTATGTTTACAATAGAGCAAAAAAAAAAAAAAAAAAAAGCAATCCCACACAACAACCAAAAAATTAAATAAAAGTAGGCGGTTCAGATGAATCTCCTTCGGGATGCGAACCACTGACCATTGGGTTAGGTCGGTTTAAGCTAATTCCGTGCGCTTAGACCACTTGGCTACGGGCGAAACTATGGTAACGGGAGTCCTGCAAAATTTCCATGGAGTGGATTATCTTTGGCTTGTTGCGTTTTTTTTTTTTTCTTTTCTTTTCTTTTCTGAACGTCGCGAGCTAATAGGACCTTGGCAAGGCACTTTTCTGAGAATGAGTCATTTTGCTAATTGAGCTTCTAACACTTTTGTTTGCTATTGACATGAGGTTATGTGTTGATGGGCGAGTGGTTGAGGTAGAGGAAGAGGGATTGGGAAAGTCAATTCTGGAATAGTTGATATGCAAGAATATACACATCAACTGAGGCAAAACACTGCTAAGTCAAGATGGTTCAAATGAGTCTATCTCAAGGTGATATGCTCTGATCCTCAGGTTCTAAAGAAAGAAAGAAAGAAAGAAAGAAAGAAAGAAAGAAAGAAAGAAAGAAAGAAAGAGAGAGAGATACATCTTTACTTAACTAGACTAAGGTGCCCGACCGTGGAGGAATGGGGTGGGTGTGCTCAGCAGCTGCCACTGCTCTGCCTAAGTGAAAAAACTGCACCATGACCAGTGAGAAGGGTCCCAGGAGGGTGGGTCAGGAGGCAAACTCTTTGTGCACATCGCTTCTCGGCCTTTTGGCTAAGATCAAGTGTAGTATCTGTTCTTATCAGTTTAATATCTGATATGTCCTCTATATGAGGATATCTTATTAAGCAGATTTTTAGCCTTGGGAGATGAAAAAGGGGCTTGCTCCGTTCACTCCACGCATTGACCCGGTATTGCAGTATTGCTGGGAACGGTGCACCCTTCAAATGCCTTGTGGACAACAGAACACCAATCCAATGGAGCAGTCTGTTGTTGACTTTGATTCTGTCATCAACGATACAAGTCTCAGTCGCTGTCGGTCTTCAGGACATGTGTCAAACAAAGGGCCTGTGTACCTGTTACTGATGCCCCTCTAATGGAAGGGACAACAACTGTCCAATGGGCACTGTTGCTCTCTTTACAATGTGGGGGAGTGCCCTCTTTAAAAAATGGCCACGGTAATGGGCTGCGTCCTGTTATTTTGAACACGGCACATCAACCGAGGAGCACCGTGAGACATTTGACTGGGACGACTACATGACCTGCTGCTCTTGACAAGAGGGCAATACTTACTTTGGTTTCTCTTCAAAACGCACAAGTCTTTCGCCTTTTACTAAAGACTTCCGTGGAGAGGAACACCAATGAGTTGAACCTATTTTTGACAGGCTTTGCCATTTGGCTGAGCCTTGTACATTTGTGAAAATAAAAGAAAGAGACACATTCCTAAGACTAAGTTGCATGCTCTACATCAGGGGTTCTAGGCTTTGATCTCAAGGTTCTATGATCTGATCCTCAGGTTCTAATAAAGAATGAATGAGGTAAATCTTGCTCTGATTCTATGCAGTGATCTCAAGGTTATATGCTTTGATCCCTATCCTCTGATGCTCAGGTCAACGGTCATTTGGGGGAAGATGACTTACAGGGCATACTTTGTCACACTTTACCCAGGTTTAAGGTCACGTTCTCTGGGTATACGTTGGGGAAACGACCCTCTCCAACTGCATTGGACAAAGAAGACCCACTAGCAAAGTACCAGGGACACTTGGGAACTTAGCGGCCATTTGGCGGAAGATGACTTCCAGGGCACACATGGTCTGACCTTACCCAGGTTTGAGGTCACTTTCTCTGGGTTAAGGTTGGGGAAATGCCCCAATCAAAGTGCATGGGGCTCTGAGTCAGTGTTAGGGGAAGCAACAGGGACACTGGGGAACATGAGGATGATTTGAAGGAAGATGACTTCCAGGGCACACATGGTCTAAATATACCCAGGTTCGGGGGTCACGTTCTCTGGGTACAAGTTGGGGAAATGACCCCCTCCAACTGCATTGGACAAAGAAGTCCCACTAGCAAAGTACCAGGGACACTTGGGAACTTAGCGGTCATTTGGCAGAAGATGACTTCCAGGGCACACATGGTCTGACTTTACCCAGGTTTGAGGTCACTTTCTCTGGGTTAAGGTTGGGGAAATGCCCCTATACAAGTACATGGGACTCTGGGTCAGAGTTAGCGGAAGCAACAGGGACACACTGGGGAACATGAGGGTGATTTGAAGGAAGATGACTTCCAGGGCATACATTGGCTAACTTTACCCTGGAATAACGTCACCTTCTCTGGGTAAAAGTTGGGGTCAAGTGACCCCCCTGGAACCACCTCTGGAGCTCACCCCCTAACCCGGCTCACCCTCCGACCCCGTGCACCCACACTTAAGCACACCCCCCGAGTTAAAACCCCCTGTGCGCTTTTTTAAAAGTCCCGTGCCCCTGGTTCTCTAGAGTAAAGAATGCCCGGGACAATAGACACACAGAAAAGTGCTAGATGTTAGACGTATGCCCTTGGTTAGGTTGATAGGTGAGTGTTTGAGGGATTGGGATTGGGGAAAGTCAGTCCTGGAATAGTTTATATGCAAAATATACACAATAAACTGAGGGAATACATTTATAACTCAAGATGATGATGATGATAATAATAACAATAACACATTTAATTCATACAGTGCTTTTCCAAATGCTCAAAGACGCTTGACAGAGAAAAACAGAACAGCGGTCATTTGGCAGAAGATGACTTCCAGGGCACACATGGTCTGTGTCAAGTTATGGCTTTGGACCTATCCGCCTCCCCACTTGATAGGGATTGGTGCATCTACCCGGATTTAAACGGGTTTCACTCAGAATGACGACAAACTTCTTCCTTTTTTCTTTCTCCTTTTATTCTGGAATCAAGCCACTGCAGTCATTTTCATTCGCGCCATACGGCAACGAAAGAGGTGAAAAACCTTTGGAGGGAAAACAGAAAACCCCCATTTCAAATATGCCAGCAAAGAAATCTTTCCAATTTGCACCCGTGCACAAAACCTACCTTCACCACCTACAGATCCCCAGCTGTGCTTCCACCAACATGTACATTGCAAACAATATAACGAGACACCAGACAATCAACCTAAGACAAACTCCCCATTTAACCCCAACGATATCTGTCCCAAACAATTCACCCCTGCACAAGTGAGTGAGCGCGCTGCGGAGCCCCATGACGTCGCTGACGCTCCCGCACTGGCGGTGAAAGTGAAAGTCAGTCAGTCAGCGTTCAGAATTTGCCTCTTACCGGCTGCCTCTCCGGACTTGTCGATGCCCCGTTATTGCCGCAGATCATCTGCTTTGTACTCTCTCTTTTTTTTTTTTTTGCTTGCGGCGTTTGCTCCTCCCCTCTTAAGTGCGCCCCGTGGTTATTTCCGGTCCCGTTTTCAATTACTTTGCTTACGACCCACCTGTCCGTTCCTATTTTATGTTTTACTTTCTATTTATCTTATTTCTGCTAGAAAGTCTACACGTTTGACTCGACACCTCCCACTCGATCTTCCCATGGAACCACTGTGAAGATCGCCAACTTTAAAAAGGCAAACTTTGTTGCCCCAGTTCAGCTCTCATCTTCCGGAGATGTTGTCCTGTTCTTCAGCAGGTAGTAAGACAACCAACCGCCTGACGTCTCTGTGAAGGATGGTAGCCTGGATCTTCCCGTTCTGCTTGCTCACGGTCGGATGACTTGCTCTTGCTTCCCTTGTTGGTCTCGTCACAGGAACATTGTAGCTTGGGAAGATTCTGACATTGACGTCCCTCACGATGCCTTTACTGTCTGGATTCGTACTGATGACCCTTCCAAGCTTGAACTGCCCTCTTAGCGCATTTTGGTCACTTAGCCAGACAACGTCCCCAACAGCAACATTTCTTTCTGTAGTATGCCACTTGCTCCGCACGAATAAGTTGGGACCAGCAAGTTGGCTCCAATGCTTCCAGAACTTGGTCACCTCTGACTGCATTGCTCTTAGTCTCTTGTAGGGGTAGCTAGCAAAGTCAAATGTTTGGACATCCCCAGTTTGAGATGCCCGCCCAAGAAGGAGCGTGTTGGGTGTGATGTACTGGATACAGTCTTCCCGGCTCTGTACTCTGGCGTCAATTGGGCGCTCATTTGCCAGGTTGGCTGCGATGTGAAGAGTTGTCTGGAACTCACTGTATGTGAGCTCCGACCCCTTTCCAAGAATCTGGAGTGCTCTCTTTACGATGCGTACAGCAGCTTCTGCAGCACCATTTCTGTGTGGAGAATCGGCTGGGTGGATTTTCCACATCCACTCAGTCCCATTTTTTGCTGCGTTCTCCTGCAAGGCTGGTTTGTTCAAGCCATCCAGAAATCTGTAAAGCTCCTCCAAGACTTGTTTAGCTCCAATGAAATTGGTGCCTGGATCTGTCCAGATCTTCCTTGGATGCCCCCTGATCGCCGTGAACCTTTGGTAGGCCATCAGGAACCCTTCTGTTGATAGTGTGTTTACCAACTCTGTGTGGATAGCTCTACTGGCCATGCAGCAGAAGACCACACCCCAGACCTTTAGTCTCACTCTCTTCTTCACGTCATCTTTGACTTGGTACGGTCCGAAGAGGTCTATGGTCGTGAACTTGAATGGCGCAGCAGGTTCTGTTCGTTCCGGCGGCAAGTCACCCATTACTTGTTGACATTTCCTTGCCTTTGCCTTTTTGCAGATTATGCAGCCATCAACAACCTTTTGGGCAATCCTTCGGCCTCGTATGACCCATGCCCTCCCTCTCATCTTGAGCAGGGTTCCAGCCACTCCATCATGACTCTCTTGGTGGGCCTCCCGAGCAAGCAGTGTGGACACCCATGTGTTATAGGGTAAGATAGGGACTCCTACTTGATCTTCTTTGAAGATTTGCACTCGGCCACCGCAAACTAAAAGCCCGGAGTGTTCCTCTTTATAGACTACTAGTCTGTCTGTCGTGGTGCTTGGGAAGGTTGTGCCTTCTTGCGCCGCAAGAAAGATGTCTCTCAGGGCATCTTCTCGTTCCTTTACCGAGACAACTCCTCTCGAAGAAACTGCCTCCCACTTTGAGCTCTTTGCGGCTTTATTTCGTCCAATGAACTTTTTTGCTGCTCTCCAGATCCATGCAATTGTTTTGACCAGTTTAGTCAAGCTACTGAACTGCTTGGCATCCACAAGGCCTAGGATGGCTGATCCTGCAGGTGGTCTTCTTCGTTCAGTTACTGCTTGGTGTTGGTCTGACTCAGCTTCCTTTGCCTTGGCTCTCGTCACAGCAGCAAATGCCTTCTTTTGCAACTTGTTGACGCTTTCTCTGGCAGCGCTCGCTAGTTCTTTGGCCGATTTGATTGGCCACTCACTGACTGGTAACTTCAGAAACTCTGGCCCATTTTGCCACTCTGAGTCCTCATCCAAGTCTTGAGGGCTGGCCCCTCTGGTTATTATGTCAGCGATGTTTTGATGCCCAGGGATCCACCACCAGTCTTGAATCCCTGTCCCGTCCTGAATTTCCCCAATCCTATTCGCAAAGAAAGTCTGATAGCCGTAGCTTTCTCGTTGTACTGCACCAAGAACTGTTTGGCTATCGAGGAGATGGCACCACTTTCCAATCTGGATTCGGCTGTGCAGCTCAAAGTACTTCTTCAGCCGCGAGGCAAACACTGCTCCACAAATCTCTGCTTTCACAGCATCACCTTTACAGTCCAAGGGAGTTAATTTTGCTTTGGACTCCACCAGCGTAACCATTGGGCCTTGGTTCGAGTTCCATCTTAGATACATCACTGCTCCATACGTATGCTCGCTTCCATCTGAGAATGTGATTGCCCAGGGTTTATCAACATAGCATGGAGGCGTTAGTGCTCTGGTGAACATGACTTTGCCAAGTTGAATGTATTCTTCGAAGAGCCTAATCGCGTCTTCCCTGAGGTCCTCTGAGAGTGCTATGTCCCATGTGTCTTTGATTGGACATTTTCCATTCTTCGCCTCTTGGAACGCCCTTCGCACAAGTATAGCTCCTTTTTGCTTAGCAGGAGTTACCAGGCCGACTGGGTCATACAGACCTGAAACTTGGCTGAGCAGTTCTCTCCGCGTAAGGGGATTTGGCATCTGATCTCTGACCTGTCCTTGGTGAAGGTCGTGGCCGCTTCTCATCTTTTTCTTTCTCTTCGAGAAATTGATTGCGGTCATGACATGGAGCTTGTCCTCTTCTACCATGTAGCCCAGGCCGAGCGCCTTATTGTCATCATCACTCCTTTGGTTTGGCAGGACCAACGTCTTCGTCTTGGCCTTCTCCGGCTCATCCTTCCAACCAGTCCTCCCACTTTGCCCAGAAAAGACCCAAGGCTTGAGCTTGAACCCTCCAGCTAGCAGGATATGCTTCACATTTGCTGTGATGGTTTTAAGCTTGTCAAGGTCATTGTGGGATGTGAGAATGTCATCGACGTAGCTGTCCTCCTCGAGCACCTGCCGCTCCACGTTGAGGTGGATGAAAGGTGCGAGGTTTGCAGTCTCACGCATTGCCAGCTGTGCGATGCACCCCGCTGGCTTGTCTCCAATGTTTACTCTTGTGATTGCATATTCCGCCAGCTCTTCATCTTCTGAGTCTCGCCAGAGGAATCTATGCAGGTGTACTTCTCGATCCTCCAACCAAACAGAGTTGTACATCTTTTTTATATCACCCAGGGCAGCATGTACTCCACACCTGAATCTGAGCAGGACAGCGCGAATCTGGTTGAGGACGTCTGGACCTTTCATCAGTAGGTCATTCAGGCTCACACCTCTGCACTTCTGGCTGCTGTTCCACACAAGTCTCACTGGGGTCGTGACAGAGTGTGGGTTAGGAGCAATAAGGTGACTCACATACCATACTGGTCCTTTCCAGTTGTTTATTGCCTCCTTAGACAATTTGATTGCCGCCCCTCGCTCAACCATGTCATGAACTTGAGCCGTATAGGCAACCTTCCATTCCGGTTCCTTGGCTAGCTGCTTTTCTGTTCTCAGAAATGTAGCCTCGACTGTCCTTTTGTTGTCAGGCAGAGAGGCTGGATCCTCTAACCAAGGATACCTGGAGTGCCAATGTGGTTCTTCGCTGTGGCTATCGCCTTTGACATAGGTTAGGCCTTCCTTCATTATTTCGACCTCCCTCTCCTCAGCAAGAGTCATCTCTTTGCCGCCTGGCTGGCATTTCCCGCAGCGGCAACCCCCGCATCTCGGCTCACATGCTGCACCAATACTATCCCATTTCCACCATTCAAGGAAATCTTTCTTGGTGGTTGACGTACTTGACTCCTGAAACTTGGCGCTAGCCTCTTTGTTTCGTAGAGGGGTCTCAGGGATCCTGCCAGTGAGTTCCTCATACTTCACAGCTGCTGCTCTCATTGACCTCGCGAAATGAGTCTTGGACATGTGGGCTGATACAGTGAGCCCCTCAAAGAGGTCAGGATGCGTTCCGCCAACCGTCTTTCCAAGAGGTCCGTCCCACAGTACGAGGTCTCCAACAGCTTTGACTCTTTGAGGAGCCAATTGTCCTTCTCTGTGGCTTATGAGCAAATGTACCTCTTTGGGTCTCACAAGTTCATCCAGTGGAATCCCTGGGAAAAACTTGTGCAGCTGTTCTGGTGTCACATTTTTGTGGACATTTGCTATGCTGTCTAGTCCATAACAAAGCAATTGATGGGGTTTGAGAGTGCCCTTGGGAGTCTTCACTCGGATCCTTAGAAGGTAACGCTTCGTCTCCACACGAACTGTCATCCCTCCAACTCCATGGACGACAAGTGTAATTTCCTCACTCCTGAGGTTCAGTTCGCTTGCTGTCTTGTGGGTTATATAATTTGTGTCCGAAGCCAAATCAATTAATGTCCCGATCTTTTGTCCAGCATTTGCTGTGACCTCGAGGAGCATCATAAGCACTGGTAGCTCTTGCAGTCCACTTTCCACAAGAAGGCTTGGTGTATCCTTCCTAGTACTGAAAGCTCTTGACGCAGTGTTGGAGAACACATCCCGACATTGCTTTGCCAATTCTGGGGAAAGCTTGTTGAAGAACTCCTCTTGCTCTTTTGTATGTTTCCTCCTGGTTTTTTCCCTCTCCGGGCCGAATCTGTGCTCGTTCTCTCCGATGCTTTTTCTCGCTGCAGCATTTGGGCACAGATAGAAATGATGCCCAGGAGCTTGCTCCTCTCTGCAGACTTGATTTTTACATAGAAAGTCAGTTTTGCAGCATGAAGCGTCCTCATGTACTTCAAGGCACCTCCTGCATGCTCCCAACTTTCTCACTGCAGCCTTCTTCTCCGTTAGCTTTAGCGCACGAAACTGGTTGCAAAAGTAGAGTTTTTTCTTGTGCTTTCCGTCACCACAGACTACACACCCAAAATGGTCATCTTCTGATTTGGTAGACTTGGTTCTGGCATATCTTGGCTCGGTTCTGGTCTCTTTCCTACTTGGCTCCTCCTCTCTTAGCTGCTCGAGCTGCTCATATATGCTCTCTTGCCCTTTGAGGAATGCCAAGAGACTGTCAAAACGATTCTCTGCTGCCACTGCGTTTCTCCTGTCAGCGACATAGACAAGCCATTCCTTCTTCAGAATTTCTGGAAGTTTACTTTCTATTGATTTCGTCACCAGCGGATTTTTGATCGCACCTGTGTCCCCAAGGTCGCTCAAATCTTGAAGTGCCTTCTCCACAGCTTGGATTAATTCCACAATTTTCCGTGGCTGATGACTTCTGGCAGCTGGCATTCTCTGCAACTCCTCCACTATGTCAATAGCAATAGCAATTTTATTGCCATAGCGGTTCTCTAGGACACGGAAAATGTCACCTGCCGTGTTATAGCTGGTCAGGCGAAGGTCTCTTGCGATTTTATCATCAAGACTGTCCAGTAGTTGAAACTTTCTCACTTCTCTTGAACCGGTCGGCTCACCTTGCTTCTGGAGCGCTTCCCAGTCCTTTTTCCACCTGTGGAAGTCACGTTTATTCCCAGTGAACTTTGGCAGGGCTATAGGTTTCAGTCTGATGGTGGCCGGCGTGGGCCCAAGTGGTCTTTCCCCCTCCTCCTCTTTCCTATCCTGTATGTAGTCAGCCTTCCTGGAAATCAGCTTGGGAAGGAGGAGCTCCAGCCTCTTCACGCGGCTCTGAAAGTCCTTTTGCACACTTGGTGGGATCCATCGTTTCCACCGACTGTACACCTCCTTTGCAGTCCTTACCAGTCGTTGCAGGTGGTCGAGCATGAAGTCGTATGCCTCCTGGCTACCATCGGGCCGCGCATCAGCAGCACGGTCACCCACTTCCTCTGCTGCCTGCAATGATGTTGACAATTCAACATCCCCGAAGTTATCCCAAAGTGCCTCCTGAATCAGACTTTTGACCTCCTTTAGCTTCCCATCACACTCGTTGCAAGTCTTTGCTATGTCGGCTTGCTGCTGTTTAGTTAACACAGCGTCTTCACCAGCCTCCAGCTCCGACTCCAGTTCCGCAATGGATGCAGTCTCCACATCTTCATTTGCGCCCATGACTTTCTCAGCCTCTTTTATGACATTATTGAAACTGTCTCTGAGCTCCTTTTCAGACATGTCTTTGTAGGTCCTGGTAATGCTGTTGACCAGACGTGTAAATAATCTTTTCGCTGTAGTTCGCTCGACCTTGAGTTGCTCAACTGATTTCTCCATAGCTTGATCCATCATACTTGAATCCGCTCCGTCGTTGACTCCAGTTGAGAAGGTAAGTACTACTTCAATGCTTTATCGTTCCACTTGATTGTCTTCTTTTGCCAGGATTCCAGTTTATTTCTTCTGCTGTTCCAGCTCAAAGCTCCCAGATTTCCTTTTCCTGGTTTTCCAGACTTTCCTGTTTTTGGTCCGCGGTTTTTCACTGTCAAGTTATGGCTTTGGACCTATCCGCCTCCCCACTTGATAGGGATTGGTGCATCTACCCGGATTTAAACGGGTTTCACTCAGAATGACGACAAACTTCTTCCTTTTTTCTTTCTCCTTTTATTCTGGAATCAAGCCACTGCAGTCATTTTCATTCGCGCCATACGGCAACGAAAGAGGTGAAAAACCTTTGGAGGGAAAACAGAAAACCCCCATTTCAAATATGCCAGCAAAGAAATCTTTCCAATTTGCACCCGTGCACAAAACCTACCTTCACCACCTACAGATCCCCAGCTGTGCTTCCACCAACATGTACATTGCAAACAATATAACGAGACACCAGACAATCAACCTAAGACAAACTCCCCATTTAACCCCAACGATATCTGTCCCAAACAATTCACCCCTGCACAAGTGAGTGAGCGCGCTGCGGAGCCCCATGACGTCGCTGACGCTCCCGCACTGGCGGTGAAAGTGAAAGTCAGTCAGTCAGCGTTCAGAATTTGCCTCTTACCGGCTGCCTCTCCGGACTTGTCGATGCCCCGTTATTGCCGCAGATCATCTGCTTTGTACTCTCTCTTTTTTTTTTTTTTGCTTGCGGCGTTTGCTCCTCCCCTCTTAAGTGCGCCCCGTGGTTATTTCCGGTCCCGTTTTCAATTACTTTGCTTACGACCCACCTGTCCGTTCCTATTTTATGTTTTACTTTCTATTTATCTTATTTCTGCTAGAAAGTCTACACGTTTGACTCGACAGTCTGACTTTACCCAGGTTTGAGGTCACTTGCTCTGGGTTAAGGTTGGGGAAATGCCCCTATACAAGTACATGGGGCTCTGAGTCAGTGTTAGGGGAAGCAACAGGGACACTGGGGAACATGAGGATGATTTGAAGGAAGATGACTTGCAGGGCACACGTGGTCTAAATGTACCCAGGTTTGGGGGTCACGTTCTCTGGGTACAAGTTGGGGAAATGACCCTCTCCAACTGCATTGGACAAAGAGGTCCCACTAGCAAAGTACCAGGGTCACTTGGGAACTTAGCGGCCATTTGGCGGAAGATGACTTCCAGGGCACACATGGTCTGACTTTACCCAGGTTTGAGGTCACTTGCTCTGGGTTACGGTTGGGGAAATGCCCCTATCAAAGTGCATGGGGCTCTGAGTCAGTGTTAGGGGAAGCAACAGGGACACTGGGGAACATGAGGATGATTTGAAGGAAGATGACTTCCAGGGCACACATGGTCTAAATGTACCCAGGTTTGGGGTCACGTTCTCTGGGTACAAGTTGGGGAAATGACCCTCTCCAACTGCATTGGCCAAAGAGGTGCCACTAGCAAAGTACCAGGGACACTTGGGAACTTAGCGGTCATTTGGCAGAAGATGACTTCCAGGGCACACATGGTCTGACTTTACCCAGGTTTGAGGTCACTTGCTCTGGGTTAAGGTTGGGGAAATGCCCCTATACAAGTACATGGGACTCTGGGTCAGAGTTAGCGGAAGCAACAGGGACACACTGAGGAACATGAGGGTGATTTGAAGGAAGATGACTTCCAGGGCATACATTGGCTAACTTTACCCTGGAATAACGTCACCTTCTCTGGGTAAAAGTTGGGGTCAAGTGACCCCCCTGGAACCACCTCTGGAGCTCACCCCCTAACCCGGCTCACCCTCCGACCCCGTGCACCCACACTTAAGCACACCCCCCGAGTTAAAACCCCCTGTGCGCTTTTTTAAAAGTCCCGTGCTCCTGGTTCTCTAGAGTAAAGAATGCCCGGGACAATAGACACACAGAAAAGTGCTAGATGTTAGACGTATGCCCTTGGTTAGGTTGATAGGTGAGTGTTTGAGGGATTGGGATTGGGGAAAGTCAGTCCTGGAATAGTTTATATGCAAAATATACACAATAAACTGAGGGAATACATTTATAACTCAAGATGATGATGATGATAATAATAACAATAACACATTTAATTCATACAGTGCTTTTCCAAATGCTCAAAGACGCTTGACAGAGAAAAACAGAACAAAAACACAACAGAAGTATGTTTACAATAGAGCAAAAAAAAAAAAAAAAAAAGCAATCCCACACAACAACCAAAAAATTAAATAAAAGTAGGCGGTTCAGATGAGTCTCCTTCGGGATGCGAATCACTGACCATTGGGTAAGGTCGGTTTAAGCTAATTCCGTGCGCTTAGACCACTTGGCTACGGGCGAAACTATGGTAACGGGAGTCCTGCAATAGGGTATTTATATAAGTCATTGGACCGTGGCTACTTGAAACTGGGCTTTTCCATGGAGTGGATTATCTTTGGCTTGTTGCGTTTTTTTTTTTTTCTTTTCTTTTCTTTTCTGAACGTCGCGAGCTAATAGGACCTTGGCAAGGCACTTTTCTGAGAATGAGTCATTTTGCTAATTGAGCTTCTAACACTTTTGTTTGCTATTGACATGAGGTTATGTGTTGATGGGCGAGTGGTTGAGGTAGAGGAAGAGGGATTGGGAAAGTCAATTCTGGAATAGTTGATATGCAAGAATATACACATCAACTGAGGCAAAACACTGCTAAGTCAAGATGGTTCAAATGAGTCTATCTCAAGGTGATATGCTCTGATCCTCAGGTTCTAAAGAAAGAAAGAAAGAAAGAAAGAGAGAGAGAGATACATCTTTACTTAACTAGACTAAGGTGCCCGACCGTGGAGGAATGGGGTGGGTGTGCTCAGCAGCTGCCACTGCTCTGCCTAAGTGAAAAAACTGCACCATGACCAGTGAGAAGGGTCCCAGGAGGGTGGGTCAGGAGGCAAACTCTTTGTGCACATCGCTTCTCGGCCTTTTGGCTAAGATCAAGTGTAGTATCTGTTCTTATCAGTTTAATATCTGATATGTCCTCTATATGAGGATATCTTATTAAGCAGATTTTTAGCCTTGGGAGATGAAGAAGGGGCTTGCTCCGTTCACTCCACGCATTGACCCGGCATTGCAGTATTGCTGGGAACGGTGCACCCTTCAAATGCCTTGTGGACAACAGAACACCAATCCAATGGAGCAGTCTGTTGTTGACTTTGATTCTGTCATCAACGATACAAGTCTCAGTCGCTGTCGGTCTTCAGGACATGTGTCAAACAAAGGGCCTGTGTACCTGTTACTGATGCCCCTCTAATGGAAGGGACAACAACTGTCCAATGGGCACTGTTGCTCTCTTTAAAATGTGGGGGAGTGCCCTCTTTAAAAAATGGCCACGGTAATGGGCTGCGTCCTGTTATTTTGAACACGGCACATCAACCGAGGAGCACCGTGAGACATTTGACTGGGACGACTACATGACCTGCTGCTCTTGACAAGAGGGCAATACTTACTTTGGTTTCTCTTCAAAACGCACAAGTCTTTCGCCTTTTACTAAAGACTTCCGTGGAGAGGAACACCAATGAGTTGAACCTATTTTTGACAGGCTTTGCCGTTTGGCTGAGCCTTGTACATTTGTGAAAATAAAAGAAGGAGACACATTCCTAAGACTAAGTTGCATGCTCTGACATCAGGGGTTCTAGGCTTTGATCTCAAGGTTCTATGATCTGATCCTCAGGTTCTAATAAAGAATGAATGAGGTAAATCTTGCTCTGATTCTATGCAGTGATCTCAAGGTTATATGCTTTGATCCCTATCCTCTGATGCTCAGGTCAACGGTCATTTGGGGGAAGATGACTTACAGGGCATACTTTGTCACACTTTACCCAGGTTTAAGGTCACGTTCTCTGGGTACACGTTGGGGAAACGACCCTCTCCAACTGCATTGGACAAAGAAGTCCCACTAGCAAAGTACCAGGGACACTTGGGAACTTAGCGGCCATTTGGCGGAAGATGACTTCCAGGGCACACATGGTCTGACCTTACCCAGGTTTGAGGTCACTTTCTCTGGGTTAAGGTTGGGGAAATGCCCCTATCAAAGTGCATGGGGCTCTGAGTCAGTGTTAGGGGAAGCAACAGGGACACTGGGGAACATGAGGATGATTTGAAGGAAGATGACTTGCAGGGCACACGTGGTCTAAATGTACCCAGGTTTGGGGGTCACGTTCTCTGGGTACAAGTTGGGGAAATGACCCTCTCCAACTGCATTGGACAAAGAGGTCCCACTAGCAAAGTACCAGGGTCACTTGGGAACTTAGCGGCCATTTGGCGGAAGATGACTTCCAGGGCACACATGGTCTGACTTTACCCAGGTTTGAGGTCACTTGCTCTGGGTTACGGTTGGGGAAATGCCCCTATCAAAGTGCATGGGGCTCTGAGTCAGTGTTAGGGGAAGCAACAGGGACACTGGGGAACATGAGGATGATTTGAAGGAAGATGACTTCCAGGGCACACATGGTCTAAATGTACCCAGGTTTGGGGTCACGTTCTCTGGGTACAAGTTGGGGAAATGACCCTCTCCAACTGCATTGGCCAAAGAGGTGCCACTAGCAAAGTACCAGGGACACTTGGGAACTTAGCGGTCATTTGGCAGAAGATGACTTCCAGGGCACACATGGTCTGACTTTACCCAGGTTTGAGGTCACTTGCTCTGGGTTAAGGTTGGGGAAATGCCCCTATACAAGTACATGGGACTCTGGGTCAGAGTTAGCGGAAGCAACAGGGACACACTGGGGAACATGAGGGTGATTTGAAGGAAGATGACTTCCAGGGCATACATTGGCTAACTTTACCCTGGAATAACGTCACCTTCTCTGGGTAAAAGTTGGGGTCAAGTGACCCCCCTGGAACCACCTCTGGAGCTCACCCCCCTAACCCGGCTCACCCTCCGACCCCGTGCACCCACACTTAAGCACACCCCCCGAGTTAAAACCCCCTGTGCGCTTTTTTAAAAGTCCCGTGCCCCTGGTTCTCTAGAGTAAAGAATGCCCGGGACAATAGACACACAGAAAAGTGCTAGATGTTAGACGTATGCCCTTGGTTAGGTTGATAGGTGAGTGTTTGAGGGATTGGGATTGGGGAAAGTCAGTCCTGGAATAGTTTATATGCAAAATATACACAATAAACTGAGGGAATACATTTATAACTCAAGATGATGATGATGATAATAATAACAATAACACATTTAATTCATACAGTGCTTTTCCAAATGCTCAAAGACGCTTGACAGAGAAAAACAGAACAAAAACACAACAGAAGTATGTTTACAATAGAGCAAAAAAAAAAAAAAAAAAAAGCAATCCCACACAACAACCAAAAAATTAAATAAAAGTAGGCGGTTCAGATGAGTCTCCTTCGGGATGCGAACCACTGACCATTGGGTAAGGTCGGTTTAAGCTAATTCCGTGCGCTTAGACCACTTGGCTACGGGCGAAACTATGGTAACGGGAGTCCTGCAATAGGGTATCTATATAAGTCATTGGACCGTGGCTACTTGAAACTGGGCTTTTCCATGGAGTGGATTATCTTTGGCTTGTTGCGTTTTTTTTTCTTTTCTTTTCTTTTCTTTTCTGAACGTCGCGAGCTAATAGGACCTTGGCAAGGCACTTTTCTGAGAATGAGTCATTTTGCTAATTGAGCTTCTAACACTTTTGTTTGCTATTGACATGAGGTTATGTGTTGATGGGCGAGTGGTTGAGGTAGAGGAAGAGGGATTGGGAAAGTCAATTCTGGAATAGTTGATATGCAAGAATATACACATCAACTGAGGCAAAACACTGCTAAGTCAAGATGGTTCAAATGAGTCTATCTCAAGGTGATATGCTCTGATCCTCAGGTTCTAAAGAAAGAAAGAAAGAAAGAAAGAAAGAGAGAGAGAGATACATCTTTACTTAACTAGACTAAGGTGCCCGACCGTGGAGGAATGGGGTGGGTGTGCTCAGCAGCTGCCACTGCTCTGCCTAAGTGAAAAAACTGCACCATGACCAGTGAGAAGGGTCCCAGGAGGGTGGGTCAGGAGGCAAACTCTTTGTGCACATCGCTTCTCGGCCTTTTGGCTAAGATCAAGTGTAGTATCTGTTCTTATCAGTTTAATATCTGATATGTCCTCTATATGAGGATATCTTATTAAGCAGATTTTTAGCCTTGGGAGATGAAGAAGGGGCTTGCTCCGTTCACTCCACGCATTGACCCGGTATTGCAGTATTGCTGGGAACGGTGCACCCTTCAAATGCCTTGTGGACAACAGAACACCAATCCAATGGAGCAGTCTGTTGTTGACTTTGATTCTGTCATCAACGATACAAGTCTCAGTCGCTGTCGGTCTTCAGGACATGTGTCAAACAAAGGGCCTGTGTACCTGTTACTGATGCCCCTCTAATGGAAGGGACAACAACTGTCCAATGGGCACTGTTGCTCTCTTTAAAATGTGGGGGAGTGCCCTCTTTAAAAAATGGCCACGGTAATGGGCTGCGTCCTGTTATTTTGAACACGGCACATCAACCGAGGAGCACCGTGAGACATTTGACTGGGACGACTACATGACCTGCTGCTCTTGACAAGAGGGCAATACTTACTTTGGTTTCTCTTCAAAACGCACAAGTCTTTCGCCTTTTACTAAAGACTTCCGTGGAGAGGAACACCAATGAGTTGAACCTATTTTTGACAGGCTTTGCCGTTTGGCTGAGCCTTGTACATTTGTGAAAATAAAAGAAAGAGACACATTCCTAAGACTAAGTTGCATGCTCTGACATCAGGGGTTCTAGGCTTTGATCTCAAGGTTCTATGATCTGATCCTCAGGTTCTAATAAAGAATGAATGAGGTAAATCTTGCTCTGATTCTATGCAGTGATCTCAAGGTTATATGCTTTGATCCCTATCCTCTGATGCTCAGGTCAACGGTCATTTGGGGGAAGATGACTTACAGGGCATACTTTGTCACACTTTACCCAGGTTTAAGGTCACGTTCTCTGGGTACACGTTGGGGAAACGACCCTCTCCAACTGCATTGGACAAAGAAGTCCCACTAGCAAGGAGATTCATCTGAACCGCCTACTTTTATTTAATTTTTTGGTTGCTGTGTGGGATTGCTTTTTTTTTTTTTTTTTTTTGCTCTATTGTAAACATACTTCTGTTGTGTTTTTGTTCTGTTTTTCTCTGTCAAGCGTCTTTGAGCATTTGGAAAAGCACTGTATGAATTAAATGTGTTATTGTTATTATTATCATCATCATCATCATCATCATCTTGAGTTATAAATGTATTCTCTCAGTTTATTGTGTATATTTTGCATATAAACTATTCCAGGACTGACTTTCCCCAATCCCAATCCCTCAAACACTCACCTATCAACCTAACCAAATGCATACGTCTAACATCTAGCACTTTTCTGTGTGTCTATTGTCCCGGGCATTCTTTACTCTAGAGAACCAGGGGCACGGGACTTTTAAAAAAGCGCACAGGGGGTTTTAACTCGGGGGGTGTGCTTAAGTGTGGGTGCACGGGGTCGGAGGGTGAGCCGGGTTAGGGGGTGAGCTCCAGAGGTGGTTCCAGGGGGGTCACTTGACCCCAACTTTTACCCAGAGAAGGTGACGTTATTCCAGGGTAAAGTTAGCCAATGTATGCCCTGGAAGTCATCTTCCTTCAAATCACCCTCATGTTCCCCAGTGTGTCCCTGTTGCTTCCGCTAACTCTGACCCAGAGTCCCATGTACTTGTATAGGGGCATTTCCCCAACCTTAACCCAGAGCAAGTGACCTCAAACCTGGGTAAAGTCAGACCATGTGTGCCCTGGAAGTCATCTTCTGCCAAATGACCGCTAAGTTCCCAAGTGTCCCTGGTACTTTGCTAGTGGCACCTCTTTGGCCAATGCAGTTGGAGAGGGTCATTTCCCCAACTTGTACCCAGAGAACGTGACCCCAAACCTGGGTACATTTAGACCATGTGTGCCCTGGAAGTCATCTTCCTTCAAATCATCCTCATGTTCCCCAGTGTCCCTGTTGCTTCCCCTAACACTGACTCAGAGCCCCATGCACTTTGATAGGGGCATTTCCCCAACCTTAACCCAGAGAAAGTGACCTCAAACCTGGGTAAGGTCAGACCATGTGTGCCCTGGAAGTCATCTTCCGCCAAATGGCCGCTAAGTTCCCAAGTGTCCCTGGTACTTTGCTAGTGGGACTTCTTTGTCCAATGCAGTTGGAGAGGGTCGTTTCCCCAACGTGTACCCAGAGAACGTGACCTTAAACCTGGGTAAAGTGTGACAAAGTATGCCCTGTAAGTCATCTTCCCCCAAATGACCGTTGACCTGAGCATCAGAGCATAGGGATCAAAGCACATAACCTTGAGATCACTGCATAGAATCAGAGCAAGATTTATCTCATTCATTCTTTATTAGAACCTTGGGATCAAAGCATAGAACCCTGATGTCAATATAAGATGTATTTCATTCTTTCTTTCTTAGAACCTGAGGATGAGAGCATAGAACCTTGAGATCAAAGCCTAGAACCCCTGATGTCAGAGCATACAACTTAGTCTTAGGAATGTGTCTCTTGCTTTTATTTCAACAAATGTACAAGGCTCAGCCAAATGGCAAAGCCTGTCAAAAATAGGTTCAACTCATTGGTGTTCCTCTCCACGGAAGTCTTTAGTAAAAGGCGAAAGACTTGTGCGTTATGAAGAGAAACCAAAGTAAGTATTGCCCTCTTGTCAAGAGCAGCAGGTCATGTAGTCGTCCCAGTCAAATGTCTCACGGTGCTCCTCGGTTGATGTGCCGTGTTCAAAATAACAGGACGCAGCCCATTACCGTGGCCATTTTTTAAAGAGGGCACTCCCCCACATTTTAAAGAGAGCAACAGTGCCCATTGGACAGTTGTTGTCCCTTCCATTAGAGGGGCATCAGTAACAGGTACACAGGCCCTTTGTTTGACACATGTCCTGAAGACCGACAGCGACTGAGACTTGTATCGTTGATGACAGAATCAAAGTCAACAACAGACTGCTCCATTGGATTGGTGTTCTGTTGTCCACAAGGCATTTGAAGGGTGCACCGTTCCCAGCAATACTGCAATACCGGGTCAATGCGTGGAGTGAACGGAGCAAGGCCCTTTTTCATCTCCCAAGGCTAAAAATCTGCTTAATAAGATATCCTCATATAGAGGACATATCAGATATTAAACTGATAAGAACAGATACTACACTTGATCTTAGCCAAAAGGCCGAGAAGCGATGTGCACAAAGAGTTTGCCTCCTGACCCACCCTCCTGGGACCCTTCTCACTGGTCATGGTGCAGTTTTTTCACTTAGGCAGAGCAGTGGCAGCTGCTGAGCACACCCACCCCAGCCCTCCACGGTCGGGCACCTTAGTCTAGTTAAGTAAAGATGTATCTCTCTCTCTTTCTTTCTTTCTTTCTTTCTTTAGAACCTGAGGATCAGAGCATATCACCTTGAGATAGACTCATTTGAACCATCTTGACTTAGCAGTGTTTTGCCTCAGTTGATGTGTATATTCTTGCATATCAACTATTCCAGAATTGACTTTCCCAATCCCTCTTCCTCTACCTCAACCACTCGCCCATCAACACATAACCTCATGTCAATAGCAAACAAAAGTGATAGAAGCTCAATTAGCAAAATGACTCATTCTCAGAAAAGTGCCTTGCCAAGGTCCTATTAGCTCGCGACGTTCAGAAAAGAAAAGAAAAGAAAAGAAAAAAAACGCAACAAGCCAAAGATAATCCACTCCATGGAAAAGCCCAGTTTCAAGTAGCCACGGTCCAATGACTTATATAAATACCCTATTGCAGGACTCCTGTTACCATAGTTTCGCCCGTAGCCAAGTGGTCTAAGCGCACGGAATTAGCTTAAACCGACCTAACCCAATGGTCAGTGGTTCGCATCCCGAAGGAGATTCATCTGAACCGCCTACTTTTATTTAATTTTTTGGTTGTTGTGTGGGATTGCTTTTTTTTTTTTTTTTTTTGCTCTATTGTAAACATACTTCTGTTGTGTTTTTGTTCTGTTTTTCTCTGTCAAGCGTCTTTGAGCATTTGGAAAAGCACTGTATGAATTAAATGTGTTATTGTTATTATTATCATCATCATCATCATCATCTTGAGTTATAAATGTATTCCCTCAGTTTATTGTGTATATTTTGCATATAAACTATTCCAGGACTGACTTTCCCCAATCCCAATCCCTCAAACACTCACCTATCAACCTAACCAAATGCATACGTCTAACATCTAGCACTTTTCTGTGTGTCTATTGTCCCGGGCATTCTTTACTCTAGAGAACCAGGGGCACGGGACTTTTAAAAAAGCGCACAGGGGGTTTTAACTCGGGGGGTGTGCTTAAGTGTGGGTGCACGGGGTCGGAGGGTGAGCCGGGTTAGGGGGTGAGCTCCAGAGGTGGTTCCAGGGGGGTCACTTGACCCCAACTTTTACCCAGAGAAGGTGACGTTATTCCAGGGTAAAGTTAGCCAATGTATGCCCTGGAAGTCATCTTCCTTCAAATCACCCTCATGTTCCCCAGTGTGTCCCTGTTGCTTCCGCTAACTCTGACCCAGAGTCCCATGTACTTGTATAGGGGCATTTCCCCAACCTTAACCCAGAGCAAGTGACCTCAAACCTGGGTAAAGTCAGACCATGTGTGCCCTGGAAGTCATCTTCTGCCAAATGACCGCTAAGTTCCCAAGTGTCCCTGGTACTTTGCTAGTGGCACCTCTTTGGCCAATGCAGTTGGAGAGGGTCATTTCCCCAACTTGTACCCAGAGAACGTGACCCCAAACCTGGGTACATTTAGACCATGTGTGCCCTGGAAGTCATCTTCCTTCAAATCATCCTCATGTTCCCCAGTGTCCCTGTTGCTTCCCCTAACACTGACTCAGAGCCCCATGCACTTTGATAGGGGCATTTCCCCAACCTTAACCCAGAGAAAGTGACCTCAAACCTGGGTAAGGTCAGACCATGTGTGCCCTGGAAGTCATCTTCCGCCAAATGGCCGCTAAGTTCCCAAGTGTCCCTGGTACTTTGCTAGTGGGACTTCTTTGTCCAATGCAGTTGGAGAGGGTCGTTTCCCCAACGTGTACCCAGAGAACGTGACCTTAAACCTGGGTAAAGTGTGACAAAGTATGCCCTGTAAGTCATCTTCCCCCAAATGACCGTTGACCTGAGCATCAGAGCATAGGGATCAAAGCACATAACCTTGAGATCACTGCATAGAATCAGAGCAAGATTTATCTCATTCATTCTTTATTAGAACCTTGGGATCAAAGCATAGAACCCTGATGTCAATATAAGATGTATTTCATTCTTTCTTTCTTAGAACCTGAGGATGAGAGCATAGAACCTTGAGATCAAAGCCTAGAACCCCTGATGTCAGAGCATACAACTTAGTCTTAGGAATGTGTCTCTTGCTTTTATTTCAACAAATGTACAAGGCTCAGCCAAATGGCAAAGCCTGTCAAAAATAGGTTCAACTCATTGGTGTTCCTCTCCACGGAAGTCTTTAGTAAAAGGCGAAAGACTTGTGCGTTATGAAGAGAAACCAAAGTAAGTATTGCCCTCTTGTCAAGAGCAGCAGGTCATGTAGTCGTCCCAGTCAAATGTCTCACGGTGCTCCTCGGTTGATGTGCCGTGTTCAAAATAACAGGACGCAGCCCATTACCGTGGCCATTTTTTAAAGAGGGCACTCCCCCACATTTTAAAGAGAGCAACAGTGCCCATTGGACAGTTGTTGTCCCTTCCATTAGAGGGGCATCAGTAACAGGTACACAGGCCCTTTGTTTGACACATGTCCTGAAGACCGACAGCGACTGAGACTTGTATCGTTGATGACAGAATCAAAGTCAACAACAGACTGCTCCATTGGATTGGTGTTCTGTTGTCCACAAGGCATTTGAAGGGTGCACCGTTCCCAGCAATACTGCAATACCGGGTCAATGCGTGGAGTGAACGGAGCAAGCCCCTTTTTCATCTCCCAAGGCTAAAAATCTGCTTAATAAGATATCCTCATATAGAGGACATATCAGATATTAAACTGATAAGAACAGATACTACACTTGATCTTAGCCAAAAGGCCGAGAAGCGATGTGCACAAAGAGTTTGCCTCCTGACCCACCCTCCTGGGACCCTTCTCACTGGTCATGGTGCAGTTTTTTCACTTAGGCAGAGCAGTGGCAGCTGCTGAGCACACCCACCCCATTCCTCCACGGTCGGGCACCTTAGTCTAGTTAAGTAAAGATGTATCTCTCTCTTTCTTTCTTTCTTTTTTTCTTTTTTTCTTTCTTTCTTTCTTTCTTTAGAACCTGAGGATCAGAGCATATCACCTTGAGATAGACTCATTTGAACCATCTTGACTTAGCAGTGTTTTGCCTCAGTTGATGTGTATATTCTTGCATATCAACTATTCCAGAATTGACTTTCCCAATCCCTCTTCCTCTACCTCAACCACTCGCCCATCAACACATAACCTCATGTCAATAGCAAACAAAAGTGTTAGAAGCTCAATTAGCAAAATGACTCATTCTCAGAAAAGTGCCTTGCCAAGGTCCTATTAGCTCGCGACGTTCAGAAAAGAAAAGAAAAGAAAAAAAAAAAAACGCAACAAGCCAAAGAAAATCCACTCCATGGAAAAGCCCAGTTTCAAGTAGCCACGGTCCAATGACTTATATAAATACCCTATTGCAGAACTCCCGTTACCATAGTTTCGCCCGTAGCCAAGTGGTCTAAGCGCACGGAATTAGCTTAAACCGACCTAACCCAATGGTCAGTGGTTCGCATCCCGAAGGAGATTCATCTGAACCGCCTACTTTTATTTAATTTTTTGGTTGTTGTGTGGGATTGCTTTTTTTTTTTTTTTTTTTTGCTCTATTGTAAACATACTTCTGTTGTGTTTTTGTTCTGTTTTTCTCTGTCAAGCGTCTTTGAGCATTTGGAAAAGCACTGTATGAATTAAATGTGTTATTGTTATTATTATCATCATCAACATCTTGAGTTATAAATGTATTCCCTCAGTTTATTGTGTATATTTTGCATATAAACTATTCCAGGACTGACTTTCCCCAATCCCAATCCCTCAAACACTCACCTATCAACCTAACCAAGGGCATACGTCTAACATCTAGCACTTTTCTGTGTGTCTATTGTCCCGGGCATTCTTTACTCTAGAGAACCAGGGGCACGGGACTTTTAAAAAAGCGCACAGGGGGTTTTAACTCGGGGGGTGTGCTTAAGTGTGGGTGCACGGGGTCGGAGGGTGAGCCGGGTTAGGGGGTGAGCTCCAGAGGTGGTTCCAGGGGGGTCACTTGACCCCAACTTTTACCCAGAGAAGGTGACGTTATTCCAGGGTAAAGTTAGCCAATGTATGCCCTGGAAGTCATCTTCCTTCAAATCACCCTCATGTTCCCCAGTGTGTCCCTGTTGCTTCCGCTAACTCTGACCCAGAGTCCCATGTACTTGTATAGGGGCATTTCCCCAACCTTAACCCAGAGCAAGTGACCTCAAACCTGGGTAAAGTCAGACCATGTGTGCCCTGGAAGTCATCTTCTGCCAAATGACCGCTAAGTTCCCAAGTGTCCCTGGTACTTTGCTAGTGGCACCTCTTTGGCCAATGCAGTTGGAGAGGGTCATTTCCCCAACTTGTACCCAGAGAACGTGACCCCAAACCTGGGTACATTTAGACCATGTGTGCCCTGGAAGTCATCTTCCTTCAAATCATCCTCATGTTCCCCAGTGTCCCTGTTGCTTCCCCTAACACTGACTCAGAGCCCCATGCACTTTGATAGGGGCATTTCCCCAACCGTAACCCAGAGCAAGTGACCTCAAACCTGGGTAAAGTCAGACCATGTGTGCCCTGGAAGTCATCTTCCGCCAAATGGCCGCTAAGTTCCCAAGTGTCCCTGGTACTTTGCTAGTGGGACCTCTTTGTCCAATGCAGTTGGAGAGGGTCATTTCCCCAACTTGTACCCAGAGAACGTGACCCCCAAACCTGGGTACATTTAGACCACGTGTGCCCTGCAAGTCATCTTCCTTCAAATCATCCTCATGTTCCCCAGTGTCCCTGTTGCTTCCCCTAACACTGACTCAGAGCCCCATGCACTTTGATGGGGGCATTTCCCCAACCTTAACCCAGAGAAAGTGACCTCAAACCTGGGTAAGGTCAGACCATGTGTGCCCTGGAAGTCATCTTCCGCCAAATGGCCGCTAAGTTCCCAAGTGTCCCTGGTACTTTGCTAGTGGGACTTCTTTGTCCAATGCAGTTGGAGAGGGTCATTTCCCCAACGTGTACCCAGAGAACGTGACCTTAAACCTGGGTAAAGTGTGACAAAGTATGCCCTGTAAGTCATCTTCCCCCAAATGACCGTTGACCTGAGCATCAGAGGATAGGGATCAAAGCATATAACCTTGAGATCACTGCATAGAATCAGAGCAAGATTTACCTCATTCATTCTTTATTAGAACCTGAGGATCAGATCATAGAACCTTGAGATCAAAGCCTAGAACCCCTGATGTCAGAGCATGCAACTTAGTCTTAGGAATGTGTCTCTTTCTTTTATTTTCACAAATGTACAAGGCTCAGCCAAATGGCAAAGCCTGTCAAACATAGGTTCAACTCATTGGTGTTCCTCTCCACGGAAGTCTTTAGTAAAAGGCGAAAGACTTGTGCGTTTTGAAGAGAAACCAAAGTAAGTATTGCCCTCTTGTCAAGAGCAGCAGGTCATGTAGTCGTCCCAGTCAAATGTCTCACGGTGCTCCTCGGTTGATGTGCCGTGTTCAAAATAACAGGACGCAGCCCATTACCGTGGCCATTTTTTAAAGAGGGCACTCCCCCACATTTTAAAGAGAGCAACAGTGCCCATTGGACAGTTGTTGTCCCTTCCATTAGAGGGGCATCAGTAACAGGTACACAGGCCCTTTGTTTGACACATGTCCTGAAGACCGACAGCGACTGAGACTTGTATCGTTGATGACAGAATCAAAGTCAACAACAGACTGCTCCATTGGATTGGTGTTCTGTTGTCCACAAGGCATTTGAAGGGTGCACCGTTCCCAGCAATACTGCAATACCGGGTCAATGCGTGGAGTGAACGGAGCAAGCCCCTTTTTCATCTCCCAAGGCTAAAAATCTGCTTAATAAGATATCCTCATATAGAGGACATATCAGATATTAAACTGATAAGAACAGATACTACACTTGATCTTAGCCAAAAGGCCGAGAAGCGATGTGCACAAAGAGTTTGCCTCCTGACCCACCCTCCTGGGACCCTTCTCACTGGTCATGGTGCAGTTTTTTCACTTAGGCAGAGCAGTGGCAGCTGCTGAGCACACCCACCCCATTCCTCCACGGTCGGGCACCTTAGTCTAGTTAAGTAAAGATGTATCTCTCTCTTTCTTTCTTTCTTTAGAACCTGAGGATCAGAGCATATCACCTTGAGATAGACTCATTTGAACCATCTTGACTTAGCAGTGTTTTGCCTCAGTTGATGTGTATATTCTTGCATATCAACTATTCCAGAATTGACTTTCCCAATCCCTCTTCCTCTACCTCAACCACTCGCCCATCAACACATAACCTCATGTCAATAGCAAACAAAAGTGTTAGAAGCTCAATTAGCAAAATGACTCATTCTCAGAAAAGTGCCTTGCCAAGGTCCTATTAGCTCGCGACGTTCAGAAAAGAAAAGAAAAGAAAAAAAAAAAAACGCAACAAGCCAAAGAAAATCCACTCCATGGAAAAGCCCAGTTTCAAGTAGCCACGGTCCAATGACTTATATAAATACCCTATTGCAGAACTCCCGTTACCATAGTTTCGCCCGTAGCCAAGTGGTCTAAGCGCACGGAATTAGCTTAAACCGACCTAACCCAATGGTCAGTGGTTCGCATCCCGAAGGAGATTCATCTGAACCGCCTACTTTTATTTAATTTTTTGGTTGTTGTGTGGGATTGCTTTTTTTTTTTTTTTTTTTTGCTCTATTGTAAACATACTTCTGTTGTGTTTTTGTTCTGTTTTTCTCTGTCAAGCGTCTTTGAGCATTTGGAAAAGCACTGTATGAATTAAATGTGTTATTGTTATTATTATCATCATCATCATCTTGAGTTATAAATGTATTCCCTCAGTTTATTGTGTATATTTTGCATATAAACTATTCCAGGACTGACTTTCCCCAATCCCAATCCCTCAAACACTCACCTATCAACCTAACCAAGGGCATACGTCTAACATCTAGCACTTTTCTGTGTGTCTATTGTCCCGGGCATTCTTTACTCTAGAGAACCAGGGGCACGGGACTTTTAAAAAAGCGCACAGGGGGTTTTAACTCGGGGGGTGTGCTTAAGTGTGGGTGCACGGGGTCGGAGGGTGAGCCGGGTTAGGGGGTGAGCTCCAGAGGTGGTTCCAGGGGGGTCACTTGACCCCAACTTTTACCCAGAGAAGGTGACGTTATTCCAGGGTAAAGTTAGCCAATGTATGCCCTGGAAGTCATCTTCCTTCAAATCACCCTCATGTTCCCCAGTGTGTCCCTGTTGCTTCCGCTAACTCTGACCCAGAGTCCCATGTACTTGTATAGGGGCATTTCCCCAACCTTAACCCAGAGCAAGTGACCTCAAACCTGGGTAAAGTCAGACCATGTGTGCCCTGGAAGTCATCTTCTGCCAAATGACCGCTAAGTTCCCAAGTGTCCCTGGTACTTTGCTAGTGGCACCTCTTTGGCCAATGCAGTTGGAGAGGGTCATTTCCCCAACTTGTACCCAGAGAACGTGACCCCAAACCTGGGTACATTTAGACCATGTGTGCCCTGGAAGTCATCTTCCTTCAAATCATCCTCATGTTCCCCAGTGTCCCTGTTGCTTCCCCTAACACTGACTCAGAGCCCCATGCACTTTGATAGGGGCATTTCCCCAACCGTAACCCAGAGCAAGTGACCTCAAACCTGGGTAAAGTCAGACCATGTGTGCCCTGGAAGTCATCTTCCGCCAAATGGCCGCTAAGTTCCCAAGTGTCCCTGGTACTTTGCTAGTGGGACCTCTTTGTCCAATGCAGTTGGAGAGGGTCATTTCCCCAACTTGTACCCAGAGAACGTGACCCCCAAACCTGGGTACATTTAGACCACGTGTGCCCTGCAAGTCATCTTCCTTCAAATCATCCTCATGTTCCCCAGTGTCCCTGTTGCTTCCCCTAACACTGACTCAGAGCCCCATGCACTTTGATGGGGGCATTTCCCCAACCTTAACCCAGAGAAAGTGACCTCAAACCTGGGTAAGGTCAGACCATGTGTGCCCTGGAAGTCATCTTCCGCCAAATGGCCGCTAAGTTCCCAAGTGTCCCTGGTACTTTGCTAGTGGGACTTCTTTGTCCAATGCAGTTGGAGAGGGTCATTTCCCCAACGTGTACCCAGAGAACGTGACCTTAAACCTGGGTAAAGTGTGACAAAGTATGCCCTGTAAGTCATCTTCCCCCAAATGACCGTTGACCTGAGCATCAGAGGATAGGGATCAAAGCATATAACCTTGAGATCACTGCATAGAATCAGAGCAAGATTTACCTCATTCATTCTTTATTAGAACCTGAGGATCAGATCATAGAACCTTGAGATCAAAGCCTAGAACCCCTGATGTCAGAGCATGCAACTTAGTCTTAGGAATGTGTCTCTTTCTTTTATTTTCACAAATGTACAAGGCTCAGCCAAATGGCAAAGCCTGTCAAACATAGGTTCAACTCATTGGTGTTCCTCTCCACGGAAGTCTTTAGTAAAAGGCGAAAGACTTGTGCGTTTTGAAGAGAAACCAAAGTAAGTATTGCCCTCTTGTCAAGAGCAGCAGGTCATGTAGTCGTCCCAGTCAAATGTCTCACGGTGCTCCTCGGTTGATGTGCCGTGTTCAAAATAACAGGACGCAGCCCATTACCGTGGCCATTTTTTAAAGAGGGCACTCCCCCACATTTTAAAGAGAGCAACAGTGCCCATTGGACAGTTGTTGTCCCTTCCATTAGAGGGGCATCAGTAACAGGTACACAGGCCCTTTGTTTGACACATGTCCTGAAGACCGACAGCGACTGAGACTTGTATCGTTGATGACAGAATCAAAGTCAACAACAGACTGCTCCATTGGATTGGTGTTCTGTTGTCCACAAGGCATTTGAAGGGTGCACCGTTCCCAGCAATACTGCAATACCGGGTCAATGCGTGGAGTGAACGGAGCAAGCCCCTTTTTCATCTCCCAAGGCTAAAAATCTGCTTAATAAGATATCCTCATATAGAGGACATATCAGATATTAAACTGATAAGAACAGATACTACACTTGATCTTAGCCAAAAGGCCGAGAAGCGATGTGCACAAAGAGTTTGCCTCCTGACCCACCCTCCTGGGACCCTTCTCACTGGTCATGGTGCAGTTTTTTCACTTAGGCAGAGCAGTGGCAGCTGCTGAGCACACCCACCCCATTCCTCCACGGTCGGGCACCTTAGTCTAGTTAAGTAAAGATGTATCTCTCTCTTTCTTTCTTTCTTTTTTTCTTTCTTTCTTTCTTTCTTTCTTTCTTTCTTTCTTTAGAACCTGAGGATCAGAGCATATCACCTTGAGATAGACTCATTTGAACCATCTTGACTTAGCAGTGTTTTGCCTCAGTTGATGTGTATATTCTTGCATATCAACTATTCCAGAATTGACTTTCCCAATCCCTCTTCCTCTACCTCAACCACTCGCCCATCAACACATAACCTCATGTCAATAGCAAACAAAAGTGTTAGAAGCTCAATTAGCAAAATGACTCATTCTCAGAAAAGTGCCTTGCCAAGGTCCTATTAGCTCGCGACGTTCAGAAAAGAAAAGAAAAGAAAAAGAAAAAAAACGCAACAAGCCAAAGATAATCCACTCCATGGAAAAGCCCAGTTTCAAGTAGCCACGGTCCAATGACTTATATAAATACCCTATTGCAGGACTCCCGTTACCATAGTTTCGCCCGTAGCCAAGTGGTCTAAGCGCACGGAATTAGCTTAAACCGACCAAACCCAATGGTCAGTGGTTCGCATCCCGAAGGAGATTCATCTGAACCGCCTACTTTTATTTAATTTTTTGGTTGTTGTGTGGGATTGCTTTTTTTTTTTTTTTTTTTGCTCTATTGTAAACATACTTCTGTTGTGTTTTTGTTCTGTTTTTCTCTGTCAAGCGTCTTTGAGCATTTGGAAAAGCACTGTATGAATTAAATGTGTTATTGTTATTATTATCATCATCATCATCTTGAGTTATAAATGTATTCCCTCAGTTTATTGTGTATATTTTGCATATAAACTATTCCAGGACTGACTTTCCCCAATCCCAATCCCTCAAACACTCACCTATCAACCTAACCAAGGGCATACGTCTAACATCTAGCACTTTTCTGTGTGTCTATTGTCCCGGGCATTCTTTACTCTAGAGAACCAGGGGCACGGGACTTTTAAAAAAGCGCACAGGGGGTTTTAACTCGGGGGGTGTGCTTAAGTGTGGGTGCACGGGGTCGGAGGGTGAGCCGGGTTAGGGGGTGAGCTCCAGAGGTGGTTCCAGGGGGGTCACTTGACCCCAACTTTTACCCAGAGAAGGTGACGTTATTCCAGGGTAAAGTTAGCCAATGTATGCCCTGGAAGTCATCTTCCTTCAAATCACCCTCATGTTCCCCAGTGTGTCCCTGTTGCTTCCGCTAACTCTGACCCAGAGTCCCATGTACTTGTATAGGGGCATTTCCCCAACCTTAACCCAGAGCAAGTGACCTCAAACCTGGGTAAAGTCAGACCATGTGTGCCCTGGAAGTCATCTTCTGCCAAATGACCGCTAAGTTCCCAAGTGTCCCTGGTACTTTGCTAGTGGCACCTCTTTGGCCAATGCAGTTGGAGAGGGTCATTTCCCCAACTTGTACCCAGAGAACGTGACCCCAAACCTGGGTACATTTAGACCATGTGTGCCCTGGACGTCATCTTCCTTCAAATCATCCTCATGTTCCCCAGTGTCCCTGTTGCTTCCCCTAACACTGACTCAGAGCCCCATGCACTTTGATAGGGGCATTTCCCCAACCGTAACCCAGAGCAAGTGACCTCAAACCTGGGTAAAGTCAGACCATGTGTGCCCTGGAAGTCATCTTCCGCCAAATGGCCGCTAAGTTCCCAAGTGTCCCTGGTACTTTGCTAGTGGGACCTCTTTGTCCAATGCAGTTGGAGAGGGTCATTTCCCCAACTTGTACCCAGAGAACGTGACCCCAAACCTGGGTACATTTAGACCATGTGTGCCCTGGAAGTCATCTTCCTTCAAATCATCCTCATGTTCCCCAGTGTCCCTGTTGCTTCCCCTAACACTGACTCAGAGCCCCATGCACTTTGATGGGGGCATTTCCCCAACCTTAACCCAGAGAAAGTGACCTCAAACCTGGGTAAGGTCAGACCATGTGTGCCCTGGAAGTCATCTTCCGCCAAATGGCCGCTAAGTTCCCAAGTGTCCCTGGTACTTTGCTAGTGGGACTTCTTTGTCCAATGCAGTTGGAGAGGGTCGTTTCCCCAACGTGTACCCAGAGAACGTGACCTTAAACCTGGGTAAAGTGTGACAAAGTATGCCCTGTAAGTCATCTTCCCCCAAATGACCGTTGACCTGAGCATCAGAGGATAGGGATCAAAGCATATAACCTTGAGATCACTGCATAGAATCAGAGCAAGATTTACCTCATTCATTCTTTATTAGAACCTGAGGATCAGATCATAGAACCTTGAGATCAAAGCCTAGAACCCCTGATGTCAGAGCATGCAACTTAGTCTTAGGAATGTGTCTCTTTCTTTTATTTTCACAAATGTACAAGGCTCAGCCAAATGGCAAAGCCTGTCAAAAATAGGTTCAACTCATTGGTGTTCCTCTCCACGGAAGTCTTTAGTAAAAGGCGAAAGACTTGTGCGTTTTGAAGAGAAACCAAAGTAAGTATTGCCCTCTTGTCAAGAGCAGCAGGTCATGTAGTCGTCCCAGTCAAATGTCTCACGGTGCTCCTCGGTTGATGTGCCGTGTTCAAAATAACAGGACGCAGCCCATAACCGTGGCCATTTTTTAAAGAGGGCACTCCCCCACATTTTAAAGAGAGCAACAGTGCCCATTGGACAGTTGTTGTCCCTTCCATTAGAGGGGCATCAGCAACAGGTACACAGGCCCTTTGTTTGACACATGTCCTGAAGACCGACAGCGACTGAGACTTGTATCGTTGATGACAGAATCAAAGTCAACAACAGACTGCTCCATTGGATTGGTGTTCTGTTGTCCACAAGGCATTTGAAGGGTGCACCGTTCCCAGCAATACTGCAATACCGGGTCAATGCGTGGAGTGAACGGAGCAAGCCCCTTTTTCATCTCCCAAGGCTAAAAATCTGCTTAATAAGATATCCTCATATAGAGGACATATCAGATATTAAACTGATAAGAACAGATACTACACTTGATCTTAGCCAAAAGGCCGAGAAGCGATGTGCACAAAGAGTTTGCCTCCTGACCCACCCTCCTGGGACCCTTCTCACTGGTCATGGTGCAGTTTTTTCACTTAGGCAGAGCAGTGGCAGCTGCTGAGCACACCCACCCCATTCCTCCACGGTCGGGCACCTTAGTCTAGTTAAGTAAAGATGTATCTCTCTCTTTCTTTCTTTCTTTAGAACCTGAGGATCAGAGCATATCACCTTGAGATAGACTCATTTGAACCATCTTGACTTAGCAGTGTTTTGCCTCAGTTGATGTGTATATTCTTGCATATCAACTATTCCAGAATTGACTTTCCCAATCCCTCTTCCTCTACCTCAACCACTCGCCCATCAACACATAACCTCATGTCAATAGCAAACAAAAGTGTTAGAAGCTCAATTAGCAAAATGACTCATTCTCAGAAAAGTGCCTTGCCAAGGTCCTATTAGCTCGCGACGTTCAGAAAAGAAAAGAAAAGAAAAAAAAAAAAACGCAACAAGCCAAAGAAAATCCACTCCATGGAAAAGCCCAGTTTCAAGTAGCCACGGTCCAATGACTTATATAAATACCCTATTGCAGGACTCCCGTTACCATAGTTTCGCCCGTAGCCAAGTGGTCTAAGCGCACGGAATTAGCTTAAACCGACCAAACCCAATGGTCAGTGGTTCGCATCCCGAAGGAGATTCATCTGAACCGCCTACTTTTATTTAATTTTTTGGTTGTTGTGTGGGATTGCTTTTTTTTTTTTTTTTTTTGCTCTATTGTAAACATACTTCTGTTGTGTTTTTGTTCTGTTTTTCTCTGTCAAGCGTCTTTGAGCATTTGGAAAAGCACTGTATGAATTAAATGTGTTATTGTTATTATTATCATCATCATCATCTTGAGTTATAAATGTATTCCCTCAGTTTATTGTGTATATTTTGCATATAAACTATTCCAGGACTGACTTTCCCCAATCCCAATCCCTCAAACACTCACCTATCAACCTAACCAAGGGCATACGTCTAACATCTAGCACTTTTCTGTGTGTCTATTGTCCCCGGCATTCTTTACTCTAGAGAACCAGGGGCACGGGACTTTTAAAAAAGCGCACAGGGGGTTTTAACTCGGGGGGTGTGCTTAAGTGTGGGTGCACGGGGTCGGAGGGTGAGCCGGGTTAGGGGGTGAGCTCCAGAGGTGGTTCCAGGGGGGTCACTTGACCCCAACTTTTACCCAGAGAAGGTGACGTTATTCCAGGGTAAAGTTAGCCAATGTATGCCCTGGAAGTCATCTTCCTTCAAATCACCCTCATGTTCCCCAGTGTGTCCCTGTTGCTTCCGCTAACTCTGACCCAGAGTCCCATGTACTTGTATAGGGGCATTTCCCCAACCTTAACCCAGAGCAAGTGACCTCAAACCTGGGTAAAGTCAGACCATGTGTGCCCTGGAAGTCATCTTCTGCCAAATGACCGCTAAGTTCCCAAGTGTCCCTGGTACTTTGCTAGTGGCACCTCTTTGGCCAATGCAGTTGGAGAGGTTCATTTCCCCAACTTGTACCCAGAGAACGTGACCCCAAACCTGGGTACATTTAGACCATGTGTGCCCTGGAAGTCATCTTCCTTCAAATCATCCTCATGTTCCCCAGTGTCCCTGTTGCTTCCCCTAACACTGACTCAGAGCCCCATGCACTTTGATAGGGGCATTTCCCCAACCGTAACCCAGAGCAAGTGACCTCAAACCTGGGTAAAGTCAGACCATGTGTGCCCTGGAAGTCATCTTCCGCCAAATGGCCGCTAAGTTCCCAAGTGTCCCTGGTACTTTGCTAGTGGGACCTCTTTGTCCAATGCAGTTGGAGAGGGTCATTTCCCCAACTTGTACCCAGAGAACGTGACCCCCAAACCTGGGTACATTTAGACCACGTGTGCCCTGCAAGTCATCTTCCTTCAAATCATCCTCATGTTCCCCAGTGTCCCTGTTGCTTCCCCTAACACTGACTCAGAGCCCCATGCACTTTGATGGGGGCATTTCCCCAACCTTAACCCAGAGAAAGTGACCTCAAACCTGGGTAAGGTCAGACCATGTGTGCCCTGGAAGTCATCTTCCGCCAAATGGCCGCTAAGTTCCCAAGTGTCCCTGGTACTTTGCTAGTGGGACTTCTTTGTCCAATGCAGTTGGAGAGGGTCATTTCCCCAACGTGTACCCAGAGAACGTGACCTTAAACCTGGGTAAAGTGTGACAAAGTATGCCCTGTAAGTCATCTTCCCCCAAATGACCGTTGACCTGAGCATCAGAGGATAGGGATCAAAGCATATAACCTTGAGATCACTGCATAGAATCAGAGTAAGATTTACCTCATTCATTCTTTATTAGAACCTGAGGATCAGATCATAGAACCTTGAGATCAAAGCCTAGAACCCCTGATGTCAGAGCATGCAACTTAGTCTTAGGAATGTGTCTCTTTCTTTTATTTTCACAAATGTACAAGGCTCAGCCAAATGGCAAAGCCTGTCAAAAATAGGTTCAACTCATTGGTGTTCCTCTCCACGGAAGTCTTTAGTAAAAGGCGAAAGACTTGTGCGTTTTGAAGAGAAACCAAAGTAAGTATTGCCCTCTTGTCAAGAGCAGCAGGTCATGTAGTCGTCCCAGTCAAATGTCTCACGGTGCTCCTCGGTTGATGTGCCGTGTTCAAAATAACAGGACGCAGCCCATTACCGTGGCCATTTTTTAAAGAGGGCACTCCCCCACATTTTAAAGAGAGCAACAGTGCCCATTGGACAGTTGTTGTCCCTTCCATTAGAGGGGCATCAGTAACAGGTACACAGGCCCTTTGTTTGACACATGTCCTGAAGACCGACAGCGACTGAGACTTGTATCGTTGATGACATAATCAAAGTCAACAACAGACTGCTCCATTGGATTGGTGTTCTGTTGTCCACAAGGCATTTGAAGGGTGCACCGTTCCCAGCAATACTGCAATACCGGGTCAATGCGTGGAGTGAACGGAGCAAGCCCCTTTTTCATCTCCCAAGGCTAAAAATCTGCTTAATAAGATATCCTCATATAGAGGACATATCAGATATTAAACTGATAAGAACAGATACTACACTTGATCTTAGCCAAAAGGCCGAGAAGCGATGTGCACAAAGAGTTTGCCTCCTGACCCACCCTCCTGGGACCCTTCTCACTGGTCATGGTGCAGTTTTTTCACTTAGGCAGAGCAGTGGCAGCTGCTGAGCACACCCACCCCATTCCTCCACGGTCGGGCACCTTAGTCTAGTTAAGTAAAGATGTATCTCTCTCTTTCTTTCTTTCTTTTTTTCTTTTTTTCTTTCTTTCTTTCTTTCTTTAGAACCTGAGGATCAGAGCATATCACCTTGAGATAGACTCATTTGAACCATCTTGACTTAGCAGTGTTTTGCCTCAGTTGATGTGTATATTCTTGCATATCAACTATTCCAGAATTGACTTTCCCAATCCCTCTTCCTCTACCTCAACCACTCGCCCATCAACACATAACCTCATGTCAATAGCAAACAAAAGTGTTAGAAGCTCAATTAGCAAAATGACTCATTCTCAGAAAAGTGCCTTGCCAAGGTCCTATTAGCTCGCGACGTTCAGAAAAGAAAAGAAAAGAAAAAAAAAAAACGCAACAAGCCAAAGAAAATCCACTCCATGGAAAAGCCCAGTTTCAAGTAGCCACGGTCCAATGACTTATATAAATACCCTATTGCAGGACTCCCGTTACCATAGTTTCGCCCGTAGCCAAGTGGTCTAAGCGCACGGAATTAGCTTAAACCGACCTAACCCAATGGTCAGTGGTTCGCATCCCGAAGGAGATTCATCTGAACCGCCTACTTTTATTTAATTTTTTGGTTGTTGTGTGGGATTGCTTTTTTTTTTTTTTTTTTTTTGCTCTATTGTAAACATACTTCTGTTGTGTTTTTGTTCTGTTTTTCTCTGTCAAGCGTCTTTGAGCATTTGGAAAAGCACTGTATGAATTAAATGTGTTATTGTTATTATTATCATCATCATCATCTTGAGTTATAAATGTATTCCCTCAGTTTATTGTGTATATTTTGCATATAAACTATTCCAGGACTGACTTTCCCCAATCCCAATCCCTCAAACACTCACCTATCAACCTAACCAAGGGCATACGTCTAACATCTAGCACTTTTCTGTGTGTCTATTGTCCCGGGCATTCTTTACTCTAGAGAACCAGGGGCACGGGACTTTTAAAAAAGCGCACAGGGGGTTTTAACTCGGGGGGTGTGCTTAAGTGTGGGTGCACGGGGTCGGAGGGTGAGCCGGGTTAGGGGGTGAGCTCCAGAGGTGGTTCCAGGGGGGTCACTTGACCCCAACTTTTACCCAGAGAAGGTGACGTTATTCCAGGGTAAAGTTAGCCAATGTATGCCCTGGAAGTCATCTTCCTTCAAATCACCCTCATGTTCCCCAGTGTGTCCCTGTTGCTTCCGCTAACTCTGACCCAGAGTCCCATGTACTTGTATAGGGGCATTTCCCCAACCTTAACCCAGAGCAAGTGACCTCAAACCTGGGTAAAGTCAGACCATGTGTGCCCTGGAAGTCATCTTCTGCCAAATGACCGCTAAGTTCCCAAGTGTCCCTGGTACTTTGCTAGTGGCACCTCTTTGGCCAATGCAGTTGGAGAGGGTCATTTCCCCAACTTGTACCCAGAGAACGTGACCCCAAACCTGGGTACATTTAGACCATGTGTGCCCTGGAAGTCATCTTCCTTCAAATCATCCTCATGTTCCCCAGTGTCCCTGTTGCTTCCGCTAACTCTGACCCAGAGTCCCATGTACTTGTATAGGGGCATTTCCCCAACCTTAACCCAGAGCAAGTGACCTCAAACCTGGGTAAAGTCAGACCATGTGTGCCCTGGAAGTCATCTTCTGCCAAATGACCGCTAAGTTCCCAAGTGTCCCTGGTACTTTGCTAGTGGCACCTCTTTGGCCAATGCAGTTGGAGAGGGTCATTTCCCCAACTTGTACCCAGAGAACGTGACCCCAAACCTGGGTACATTTAGACCATGTGTGCCCTAGAAGTCATCTTCCTTCAAATCATCCTCATGTTCCCCAGTGTCCCTGTTGCTTCCCCTAACACTGACTCAGAGCCCCATGCACTTTGATAGGGGCATTTCCCCAACCGTAACCCAGAGCAAGTGACCTCAAACCTGGGTAAAGTCAGACCATGTGTGCCCTGGAAGTCATCTTCCGCCAAATGGCCGCTAAGTTCCCAAGTGTCCCTGGTACTTTGCTAGTGGGACCTCTTTGTCCAATGCAGTTGGAGAGGGTCATTTCCCCAACTTGTACCCAGAGAACGTGACTCCAAACCTGGGTACATTTAGACCATGTGTGCCCTGGAAGTCATCTTCCTTCAAATCATCCTCATGTTCCCCAGTGTCCCTGTTGCTTCCCCTAACACTGACTCAGAGCCCCATGCACTTTGATGGGGGCATTTCCCCAACCTTAACCCAGAGAAAGTGACCTCAAACCTGGGTAAGGTCAGACCATGTGTGCCCTGGAAGTCATCTTCCGCCAAATGGCCGCTAAGTTCCCAAGTGTCCCTGGTACTTTGCTAGTGGGACTTCTTTGTCCAATGCAGTTGGAGAGGGTCATTTCCCCAACGTGTACCCAGAGAACGTGACCTTAAACCTGGGTAAAGTGTGACAAAGTATGCCCTGTAAGTCATCTTCCCCCAAATGACCGTTGACCTGAGCATCAGAGGATAGGGATCAAAGCATATAACCTTGAGATCACTGCATAGAATCAGAGCAAGATTTACCTCATTCATTCTTTATTAGAACCTGAGGATCAGATCATAGAACCTTGAGATCAAAGCCTAGAACCCCTGATGTCAGAGCATGCAACTTAGTCTTAGGAATGTGTCTCTTTCTTTTATTTTCACAAATGTACAAGGCTCAGCCAAATGGCAAAGCCTGTCAAACGTAGGTTCAACTCATTGGTGTTCCTCTCCACGGAAGTCTTTAGTAAAAGGCGAAAGACTTGTGCGTTTTGAAGAGAAACCAAAGTAAGTATTGCCCTCTTGTCAAGAGCAGCAGGTCATGTAGTCGTCCCAGTCAAATGTCTCACGGTGCTCCTCGGTTGATGTGCCGTGTTCAAAATAACAGGACGCAGCCCATTACCGTGGCCATTTTTTAAAGAGGGCACTCCCCCACATTTTAAAGAGAGCAACAGTGCCCATTGGACAGTTGTTGTCCCTTCCATTAGAGGGGCATCAGTAACAGGTACACAGGCCCTTTGTTTGACACATGTCCTGAAGACCGACAGCGACTGAGACTTGTATCGTTGATGACAGAATCAAAGTCAACAACAGACTGCTCCATTGGATTGGTGTTCTGTTGTCCACAAGGCATTTGAAGGGTGCACCGTTCCCAGCAATACTGCAATACCGGGTCAATGCGTGGAGTGAACGGAGCAAGCCCCTTTTTCATCTCCCAAGGCTAAAAATCTGCTTAATAAGATATCCTCATATAGAGGACATATCAGATATTAAACTGATAAGAACAGATACTACACTTGATCTTAGCCAAAAGGCCGAGAAGCGATGTGCACAAAGAGTTTGCCTCCTGACCCACCCTCCTGGGACCCTTCTCACTGGTCATGGTGCAGTTTTTTCACTTAGGCATAGCAGTGGCAGCTGCTGAGCACACCCACCCCATTCCTCCACGGTCGGGCACCTTAGTCTAGTTAAGTAAAGATGTATCTCTCTCTTTCTTTCTTTCTTTTTTTCTTTTTTTCTTTCTTTCTTTCTTTCTTTAGAACCTGAGGATCAGAGCATATCACCTTGAGATAGACTCATTTGAACCATCTTGACTTAGCAGTGTTTTGCCTCAGTTGATGTGTATATTCTTGCATATCAACTATTCCAGAATTGACTTTCCCAATCCCTCTTCCTCTACCTCAACCACTCGCCCATCAACACATAACCTCATGTCAATAGCAAACAAAAGTGATAGAAGCTCAATTAGCAAAATGACTCATTCTCAGAAAAGTGCCTTGCCAAGGTCCTATTAGCTCGCGACGTTCAGAAAAGAAAAGAAAAGAAAAAAAAAAAACGCAACAAGCCAAAGAAAATCCACTCCATGGAAAAGCCCAGTTTCAAGTAGCCACGGTCCAATGACTTATATAAATACCCTATTGCAGGACTCCTGTTACCATAGTTTCGCCCGTAGCCAAGTGGTCTAAGCGCACGGAATTAGCTTAAACCGACCTAACCCAATGGTCAGTGGTTCGCATCCCGAAGGAGATTCATCTGAACCGCCTACTTTTATTTAATTTTTTGGTTGTTGTGTGGGATTGCTTTTTTTTTTTTTTTTTTTTTGCTCTATTGTAAACATACTTCTGTTGTGTTTTTGTTCTGTTTTTCTCTGTCAAGCGTCTTTGAGCATTTGGAAAAGCACTGTATGAATTAAATGTGTTATTGTTATTATTATCATCATCATCATCTTGAGTTATAAATGTATTCCCTCAGTTTATTGTGTATATTTTGCATATAAACTATTCCAGGACTGACTTTCCCCAATCCCAATCCCTCAAACACTCACCTATCAACCTAACCAAGGGCATACGTCTAACATCTAGCACTTTTCTGTGTGTCTATTGTCCCGGGCATTCTTTACTCTAGAGAACCAGGGGCACGGGACTTTTAAAAAAGCGCACAGGGGGTTTTAACTCGGGGGGTGTGCTTAAGTGTGGGTGCACGGGGTCGGAGGGTGAGCCGGGTTAGGGGGTGAGCTCCAGAGGTGGTTCCAGGGGGGTCACTTGACCCCAACTTTTACCCAGAGAAGGTGACGTTATTCCAGGGTAAAGTTAGCCAATGTATGCCCTGGAAGTCATCTTCCTTCAAATCACCCTCATGTTCCCCAGTGTGTCCCTGTTGCTTCCGCTAACTCTGACCCAGAGTCCCATGTACTTGTATAGGGGCATTTCCCCAACCTTAACCCAGAGCAAGTGACCTCAAACCTGGGTAAAGTCAGACCATGTGTGCCCTGGAAGTCATCTTCTGCCAAATGACCGCTAAGTTCCCAAGTGTCCCTGGTACTTTGCTAGTGGCACCTCTTTGGCCAATGCAGTTGGAGAGGGTCATTTCCCCAACTTGTACCCAGAGAACGTGACCCCAAACCTGGGTACATTTAGACCATGTGTGCCCTGGAAGTCATCTTCCTTCAAATCATCCTCATGTTCCCCAGTGTCCCTGTTGCTTCCGCTAACTCTGACCCAGAGTCCCATGTACTTGTATAGGGGCATTTCCCCAACCTTAACCCAGAGCAAGTGACCTCAAACCTGGGTAAAGTCAGACCATGTGTGCCCTGGAAGTCATCTTCTGCCAAATGACCGCTAAGTTCCCAAGTGTCCCTGGTACTTTGCTAGTGGCACCTCTTTGGCCAATGCAGTTGGAGAGGGTCATTTCCCCAACTTGTACCCAGAGAACGTGACCCCAAACCTGGGTACATTTAGACCATGTGTGCCCTGGAAGTCATCTTCCTTCAAATCATCCTCATGTTCCCCAGTGTCCCTGTTGCTTCCCCTAACACTGACTCAGAGCCCCATGCACTTTGATAGGGGCATTTCCCCAACCGTAACCCAGAGCAAGTGACCTCAAACCTGGGTAAAGTCAGACCATGTGTGCCCTGGAAGTCATCTTCCGCCAAATGGCCGCTAAGTTCCCAAGTGTCCCTGGTACTTTGCTAGTGGGACCTCTTTGTCCAATGCAGTTGGAGAGGGTCATTTCCCCAACTTGTACCCAGAGAACGTGACCCCCAAACCTGGGTACATTTAGACCACGTGTGCCCTGCAAGTCATCTTCCTTCAAATCATCCTCATGTTCCCCAGTGTCCCTGTTGCTTCCCCTAACACTGACTCAGAGCCCCATGCACTTTGATGGGGGCATTTCCCCAACCTTAACCCAGAGAAAGTGACCTCAAACCTGGGTAAGGTCAGACCATGTGTGCCCTGGAAGTCATCTTCCGCCAAATGGCCGCTAAGTTCCCAAGTGTCCCTGGTACTTTGCTAGTGGGACTTCTTTGTCCAATGCAGTTGGAGAGGGTCATTTCCCCAACGTGTACCCAGAGAACGTGACCTTAAACCTGGGTAAAGTGTGACAAAGTATGCCCTGTAAGTCATCTTCCCCCAAATGACCGTTGACCTGAGCATCAGAGGATAGGGATCAAAGCATATAACCTTGAGATCACTGCATAGAATCAGAGCAAGATTTACCTCATTCATTCTTTATTAGAACCTGAGGATCAGATCATAGAACCTTGAGATCAAAGCCTAGAACCCCTGATGTCAGAGCATGCAACTTAGTCTTAGGAATGTGTCTCTTTCTTTTATTTTCACAAATGTACAAGGCTCAGCCAAATGGCAAAGCCTGTCAAACGTAGGTTCAACTCATTGGTGTTCCTCTCCACGGAAGTCTTTAGTAAAAGGCGAAAGACTTGTGCGTTTTGAAGAGAAACCAAAGTAAGTATTGCCCTCTTGTCAAGAGCAGCAGGTCATGTAGTCGTCCCAGTCAAATGTCTCACGGTGCTCCTCGGTTGATGTGCCGTGTTCAAAATAACAGGACGCAGCCCATTACCGTGGCCATTTTTTAAAGAGGGCACTCCCCCACATTTTAAAGAGAGCAACAGTGCCCATTGGACAGTTGTTGTCCCTTCCATTAGAGGGGCATCAGTAACAGGTACACAGGCCCTTTGTTTGACACATGTCCTGAAGACCGACAGCGACTGAGACTTGTATCGTTGATGACAGAATCAAAGTCAACAACAGACTGCTCCATTGGATTGGTGTTCTGTTGTCCACAAGGCATTTGAAGGGTGCACCGTTCCCAGCAATACTGCAATACCGGGTCAATGCGTGGAGTGAACGGAGCAAGCCCCTTTTTCATCTCCCAAGGCTAAAAATCTGCTTAATAAGATATCCTCATATAGAGGACATATCAGATATTAAACTGATAAGAACAGATACTACACTTGATCTTAGCCAAAAGGCCGAGAAGCGATGTGCACAAAGAGTTTGCCTCCTGACCCACCCTCCTGGGACCCTTCTCACTGGTCATGGTGCAGTTTTTTCACTTAGGCAGAGCAGTGGCAGCTGCTGAGCACACCCACCCCATTCCTCCACGGTCGGGCACCTTAGTCTAGTTAAGTAAAGATGTATCTCTCTCTTTCTTTCTTTCTTTAGAACCTGAGGATCAGAGCATATCACCTTGAGATAGACTCATTTGAACCATCTTGACTTAGCAGTGTTTTGCCTCAGTTGATGTGTATATTCTTGCATATCAACTATTCCAGAATTGACTTTCCCAATCCCTCTTCCTCTACCTCAACCACTCGCCCATCAACACATAACCTCATGTCAATAGCAAACAAAAGTGTTAGAAGCTCAATTAGCAAAATGACTCATTCTCAGAAAAGTGCCTTGCCAAGGTCCTATTAGCTCGCGACGTTCAGAAAAGAAAAGAAAAGAAAAAAAAAAAAAACGCAACAAGCCAAAGATAATCCACTCCATGGAAAAGCCCAGTTTCAAGTAGCCACGGTCCAATGACTTATATAAATACCCTATTGCAGGACTCCCGTTACCATAGTTTCGCCCGTAGCCAAGTGGTCTAAGCGCACGGAATTAGCTTAAACCGACCTAACCCAATGGTCAGTGGTTCGCATCCCGAAGGAGATTCATCTGAACCGCCTACTTTTATTTAATTTTTTGGTTGTTGTGTGGGATTGCTTTTTTTTTTTTTTTTTTTGCTCTATTGTAAACATACTTCTGTTGTGTTTTTGTTCTGTTTTTCTCTGTCAAGCGTCTTTGAGCATTTGGAAAAGCACTGTATGAATTAAATGTGTTATTGTTATTATTATCATCATCATCATCATCATCTTGAGTTATAAATGTATTCCCTCAGTTTATTGTGTATATTTTGCATATAAACTATTCCAGGACTGACTTTCCCCAATCCCAATCCCTCAAACACTCACCTATCAACCTAACCAAATGCATACGTCTAACATCTAGCACTTTTCTGTGTGTCTATTGTCCCGGGCATTCTTTACTCTAGAGAACCAGGGGCACGGGACTTTTAAAAAAGCGCACAGGGGGTTTTAACTCGGGGGGTGTGCTTAAGTGTGGGTGCACGGGGTCGGAGGGTGAGCCGGGTTAGGGGGTGAGCTCCAGAGGTGGTTCCAGGGGGGTCACTTGACCCCAACTTTTACTCAGAGAAGGTGACGTTATTCCAGGGTAAAGTTAGCCAATGTATGCCCTGGAAGTCATCTTCCTTCAAATCACCCTCATGTTCCCCAGTGTGTCCCTGTTGCTTCCGCTAACTCTGACCCAGAGTCCCATGTACTTGTATAGGGGCATTTCCCCAACCTTAACCCAGAGCAAGTGACCTCAAACCTGGGTAAAGTCAGACCATGTGTGCCCTGGAAGTCATCTTCTGCCAAATGACCGCTAAGTTCCCAAGTGTCCCTGGTACTTTGCTAGTGGCACCTCTTTGGCCAATGCAGTTGGAGAGGGTCATTTCCCCAACTTGTACCCAGAGAACGTGACCCCAAACCTGGGTACATTTAGACCATGTGTGCCCTGGAAGTCATCTTCCTTCAAATCATCCTCATGTTCCCCAGTGTCCCTGTTGCTTCCCCTAACACTGACTCAGAGCCCCATGCACTTTGATAGGGGCATTTCCCCAACCGTAACCCAGAGCAAGTGACCTCAAACCTGGGTAAAGTCAGACCATGTGTGCCCTGGAAGTCATCTTCCGCCAAATGGCCGCTAAGTTCCCAAGTGTCCCTGGTACTTTGCTAGTGGGACCTCTTTGTCCAATGCAGTTGGAGAGGGTCATTTCCCCAACTTGTACCCAGAGAACGTGACCCCCAAACCTGGGTACATTTAGACCACGTGTGCCCTGCAAGTCATCTTCCTTCAAATCATCCTCATGTTCCCCAGTGTCCCTGTTGCTTCCCCTAACACTGACTCAGAGCCCCATGCACTTTGATGGGGGCATTTCCCCAACCTTAACCCAGAGAAAGTGACCTCAAACCTGGGTAAGGTCAGACCATGTGTGCCCTGGAAGTCATCTTCCGCCAAATGGCCGCTAAGTTCCCAAGTGTCCCTGGTACTTTGCTAGTGGGACTTCTTTGTCCAATGCAGTTGGAGAGGGTCGTTTCCCCAACGTGTACCCAGAGAACGTGACCTTAAACCTGGGTAAAGTGTGACAAAGTATGCCCTGTAAGTCATCTTCCCCCAAATGACCGTTGACCTGAGCATCAGAGGATAGGGATCAAAGCATATAACCTTGAGATCACTGCATAGAATCAGAGCAAGATTTACCTCATTCATTCTTTATTAGAACCTGAGGATCAGATCATAGAACCTTGAGATCAAAGCCTAGAACCCCTGATGTCAGAGCATGCAACTTAGTCTTAGGAATGTGTCTCTTTCTTTTATTTTCACAAATGTACAAGGCTCAGCCAAATGGCAAAGCCTGTCAAACATAGGTTCAACTCATTGGTGTTCCTCTCCACGGAAGTCTTTAGTAAAAGGCGAAAGACTTGTGCGTTTTGAAGAGAAACCAAAGTAAGTATTGCCCTCTTGTCAAGAGCAGCAGGTCATGTAGTCGTCCCAGTCAAATGTCTCACGGTGCTCCTCGGTTGATGTGCCGTGTTCAAAATAACAGGACGCAGCCCATTACCGTGGCCATTTTTTAAAGAGGGCACTCCCCCACATTTTAAAGAGAGCAACAGTGCCCATTGGACAGTTGTTGTCCCTTCCATTAGAGGGGCATCAGTAACAGGTACACAGGCCCTTTGTTTGACACATGTCCTGAAGACCGACAGCGACTGAGACTTGTATCGTTGATGACAGAATCAAAGTCAACAACAGACTGCTCCATTGGATTGGTGTTCTGTTGTCCACAAGGCATTTGAAGGGTGCACCGTTCCCAGCAATACTGCAATACCGGGTCAATGCGTGGAGTGAACGGAGCAAGCCCCTTTTTCATCTCCCAAGGCTAAAAATCTGCTTAATAAGATATCCTCATATAGAGGACATATCAGATATTAAACTGATAAGAACAGATACTACACTTGATCTTAGCCAAAAGGCCGAGAAGCGATGTGCACAAAGAGTTTGCCTCCTGACCCACCCTCCTGGGACCCTTCTCACTGGTCATGGTGCAGTTTTTTCACTTAGGCAGAGCAGTGGCAGCTGCTGAGCACACCCACCCCATTCCTCCACGGTCGGGCACCTTAGTCTAGTTAAGTAAAGATGTATCTCTCTCTTTCTTTCTTTCTTTAGAACCTGAGGATCAGAGCATATCACCTTGAGATAGACTCATTTGAACCATCTTGACTTAGCAGTGTTTTGCCTCAGTTGATGTGTATATTCTTGCATATCAACTATTCCAGAATTGACTTTCCCAATCCCTCTTCCTCTACCTCAACCACTCGCCCATCAACACATAACCTCATGTCAATAGCAAACAAAAGTGTTAGAAGCTCAATTAGCAAAATGACTCATTCTCAGAAAAGTGCCTTGCCAAGGTCCTATTAGCTCGCGACGTTCAGAAAAGAAAAGAAAAGAAAAAAAAAAAAAACGCAACAAGCCAAAGATAATCCACTCCATGGAAAAGCCCAGTTTCAAGTAGCCACGGTCCAATGACTTATATAAATACCCTATTGCAGGACTCCTGTTACCATAGTTTCGCCCGTAGCCAAGTGGTCTAAGCGCACGGAATTAGCTTAAACCGACCTAACCCAATGGTCAGTGGTTCGCATCCCGAAGGAGATTCATCTGAACCGCCTACTTTTATTTAATTTTTTGGTTGTTGTGTGGGATTGCTTTTTTTTTTTTTTTTTTTGCTCTATTGTAAACATACTTCTGTTGTGTTTTTGTTCTGTTTTTCTCTGTCAAGCGTCTTTGAGCATTTGGAAAAGCACTGTATGAATTAAATGTGTTATTGTTATTATTATCATCATCATCATCTTGAGTTATAAATGTATTCCCTCAGTTTATTGTGTATATTTTGCATATAAACTATTCCAGGACTGACTTTCCCCAATCCCAATCCCTCAAACACTCACCTATCAACCTAACCAAGGGCATACGTCTAACATCTAGCACTTTTCTGTGTGTCTATTGTCCCGGGCATTCTTTACTCTAGAGAACCAGGGGCACGGGACTTTTAAAAAAGCGCACAGGGGGTTTTAACTCGGGGGGTGTGCTTAAGTGTGGGTGCACGGGGTCGGAGGGTGAGCCGGGTTAGGGGGTGAGCTCCAGAGGTGGTTCCAGGGGGGTCACTTGACCCCAACTTTTACCCAGAGAAGGTGACGTTATTCCAGGGTAAAGTTAGCCAATGTATGCCCTGGAAGTCATCTTCCTTCAAATCACCCTCATGTTCCCCAGTGTGTCCCTGTTGCTTCCGCTAACTCTGACCCAGAGTCCCATGTACTTGTATAGGGGCATTTCCCCAACCTTAACCCAGAGCAAGTGACCTCAAACCTGGGTAAAGTCAGACCATGTGTGCCCTGGAAGTCATCTTCTGCCAAATGACCGCTAAGTTCCCAAGTGTCCCTGGTACTTTGCTAGTGGCACCTCTTTGGCCAATGCAGTTGGAGAGGGTCATTTCCCCAACTTGTACCCAGAGAACGTGACCCCAAACCTGGGTACATTTAGACCATGTGTGCCCTGGAAGTCATCTTCCTTCAAATCATCCTCATGTTCCCCAGTGTCCCTGTTGCTTCCGCTAACTCTGACCCAGAGTCCCATGTACTTGTATAGGGGCATTTCCCCAACCTTAACCCAGAGCAAGTGACCTCAAACCTGGGTAAAGTCAGACCATGTGTGCCCTGGAAGTCATCTTCTGCCAAATGACCGCTAAGTTCCCAAGTGTCCCTGGTACTTTGCTAGTGGCACCTCTTTGGCCAATGCAGTTGGAGAGGGTCATTTCCCCAACTTGTACCCAGAGAACGTGACCCCAAACCTGGGTACATTTAGACCATGTGTGCCCTGGAAGTCATCTTCCTTCAAATCATCCTCATGTTCCCCAGTGTCCCTGTTGCTTCCCCTAACACTGACTCAGAGCCCCATGCACTTTGATAGGGGCATTTCCCCAACCGTAACCCAGAGCAAGTGACCTCAAACCTGGGTAAAGTCAGACCATGTGTGCCCTGGAAGTCATCTTCCGCCAAATGGCCGCTAAGTTCCCAAGTGTCCCTGGTACTTTGCTAGTGGGACCTCTTTGTCCAATGCAGTTGGAGAGGGTCATTTCCCCAACTTGTACCCAGAGAACGTGACCCCCAAACCTGGGTACATTTAGACCACGTGTGCCCTGCAAGTCATCTTCCTTCAAATCATCCTCATGTTCCCCAGTGTCCCTGTTGCTTCCCCTAACACTGACTCAGAGCCCCATGCACTTGGATGGGGGCATTTCCCCAACCTTAACCCAGAGAAAGTGACCTCAAACCTGGGTAAGGTCAGACCATGTGTGCCCTGGAAGTCATCTTCCGCCAAATGGCCGCTAAGTTCCCAAGTGTCCCTGGTACTTTGCTAGTGGGACTTCTTTGTCCAATGCAGTTGGAGAGGGTCATTTCCCCAACGTGTACCCAGAGAACGTGACCTTAAACCTGGGTAAAGTGTGACAAAGTATGCCCTGTAAGTCATCTTCCCCCAAATGACCGTTGACCTGAGCATCAGAGGATAGGGATCAAAGCATATAACCTTGAGATCACTGCATAGAATCAGAGCAAGATTTACCTCATTCATTCTTTATTAGAACCTGAGGATCAGATCATAGAACCTTGAGATCAAAGCCTAGAACCCCTGATGTCAGAGCATGCAACTTAGTCTTAGGAATGTGTCTCTTTCTTTTATTTTCACAAATGTACAAGGCTCAGCCAAATGGCAAAGCCTGTCAAAAATAGGTTCAACTCATTGGTGTTCCTCTCCACGGAAGTCTTTAGTAAAAGGCGAAAGACTTGTGCGTTTTGAAGAGAAACCAAAGTAAGTATTGCCCTCTTGTCAAGAGCAGCAGGTCATGTAGTCGTCCCAGTCAAATGTCTCACGGTGCTCCTCGGTTGATGTGCCGTGTTCAAAATAACAGGACGCAGCCCATAACCGTGGCCATTTTTTAAAGAGGGCACTCCCCCACATTTTAAAGAGAGCAACAGTGCCCATTGGACAGTTGTTGTCCCTTCCATTAGAGGGGCATCAGCAACAGGTACACAGGCCCTTTGTTTGACACATGTCCTGAAGACCGACAGCGACTGAGACTTGTATCGTTGATGACAGAATCAAAGTCAACAACAGACTGCTCCATTGGATTGGTGTTCTGTTGTCCACAAGGCATTTGAAGGGTGCACCGTTCCCAGCAATACTGCAATACCGGGTCAATGCGTGGAGTGAACGGAGCAAGCCCCTTTTTCATCTCCCAAGGCTAAAAATCTGCTTAATAAGATATCCTCATATAGAGGACATATCAGATATTAAACTGATAAGAACAGATACTACACTTGATCTTAGCCAAAAGGCCGAGAAGCGATGTGCACAAAGAGTTTGCCTCCTGACCCACCCTCCTGGGACCCTTCTCACTGGTCATGGTGCAGTTTTTTCACTTAGGCAGAGCAGTGGCAGCTGCTGAGCACACCCACCCCATTCCTCCACGGTCGGGCACCTTAGTCTAGTTAAGTAAAGATGTATCTCTCTCTTTCTTTCTTTCTTTTTTTCTTTTTTTCTTTCTTTCTTTCTTTCTTTCTTTAGAACCTGAGGATCAGAGCATATCACCTTGAGATAGACTCATTTGAACCATCTTGACTTAGCAGTGTTTTGCCTCAGTTGATGTGTATATTCTTGCATATCAACTATTCCAGAATTGACTTTCCCAATCCCTCTTCCTCTACCTCAACCACTCGCCCATCAACACATAACCTCATGTCAATAGCAAACAAAAGTGTTAGAAGCTCAATTAGCAAAATGACTCATTCTCAGAAAAGTGCCTTGCCAAGGTCCTATTAGCTCGCGACGTTCAGAAAAGAAAAGAAAAGAAAAAAAAAAAAACGCAACAAGCCAAAGAAAATCCACTCCATGGAAAAGCCCAGTTTCAAGTAGCCACGGTCCAATGACTTATATAAATACCCTATTGCAGGACTCCCGTTACCATAGTTTCGCCCGTAGCCAAGTGGTCTAAGCGCACGGAATTAGCTTAAACCGACCTAACCCAATGGTCAGTGGTTCGCATCCCGAAGGAGATTCATCTGAACCGCCTACTTTTATTTAATTTTTTGGTTGTTGTGTGGGATTGCTTTTTTTTTTTTTTTTTTGCTCTATTGTAAACATACTTCTGTTGTGTTTTTGTTCTGTTTTTCTCTGTCAAGCGTCTTTGAGCATTTGGAAAAGCACTGTATGAATTAAATGTGTTATTGTTATTATTATCATCATCATCATCTTGAGTTATAAATGTATTCCCTCAGTTTATTGTGTATATTTTGCATATAAACTATTCCAGGACTGACTTTCCCCAATCCCAATCCCTCAAACACTCACCTATCAACCTAACCAAGGGCATACGTCTAACATCTAGCACTTTTCTGTGTGTCTATTGTCCCGGGCATTCTTTACTCTAGAGAACCAGGGGCACGGGACTTTTAAAAAAGCGCACAGGGGGTTTTAACTCGGGGGGTGTGCTTAAGTGTGGGTGCACGGGGTCGGAGGGTGAGCCGGGTTAGGGGGTGAGCTCCAGAGGTGGTTCCAGGGGGGTCACTTGACCCCAACTTTTACCCAGAGAAGGTGACGTTATTCCAGGGTAAAGTTAGCCAATGTATGCCCTGGAAGTCATCTTCCTTCAAATCACCCTCATGTTCCCCAGTGTGTCCCTGTTGCTTCCGCTAACTCTGACCCAGAGTCCCATGTACTTGTATAGGGGCATTTCCCCAACCTTAACCCAGAGCAAGTGACCTCAAACCTGGGTAAAGTCAGACCATGTGTGCCCTGGAAGTCATCTTCTGCCAAATGACCGCTAAGTTCCCAAGTGTCCCTGGTACTTTGCTAGTGGGACTTCTTTGTCCAATGCAGTTGGAGAGGGTCGTTTCCCCAACGTGTACCCAGAGAACGTGACCTTAAACCTGGGTAAAGTGTGACAAAGTATGCCCTGTAAGTCATCTTCCCCCAAATGACCGTTGACCTGAGCATCAGAGGATAGGGATCAAAGCATATAACCTTGAGATCACTGCATAGAATCAGAGCAAGATTTACCTCATTCATTCTTTATTAGAACCTGAGGATCAGATCATAGAACCTTGAGATCAAAGCCTAGAACCCCTGATGTCAGAGCATGCAACTTAGTCTTAGGAATGTGTCTCTTTCTTTTATTTTCACAAATGTACAAGGCTCAGCCAAATGGCAAAGCCTGTCAAACATAGGTTCAACTCATTGGTGTTCCTCTCCACGGAAGTCTTTAGTAAAAGGCGAAAGACTTGTGCGTTTTGAAGAGAAACCAAAGTAAGTATTGCCCTCTTGTCAAGAGCAGCAGGTCATGTAGTCGTCCCAGTCAAATGTCTCACGGTGCTCCTCGGTTGATGTGCCGTGTTCAAAATAACAGGACGCAGCCCATTACCGTGGCCATTTTTTAAAGAGGGCACTCCCCCACATTTTAAAGAGAGCAACAGTGCCCATTGGACAGTTGTTGTCCCTTCCATTAGAGGGGCATCAGTAACAGGTACACAGGCCCTTTGTTTGACACATGTCCTGAAGACCGACAGCGACTGAGACTTGTATCGTTGATGACAGAATCAAAGTCAACAACAGACTGCTCCATTGGATTGGTGTTCTGTTGTCCACAAGGCATTTGAAGGGTGCACCGTTCCCAGCAATACTGCAATACCGGGTCAATGCGTGGAGTGAACGGAGCAAGCCCCTTTTTCATCTCCCAAGGCTAAAAATCTGCTTAATAAGATATCCTCATATAGAGGACATATCAGATATTAAACTGATAAGAACAGATACTACACTTGATCTTAGCCAAAAGGCCGAGAAGCGATGTGCACAAAGAGTTTGCCTCCTGACCCACCCTCCTGGGACCCTTCTCACTGGTCATGGTGCAGTTTTTTCACTTAGGCAGAGCAGTGGCAGCTGCTGAGCACACCCACCCCATTCCTCCACGGTCGGGCACCTTAGTCTAGTTAAGTAAAGATGTATCTCTCTCTTTCTTTCTTTCTTTAGAACCTGAGGATCAGAGCATATCACCTTGAGATAGACTCATTTGAACCATCTTGACTTAGCAGTGTTTTGCCTCAGTTGATGTGTATATTCTTGCATATCAACTATTCCAGAATTGACTTTCCCAATCCCTCTTCCTCTACCTCAACCACTCGCCCATCAACACATAACCTCATGTCAATAGCAAACAAAAGTGTTAGAAGCTCAATTAGCAAAATGACTCATTCTCAGAAAAGTGCCTTGCCAAGGTCCTATTAGCTCGCGACGTTCAGAAAAGAAAAGAAAAGAAAAAAAAAAAAAACGCAACAAGCCAAAGATAATCCACTCCATGGAAAAGCCCAGTTTCAAGTAGCCACGGTCCAATGACTTATATAAATACCCTATTGCAGGACTCCCGTTACCATAGTTTCGCCCGTAGCCAAGTGGTCTAAGCGCACGGAATTAGCTTAAACCGACCTAACCCAATGGTCAGTGGTTCGCATCCCGAAGGAGACTCATCTGAACCGCCTACTTTTATTTAATTTTTTGGTTGTTGTGTGGGATTGCTTTTTTTTTTTTTTTTTTTGCTCTATTGTAAACATACTTCTGTTGTGTTTTTGTTCTGTTTTTCTCTGTCAAGCGTCTTTGAGCATTTGGAAAAGCACTGTATGAATTAAATGTGTTATTGTTATTATTATCATCATCATCATCATCATCTTGAGTTATAAATGTATTCCCTCAGTTTATTGTGTATATTTTGCATATAAACTATTCCAGGACTGACTTTCCCCAATCCCAATCCCTCAAACACTCACCTATCAACCTAACCAAATGCATACGTCTAACATCTAGCACTTTTCTGTGTGTCTATTGTCCCGGGCATTCTTTACTCTAGAGAACCAGGGGCACGGGACTTTTAAAAAAGCGCACAGGGGGTTTTAACTCGGGGGGTGTGCTTAAGTGTGGGTGCACGGGGTCGGAGGGTGAGCCGGGTTAGGGGGTGAGCTCCAGAGGTGGTTCCAGGGGGTCACTTGACCCCAACTTTTACCCAGAGAAGGTGACGTTATTCCAGGGTAAAGTTAGCCAATGTATGCCCTGGAAGTCATCTTCCTTCAAATCACCCTCATGTTCCCCAGTGTGTCCCTGTTGCTTCCGCTAACTCTGACCCAGAGTCCCATGTACTTGTATAGGGGCATTTCCCCAACCTTAACCCAGAGCAAGTGACCTCAAACCTGGGTAAAGTCAGACCATGTGTGCCCTGGAAGTCATCTTCTGCCAAATGACCGCTAAGTTCCCAAGTGTCCCTGGTACTTTGCTAGTGGCACCTCTTTGGCCAATGCAGTTGGAGAGGGTCATTTCCCCAACTTGTACCCAGAGAACGTGACCCCAAACCTGGGTACATTTAGACCATGTGTGCCCTGGAAGTCATCTTCCTTCAAATCATCCTCATGTTCCCCAGTGTCCCTGTTGCTTCCCCTAACACTGACTCAGAGCCCCATGCACTTTGATAGGGGCATTTCCCCAACCGTAACCCAGAGCAAGTGACCTCAAACCTGGGTAAAGTCAGACCATGTGTGCCCTGGAAGTCATCTTCCGCCAAATGGCCGCTAAGTTCCCAAGTGTCCCTGGTACTTTGCTAGTGGGACCTCTTTGTCCAATGCAGTTGGAGAGGGTCATTTCCCCAACTTGTACCCAGAGAACGTGACCCCCAAACCTGGGTACATTTAGACCACGTGTGCCCTGCAAGTCATCTTCCTTCAAATCATCCTCATGTTCCCCAGTGTCCCTGTTGCTTCCCCTAACACTGACTCAGAGCCCCATGCACTTTGATGGGGGCATTTCCCCAACCTTAACCCAGAGAAAGTGACCTCAAACCTGGGTAAGGTCAGACCATGTGTGCCCTGGAAGTCATCTTCCGCCAAATGGCCGCTAAGTTCCCAAGTGTCCCTGGTACTTTGCTAGTGGGACTTCTTTGTCCAATGCAGTTGGAGAGGGTCGTTTCCCCAACGTGTACCCAGAGAACGTGACCTTAAACCTGGGTAAAGTGTGACAAAGTATGCCCTGTAAGTCATCTTCCCCCAAATGACCGTTGACCTGAGCATCAGAGGATAGGGATCAAAGCATATAACCTTGAGATCACTGCATAGAATCAGAGCAAGATTTACCTCATTCATTCTTTATTAGAACCTGAGGATCAGATCATAGAACCTTGAGATCAAAGCCTAGAACCCCTGATGTCAGAGCATGCAACTTAGTCTTAGGAATGTGTCTCTTTCTTTTATTTTCACAAATGTACAAGGCTCAGCCAAATGGCAAAGCCTGTCAAACATAGGTTCAACTCATTGGTGTTCCTCTCCACGGAAGTCTTTAGTAAAAGGCGAAAGACTTGTGCGTTTTGAAGAGAAACCAAAGTAAGTATTGCCCTCTTGTCAAGAGCAGCAGGTCATGTAGTCGTCCCAGTCAAATGTCTCACGGTGCTCCTCGGTTGATGTGCCGTGTTCAAAATAACAGGACGCAGCCCATTACCGTGGCCATTTTTTAAAGAGGGCACTCCCCCACATTTTAAAGAGAGCAACAGTGCCCATTGGACAGTTGTTGTCCCTTCCATTAGAGGGGCATCAGTAACAGGTACACAGGCCCTTTGTTTGACACATGTCCTGAAGACCGACAGCGACTGAGACTTGTATCGTTGATGACAGAATCAAAGTCAACAACAGACTGCTCCATTGGATTGGTGTTCTGTTGTCCACAAGGCATTTGAAGGGTGCACCGTTCCCAGCAATACTGCAATACCGGGTCAATGCGTGGAGTGAACGGAGCAAGCCCCTTTTTCATCTCCCAAGGCTAAAAATCTGCTTAATAAGATATCCTCATATAGAGGACATATCAGATATTAAACTGATAAGAACAGATACTACACTTGATCTTAGCCAAAAGGCCGAGAAGCGATGTGCACAAAGAGTTTGCCTCCTGACCCACCCTCCTGGGACCCTTCTCACTGGTCATGGTGCAGTTTTTTCACTTAGGCAGAGCAGTGGCAGCTGCTGAGCACACCCACCCCATTCCTCCACGGTCGGGCACCTTAGTCTAGTTAAGTAAAGATGTATCTCTCTCTTTCTTTCTTTCTTTAGAACCTGAGGATCAGAGCATATCACCTTGAGATAGACTCATTTGAACCATCTTGACTTAGCAGTGTTTTGCCTCAGTTGATGTGTATATTCTTGCATATCAACTATTCCAGAATTGACTTTCCCAATCCCTCTTCCTCTACCTCAACCACTCGCCCATCAACACATAACCTCATGTCAATAGCAAACAAAAGTGTTAGAAGCTCAATTAGCAAAATGACTCATTCTCAGAAAAGTGCCTTGCCAAGGTCCTATTAGCTCGCGACGTTCAGAAAAGAAAAGAAAAGAAAAAAAAAAAAACGCAACAAGCCAAAGAAAATCCACTCCATGGAAAAGCCCAGTTTCAAGTAGCCACGGTCCAATGACTTATATAAATACCCTATTGCAGGACTCCCGTTACCATAGTTTCGCCCGTAGCCAAGTGGTCTAAGCGCACGGAATTAGCTTAAACCGACCTAACCCAATGGTCAGTGGTTCGCATCCCGAAGGAGATTCATCTGAACCGCCTACTTTTATTTAATTTTTTGGTTGTTGTGTGGGATTGCTTTTTTTTTTTTTTTTTTTGCTCTATTGTAAACATACTTCTGTTGTGTTTTTGTTCTGTTTTTCTCTGTCAAGCGTCTTTGAGCATTTGGAAAAGCACTGTATGAATTAAATGTGTTATTGTTATTATTATCATCATCATCATCTTGAGTTATAAATGTATTCCCTCAGTTTATTGTGTATATTTTGCATATAAACTATTCCAGGACTGACTTTCCCCAATCCCAATCCCTCAAACACTCACCTATCAACCTAACCAAGGGCATACGTCTAACATCTAGCACTTTTCTGTGTGTCTATTGTCCCGGGCATTCTTTACTCTAGAGAACCAGGGGCACGGGACTTTTAAAAAAGCGCACAGGGGGTTTTAACTCGGGGGGTGTGCTTAAGTGTGGGTGCACGGGGTCGGAGGGTGAGCCGGGTTAGGGGGTGAGCTCCAGAGGTGGTTCCAGGGGGGTCACTTGACCCCAACTTTTACCCAGAGAAGGTGACGTTATTCCAGGGTAAAGTTAGCCAATGTATGCCCTGGAAGTCATCTTCCTTCAAATCACCCTCATGTTCCCCAGTGTGTCCCTGTTGCTTCCGCTAACTCTGACCCAGAGTCCCATGTACTTGTATAGGGGCATTTCCCCAACCTTAACCCAGAGCAAGTGACCTCAAACCTGGGTAAAGTCAGACCATGTGTGCCCTGGAAGTCATCTTCTGCCAAATGACCGCTAAGTTCCCAAGTGTCCCTGGTACTTTGCTAGTGGGACTTCTTTGTCCAATGCAGTTGGAGAGGGTCGTTTCCCCAACGTGTACCCAGAGAACGTGACCTTAAACCTGGGTAAAGTGTGACAAAGTATGCCCTGTAAGTCATCTTCCCCCAAATGACCGTTGACCTGAGCATCAGAGGATAGGGATCAAAGCATATAACCTTGAGATCACTGCATAGAATCAGAGCAAGATTTACCTCATTCATTCTTTATTAGAACCTGAGGATCAGATCATAGAACCTTGAGATCAAAGCCTAGAACCCCTGATGTCAGAGCATGCAACTTAGTCTTAGGAATGTGTCTCTTTCTTTTATTTTCACAAATGTACAAGGCTCAGCCAAATGGCAAAGCCTGTCAAACATAGGTTCAACTCATTGGTGTTCCTCTCCACGGAAGTCTTTAGTAAAAGGCGAAAGACTTGTGCGTTTTGAAGAGAAACCAAAGTAAGTATTGCCCTCTTGTCAAGAGCAGCAGGTCATGTAGTCGTCCCAGTCAAATGTCTCACGGTGCTCCTCGGTTGATGTGCCGTGTTCAAAATAACAGGACGCAGCCCATTACCGTGGCCATTTTTTAAAGAGGGCACTCCCCCACATTTTAAAGAGAGCAACAGTGCCCATTGGACAGTTGTTGTCCCTTCCATTAGAGGGGCATCAGTAACAGGTACACAGGCCCTTTGTTTGACACATGTCCTGAAGACCGACAGCGACTGAGACTTGTATCGTTGATGACAGAATCAAAGTCAACAACAGACTGCTCCATTGGATTGGTGTTCTGTTGTCCACAAGGCATTTGAAGGGTGCACCGTTCCCAGCAATACTGCAATACCGGGTCAATGCGTGGAGTGAACGGAGCAAGCCCCTTTTTCATCTCCCAAGGCTAAAAATCTGCTTAATAAGATATCCTCATATAGAGGACATATCAGATATTAAACTGATAAGAACAGATACTACACTTGATCTTAGCCAAAAGGCCGAGAAGCGATGTGCACAAAGAGTTTGCCTCCTGACCCACCCTCCTGGGACCCTTCTCACTGGTCATGGTGCAGTTTTTTCACTTAGGCAGAGCAGTGGCAGCTGCTGAGCACACCCACCCCATTCCTCCACGGTCGGGCACCTTAGTCTAGTTAAGTAAAGATGTATCTCTCTCTTTCTTTCTTTCTTTAGAACCTGAGGATCAGAGCATATCACCTTGAGATAGACTCATTTGAACCATCTTGACTTAGCAGTGTTTTGCCTCAGTTGATGTGTATATTCTTGCATATCAACTATTCCAGAATTGACTTTCCCAATCCCTCTTCCTCTACCTCAACCACTCGCCCATCAACACATAACCTCATGTCAATAGCAAACAAAAGTGTTAGAAGCTCAATTAGCAAAATGACTCATTCTCAGAAAAGTGCCTTGCCAAGGTCCTATTAGCTCGCGACGTTCAGAAAAGAAAAGAAAAGAAAAAAAAAAAAAACGCAACAAGCCAAAGATAATCCACTCCATGGAAAAGCCCAGTTTCAAGTAGCCACGGTCCAATGACTTATATAAATACCCTATTGCAGGACTCCCGTTACCATAGTTTCGCCCGTAGCCAAGTGGTCTAAGCGCACGGAATTAGCTTAAACCGACCTAACCCAATGGTCAGTGGTTCGCATCCCGAAGGAGATTCATCTGAACCGCCTACTTTTATTTAATTTTTTGGTTGTTGTGTGGGATTGCTTTTTTTTTTTTTTTTTTTGCTCTATTGTAAACATACTTCTGTTGTGTTTTTGTTCTGTTTTTCTCTGTCAAGCGTCTTTGAGCATTTGGAAAAGCACTGTATGAATTAAATGTGTTATTGTTATTATTATCATCATCATCATCATCATCTTGAGTTATAAATGTATTCCCTCAGTTTATTGTGTATATTTTGCATATAAACTATTCCAGGACTGACTTTCCCCAATCCCAATCCCTCAAACACTCACCTATCAACCTAACCAAATGCATACGTCTAACATCTAGCACTTTTCTGTGTGTCTATTGTCCCGGGCATTCTTTACTCTAGAGAACCAGGGGCACGGGACTTTTAAAAAAGCGCACAGGGGGTTTTAACTCGGGGGGTGTGCTTAAGTGTGGGTGCACGGGGTCGGAGGGTGAGCCGGGTTAGGGGGTGAGCTCCAGAGGTGGTTCCAGGGGGTCACTTGACCCCAACTTTTACCCAGAGAAGGTGACGTTATTCCAGGGTAAAGTTAGCCAATGTATGCCCTGGAAGTCATCTTCCTTCAAATCACCCTCATGTTCCCCAGTGTGTCCCTGTTGCTTCCGCTAACTCTGACCCAGAGTCCCATGTACTTGTATAGGGGCATTTCCCCAACCTTAACCCAGAGCAAGTGACCTCAAACCTGGGTAAAGTCAGACCATGTGTGCCCTGGAAGTCATCTTCTGCCAAATGACCGCTAAGTTCCCAAGTGTCCCTGGTACTTTGCTAGTGGCACCTCTTTGGCCAATGCAGTTGGAGAGGGTCATTTCCCCAACTTGTACCCAGAGAACGTGACCCCAAACCTGGGTACATTTAGACCATGTGTGCCCTGGAAGTCATCTTCCTTCAAATCATCCTCATGTTCCCCAGTGTCCCTGTTGCTTCCCCTAACACTGACTCAGAGCCCCATGCACTTTGATAGGGGCATTTCCCCAACCGTAACCCAGAGCAAGTGACCTCAAACCTGGGTAAAGTCAGACCATGTGTGCCCTGGAAGTCATCTTCCGCCAAATGGCCGCTAAGTTCCCAAGTGTCCCTGGTACTTTGCTAGTGGGACCTCTTTGTCCAATGCAGTTGGAGAGGGTCATTTCCCCAACTTGTACCCAGAGAACGTGACCCCCAAACCTGGGTACATTTAGACCACGTGTGCCCTGCAAGTCATCTTCCTTCAAATCATCCTCATGTTCCCCAGTGTCCCTGTTGCTTCCCCTAACACTGACTCAGAGCCCCATGCACTTTGATGGGGGCATTTCCCCAACCTTAACCCAGAGAAAGTGACCTCAAACCTGGGTAAGGTCAGACCATGTGTGCCCTGGAAGTCATCTTCCGCCAAATGGCCGCTAAGTTCCCAAGTGTCCCTGGTACTTTGCTAGTGGGACTTCTTTGTCCAATGCAGTTGGAGAGGGTCGTTTCCCCAACGTGTACCCAGAGAACGTGACCTTAAACCTGGGTAAAGTGTGACAAAGTATGCCCTGTAAGTCATCTTCCCCCAAATGACCGTTGACCTGAGCATCAGAGGATAGGGATCAAAGCATATAACCTTGAGATCACTGCATAGAATCAGAGCAAGATTTACCTCATTCATTCTTTATTAGAACCTGAGGATCAGATCATAGAACCTTGAGATCAAAGCCTAGAACCCCTGATGTCAGAGCATGCAACTTAGTCTTAGGAATGTGTCTCTTTCTTTTATTTTCACAAATGTACAAGGCTCAGCCAAATGGCAAAGCCTGTCAAACATAGGTTCAACTCATTGGTGTTCCTCTCCACGGAAGTCTTTAGTAAAAGGCGAAAGACTTGTGCGTTTTGAAGAGAAACCAAAGTAAGTATTGCCCTCTTGTCAAGAGCAGCAGGTCATGTAGTCGTCCCAGTCAAATGTCTCACGGTGCTCCTCGGTTGATGTGCCGTGTTCAAAATAACAGGACGCAGCCCATTACCGTGGCCATTTTTTAAAGAGGGCACTCCCCCACATTTTAAAGAGAGCAACAGTGCCCATTGGACAGTTGTTGTCCCTTCCATTAGAGGGGCATCAGTAACAGGTACACAGGCCCTTTGTTTGACACATGTCCTGAAGACCGACAGCGACTGAGACTTGTATCGTTGATGACAGAATCAAAGTCAACAACAGACTGCTCCATTGGATTGGTGTTCTGTTGTCCACAAGGCATTTGAAGGGTGCACCGTTCCCAGCAATACTGCAATACCGGGTCAATGCGTGGAGTGAACGGAGCAAGCCCCTTTTTCATCTCCCAAGGCTAAAAATCTGCTTAATAAGATATCCTCATATAGAGGACATATCAGATATTAAACTGATAAGAACAGATACTACACTTGATCTTAGCCAAAAGGCCGAGAAGCGATGTGCACAAAGAGTTTGCCTCCTGACCCACCCTCCTGGGACCCTTCTCACTGGTCATGGTGCAGTTTTTTCACTTAGGCAGAGCAGTGGCAGCTGCTGAGCACACCCACCCCATTCCTCCACGGTCGGGCACCTTAGTCTAGTTAAGTAAAGATGTATCTCTCTCTTTCTTTCTTTCTTTAGAACCTGAGGATCAGAGCATATCACCTTGAGATAGACTCATTTGAACCATCTTGACTTAGCAGTGTTTTGCCTCAGTTGATGTGTATATTCTTGCATATCAACTATTCCAGAATTGACTTTCCCAATCCCTCTTCCTCTACCTCAACCACTCGCCCATCAACACATAACCTCATGTCAATAGCAAACAAAAGTGTTAGAAGCTCAATTAGCAAAATGACTCATTCTCAGAAAAGTGCCTTGCCAAGGTCCTATTAGCTCGCGACGTTCAGAAAAGAAAAGAAAAGAAAAAAAAAAAAACGCAACAAGCCAAAGAAAATCCACTCCATGGAAAAGCCCAGTTTCAAGTAGCCACGGTCCAATGACTTATATAAATACCCTATTGCAGGACTCCCGTTACCATAGTTTCGCCCGTAGCCAAGTGGTCTAAGCGCACGGAATTAGCTTAAACCGACCTAACCCAATGGTCAGTGGTTCGCATCCCGAAGGAGATTCATCTGAACCGCCTACTTTTATTTAATTTTTTGGTTGTTGTGTGGGATTGCTTTTTTTTTTTTTTTTTTTGCTCTATTGTAAACATACTTCTGTTGTGTTTTTGTTCTGTTTTTCTCTGTCAAGCGTCTTTGAGCATTTGGAAAAGCACTGTATGAATTAAATGTGTTATTGTTATTATTATCATCATCATCATCTTGAGTTATAAATGTATTCCCTCAGTTTATTGTGTATATTTTGCATATAAACTATTCCAGGACTGACTTTCCCCAATCCCAATCCCTCAAACACTCACCTATCAACCTAACCAAGGGCATACGTCTAACATCTAGCACTTTTCTGTGTGTCTATTGTCCCGGGCATTCTTTACTCTAGAGAACCAGGGGCACGGGACTTTTAAAAAAGCGCACAGGGGGTTTTAACTCGGGGGGTGTGCTTAAGTGTGGGTGCACGGGGTCGGAGGGTGAGCCGGGTTAGGGGGTGAGCTCCAGAGGTGGTTCCAGGGGGGTCACTTGACCCCAACTTTTACCCAGAGAAGGTGACGTTATTCCAGGGTAAAGTTAGCCAATGTATGCCCTGGAAGTCATCTTCCTTCAAATCACCCTCATGTTCCCCAGTGTGTCCCTGTTGCTTCCGCTAACTCTGACCCAGAGTCCCATGTACTTGTATAGGGGCATTTCCCCAACCTTAACCCAGAGCAAGTGACCTCAAACCTGGGTAAAGTCAGACCATGTGTGCCCTGGAAGTCATCTTCTGCCAAATGACCGCTAAGTTCCCAAGTGTCCCTGGTACTTTGCTAGTGGGACTTCTTTGTCCAATGCAGTTGGAGAGGGTCGTTTCCCCAACGTGTACCCAGAGAACGTGACCTTAAACCTGGGTAAAGTGTGACAAAGTATGCCCTGTAAGTCATCTTCCCCCAAATGACCGTTGACCTGAGCATCAGAGGATAGGGATCAAAGCATATAACCTTGAGATCACTGCATAGAATCAGAGCAAGATTTACCTCATTCATTCTTTATTAGAACCTGAGGATCAGATCATAGAACCTTGAGATCAAAGCCTAGAACCCCTGATGTCAGAGCATGCAACTTAGTCTTAGGAATGTGTCTCTTTCTTTTATTTTCACAAATGTACAAGGCTCAGCCAAATGGCAAAGCCTGTCAAACATAGGTTCAACTCATTGGTGTTCCTCTCCACGGAAGTCTTTAGTAAAAGGCGAAAGACTTGTGCGTTTTGAAGAGAAACCAAAGTAAGTATTGCCCTCTTGTCAAGAGCAGCAGGTCATGTAGTCGTCCCAGTCAAATGTCTCACGGTGCTCCTCGGTTGATGTGCCGTGTTCAAAATAACAGGACGCAGCCCATTACCGTGGCCATTTTTTAAAGAGGGCACTCCCCCACATTTTAAAGAGAGCAACAGTGCCCATTGGACAGTTGTTGTCCCTTCCATTAGAGGGGCATCAGTAACAGGTACACAGGCCCTTTGTTTGACACATGTCCTGAAGACCGACAGCGACTGAGACTTGTATCGTTGATGACAGAATCAAAGTCAACAACAGACTGCTCCATTGGATTGGTGTTCTGTTGTCCACAAGGCATTTGAAGGGTGCACCGTTCCCAGCAATACTGCAATACCGGGTCAATGCGTGGAGTGAACGGAGCAAGCCCCTTTTTCATCTCCCAAGGCTAAAAATCTGCTTAATAAGATATCCTCATATAGAGGACATATCAGATATTAAACTGATAAGAACAGATACTACACTTGATCTTAGCCAAAAGGCCGAGAAGCGATGTGCACAAAGAGTTTGCCTCCTGACCCACCCTCCTGGGACCCTTCTCACTGGTCATGGTGCAGTTTTTTCACTTAGGCAGAGCAGTGGCAGCTGCTGAGCACACCCACCCCATTCCTCCACGGTCGGGCACCTTAGTCTAGTTAAGTAAAGATGTATCTCTCTCTTTCTTTCTTTCTTTAGAACCTGAGGATCAGAGCATATCACCTTGAGATAGACTCATTTGAACCATCTTGACTTAGCAGTGTTTTGCCTCAGTTGATGTGTATATTCTTGCATATCAACTATTCCAGAATTGACTTTCCCAATCCCTCTTCCTCTACCTCAACCACTCGCCCATCAACACATAACCTCATGTCAATAGCAAACAAAAGTGTTAGAAGCTCAATTAGCAAAATGACTCATTCTCAGAAAAGTGCCTTGCCAAGGTCCTATTAGCTCGCGACGTTCAGAAAAGAAAAGAAAAGAAAAAAAAAAAAAACGCAACAAGCCAAAGATAATCCACTCCATGGAAAAGCCCAGTTTCAAGTAGCCACGGTCCAATGACTTATATAAATACCCTATTGCAGGACTCCCGTTACCATAGTTTCGCCCGTAGCCAAGTGGTCTAAGCGCACGGAATTAGCTTAAACCGACCTAACCCAATGGTCAGTGGTTCGCATCCCGAAGGAGATTCATCTGAACCGCCTACTTTTATTTAATTTTTTGGTTGTTGTGTGGGATTGCTTTTTTTTTTTTTTTTTTTGCTCTATTGTAAACATACTTCTGTTGTGTTTTTGTTCTGTTTTTCTCTGTCAAGCGTCTTTGAGCATTTGGAAAAGCACTGTATGAATTAAATGTGTTATTGTTATTATTATCATCATCATCATCTTGAGTTATAAATGTATTCCCTCAGTTTATTGTGTATATTTTGCATATAAACTATTCCAGGACTGACTTTCCCCAATCCCAATCCCTCAAACACTCACCTATCAACCTAACCAAGGGCATACGTCTAACATCTAGCACTTTTCTGTGTGTCTATTGTCCCGGGCATTCTTTACTCTAGAGAACCAGGGGCACGGGACTTTTAAAAAAGCGCACAGGGGGTTTTAACTCGGGGGGTGTGCTTAAGTGTGGGTGCACGGGGTCGGAGGGTGAGCCGGGTTAGGGGGTGAGCTCCAGAGGTGGTTCCAGGGGGGTCACTTGACCCCAACTTTTACCCAGAGAAGGTGACGTTATTCCAGGGTAAAGTTAGCCAATGTATGCCCTGGAAGTCATCTTCCTTCAAATCACCCTCATGTTCCCCAGTGTGTCCCTGTTGCTTCCGCTAACTCTGACCCAGAGTCCCATGTACTTGTATAGGGGCATTTCCCCAACCTTAACCCAGAGCAAGTGACCTCAAACCTGGGTAAAGTCAGACCATGTGTGCCCTGGAAGTCATCTTCTGCCAAATGACCGCTAAGTTCCCAAGTGTCCCTGGTACTTTGCTAGTGGGACTTCTTTGTCCAATGCAGTTGGAGAGGGTCGTTTCCCCAACGTGTACCCAGAGAACGTGACCTTAAACCTGGGTAAAGTGTGACAAAGTATGCCCTGTAAGTCATCTTCCCCCAAATGACCGTTGACCTGAGCATCAGAGGATAGGGATCAAAGCATATAACCTTGAGATCACTGCATAGAATCAGAGCAAGATTTACCTCATTCATTCTTTATTAGAACCTGAGGATCAGATCATAGAACCTTGAGATCAAAGCCTAGAACCCCTGATGTCAGAGCATGCAACTTAGTCTTAGGAATGTGTCTCTTTCTTTTATTTTCACAAATGTACAAGGCTCAGCCAAATGGCAAAGCCTGTCAAACATAGGTTCAACTCATTGGTGTTCCTCTCCACGGAAGTCTTTAGTAAAAGGCGAAAGACTTGTGCGTTTTGAAGAGAAACCAAAGTAAGTATTGCCCTCTTGTCAAGAGCAGCAGGTCATGTAGTCGTCCCAGTCAAATGTCTCACGGTGCTCCTCGGTTGATGTGCCGTGTTCAAAATAACAGGACGCAGCCCATTACCGTGGCCATTTTTTAAAGAGGGCACTCCCCCACATTTTAAAGAGAGCAACAGTGCCCATTGGACAGTTGTTGTCCCTTCCATTAGAGGGGCATCAGTAACAGGTACACAGGCCCTTTGTTTGACACATGTCCTGAAGACCGACAGCGACTGAGACTTGTATCGTTGATGACAGAATCAAAGTCAACAACAGACTGCTCCATTGGATTGGTGTTCTGTTGTCCACAAGGCATTTGAAGGGTGCACCGTTCCCAGCAATACTGCAATACCGGGTCAATGCGTGGAGTGAACGGAGCAAGCCCCTTTTTCATCTCCCAAGGCTAAAAATCTGCTTAATAAGATATCCTCATATAGAGGACATATCAGATATTAAACTGATAAGAACAGATACTACACTTGATCTTAGCCAAAAGGCCGAGAAGCGATGTGCACAAAGAGTTTGCCTCCTGACCCACCCTCCTGGGACCCTTCTCACTGGTCATGGTGCAGTTTTTTCACTTAGGCAGAGCAGTGGCAGCTGCTGAGCACACCCACCCCATTCCTCCACGGTCGGGCACCTTAGTCTAGTTAAGTAAAGATGTATCTCTCTCTTTCTTTCTTTCTTTAGAACCTGAGGATCAGAGCATATCACCTTGAGATAGACTCATTTGAACCATCTTGACTTAGCAGTGTTTTGCCTCAGTTGATGTGTATATTCTTGCATATCAACTATTCCAGAATTGACTTTCCCAATCCCTCTTCCTCTACCTCAACCACTCGCCCATCAACACATAACCTCATGTCAATAGCAAACAAAAGTGTTAGAAGCTCAATTAGCAAAATGACTCATTCTCAGAAAAGTGCCTTGCCAAGGTCCTATTAGCTCGCGACGTTCAGAAAAGAAAAGAAAAGAAAAAAAAAAAAAACGCAACAAGCCAAAGATAATCCACTCCATGGAAAAGCCCAGTTTCAAGTAGCCACGGTCCAATGACTTATATAAATACCCTATTGCAGGACTCCCGTTACCATAGTTTCGCCCGTAGCCAAGTGGTCTAAGCGCACGGAATTAGCTTAAACCGACCTAACCCAATGGTCAGTGGTTCGCATCCCGAAGGAGATTCATCTGAACCGCCTACTTTTATTTAATTTTTTGGTTGTTGTGTGGGATTGCTTTTTTTTTTTTTTTTTTTGCTCTATTGTAAACATACTTCTGTTGTGTTTTTGTTCTGTTTTTCTCTGTCAAGCGTCTTTGAGCATTTGGAAAAGCACTGTATGAATTAAATGTGTTATTGTTATTATTATCATCATCATCATCATCATCTTGAGTTATAAATGTATTCCCTCAGTTTATTGTGTATATTTTGCATATAAACTATTCCAGGACTGACTTTCCCCAATCCCAATCCCTCAAACACTCACCTATCAACCTAACCAAATGCATACGTCTAACATCTAGCACTTTTCTGTGTGTCTATTGTCCCGGGCATTCTTTACTCTAGAGAACCAGGGGCACGGGACTTTTAAAAAAGCGCACAGGGGGTTTTAACTCGGGGGGTGTGCTTAAGTGTGGGTGCACGGGGTCGGAGGGTGAGCCGGGTTAGGGGGTGAGCTCCAGAGGTGGTTCCAGGGGGGTCACTTGACCCCAACTTTTACCCAGAGAAGGTGACGTTATTCCAGGGTAAAGTTAGCCAATGTATGCCCTGGAAGTCATCTTCCTTCAAATCACCCTCATGTTCCCCAGTGTGTCCCTGTTGCTTCCGCTAACTCTGACCCAGAGTCCCATGTACTTGTATAGGGGCATTTCCCCAACCTTAACCCAGAGCAAGTGACCTCAAACCTGGGTAAAGTCAGACCATGTGTGCCCTGGAAGTCATCTTCTGCCAAATGACCGCTAAGTTCCCAAGTGTCCCTGGTACTTTGCTAGTGGCACCTCTTTGGCCAATGCAGTTGGAGAGGGTCATTTCCCCAACTTGTACCCAGAGAACGTGACCCCAAACCTGGGTACATTTAGACCATGTGTGCCCTGGAAGTCATCTTCCTTCAAATCATCCTCATGTTCCCCAGTGTCCCTGTTGCTTCCCCTAACACTGACTCAGAGCCCCATGCACTTTGATAGGGGCATTTCCCCAACCGTAACCCAGAGCAAGTGACCTCAAACCTGGGTAAAGTCAGACCATGTGTGCCCTGGAAGTCATCTTCTGCCAAATGACCGCTAAGTTCCCAAGTGTCCCTGGTACTTTGCTAGTGGGACCTCTTTGTCCAATGCAGTTGGAGAGGGTCATTTCCCCAACTTGTACCCAGAGAACGTGACCCCCAAACCTGGGTACATTTAGACCACGTGTGCCCTGCAAGTCATCTTCCTTCAAATCATCCTCATGTTCCCCAGTGTCCCTGTTGCTTCCCCTAACACTGACTCAGAGCCCCATGCACTTTGATGGGGGCATTTCCCCAACCTTAACCCAGAGAAAGTGACCTCAAACCTGGGTAAGGTCAGACCATGTGTGCCCTGGAAGTCATCTTCCGCCAAATGGCCGCTAAGTTCCCAAGTGTCCCTGGTACTTTGCTAGTGGGACTTCTTTGTCCAATGCAGTTGGAGAGGGTCGTTTCCCCAACGTGTACCCAGAGAACGTGACCTTAAACCTGGGTAAAGTGTGACAAAGTATGCCCTGTAAGTCATCTTCCCCCAAATGACCGTTGACCTGAGCATCAGAGGATAGGGATCAAAGCATATAACCTTGAGATCACTGCATAGAATCAGAGCAAGATTTACCTCATTCATTCTTTATTAGAACCTGAGGATCAGATCATAGAACCTTGAGATCAAAGCCTAGAACCCCTGATGTCAGAGCATGCAACTTAGTCTTAGGAATGTGTCTCTTTCTTTTATTTTCACAAATGTACAAGGCTCAGCCAAATGGCAAAGCCTGTCAAACATAGGTTCAACTCATTGGTGTTCCTCTCCACGGAAGTCTTTAGTAAAAGGCGAAAGACTTGTGCGTTTTGAAGAGAAACCAAAGTAAGTATTGCCCTCTTGTCAAGAGCAGCAGGTCATGTAGTCGTCCCAGTCAAATGTCTCACGGTGCTCCTCGGTTGATGTGCCGTGTTCAAAATAACAGGACGCAGCCCATTACCGTGGCCATTTTTTAAAGAGGGCACTCCCCCACATTTTAAAGAGAGCAACAGTGCCCATTGGACAGTTGTTGTCCCTTCCATTAGAGGGGCATCAGTAACAGGTACACAGGCCCTTTGTTTGACACATGTCCTGAAGACCGACAGCGACTGAGACTTGTATCGTTGATGACAGAATCAAAGTCAACAACAGACTGCTCCATTGGATTGGTGTTCTGTTGTCCACAAGGCATTTGAAGGGTGCACCGTTCCCAGCAATACTGCAATACCGGGTCAATGCGTGGAGTGAACGGAGCAAGCCCCTTTTTCATCTCCCAAGGCTAAAAATCTGCTTAATAAGATATCCTCATATAGAGGACATATCAGATATTAAACTGATAAGAACAGATACTACACTTGATCTTAGCCAAAAGGCCGAGAAGCGATGTGCACAAAGAGTTTGCCTCCTGACCCACCCTCCTGGGACCCTTCTCACTGGTCATGGTGCAGTTTTTTCACTTAGGCAGAGCAGTGGCAGCTGCTGAGCACACCCACCCCATTCCTCCACGGTCGGGCACCTTAGTCTAGTTAAGTAAAGATGTATCTCTCTCTTTCTTTCTTTCTTTAGAACCTGAGGATCAGAGCATATCACCTTGAGATAGACTCATTTGAACCATCTTGACTTAGCAGTGTTTTGCCTCAGTTGATGTGTATATTCTTGCATATCAACTATTCCAGAATTGACTTTCCCAATCCCTCTTCCTCTACCTCAACCACTCGCCCATCAACACATAACCTCATGTCAATAGCAAACAAAAGTGTTAGAAGCTCAATTAGCAAAATGACTCATTCTCAGAAAAGTGCCTTGCCAAGGTCCTATTAGCTCGCGACGTTCAGAAAAGAAAAGAAAAGAAAAAAAAAAAAAACGCAACAAGCCAAAGATAATCCACTCCATGGAAAAGCCCAGTTTCAAGTAGCCACGGTCCAATGACTTATATAAATACCCTATTGCAGGACTCCTGTTACCATAGTTTCGCCCGTAGCCAAGTGGTCTAAGCGCACGGAATTAGCTTAAACCGACCTAACCCAATGGTCAGTGGTTCGCATCCCGAAGGAGATTCATCTGAACCGCCTACTTTTATTTAATTTTTTGGTTGTTGTGTGGGATTGCTTTTTTTTTTTTTTTTTTTGCTCTATTGTAAACATACTTCTGTTGTGTTTTTGTTCTGTTTTTCTCTGTCAAGCGTCTTTGAGCATTTGGAAAAGCACTGTATGAATTAAATGTGTTATTGTTATTATTATCATCATCATCATCTTGAGTTATAAATGTATTCCCTCAGTTTATTGTGTATATTTTGCATATAAACTATTCCAGGACTGACTTTCCCCAATCCCAATCCCTCAAACACTCACCTATCAACCTAACCAAGGGCATACGTCTAACATCTAGCACTTTTCTGTGTGTCTATTGTCCCGGGCATTCTTTACTCTAGAGAACCAGGGGCACGGGACTTTTAAAAAAGCGCACAGGGGGTTTTAACTCGGGGGGTGTGCTTAAGTGTGGGTGCACGGGGTCGGAGGGTGAGCCGGGTTAGGGGGTGAGCTCCAGAGGTGGTTCCAGGGGGGTCACTTGACCCCAACTTTTACCCAGAGAAGGTGACGTTATTCCAGGGTAAAGTTAGCCAATGTATGCCCTGGAAGTCATCTTCCTTCAAATCACCCTCATGTTCCCCAGTGTGTCCCTGTTGCTTCCGCTAACTCTGACCCAGAGTCCCATGTACTTGTATAGGGGCATTTCCCCAACCTTAACCCAGAGCAAGTGACCTCAAACCTGGGTAAAGTCAGACCATGTGTGCCCTGGAAGTCATCTTCTGCCAAATGACCGCTAAGTTCCCAAGTGTCCCTGGTACTTTGCTAGTGGCACCTCTTTGGCCAATGCAGTTGGAGAGGGTCATTTCCCCAACTTGTACCCAGAGAACGTGACCCCAAACCTGGGTACATTTAGACCATGTGTGCCCTGGAAGTCATCTTCCTTCAAATCATCCTCATGTTCCCCAGTGTCCCTGTTGCTTCCGCTAACTCTGACCCAGAGTCCCATGTACTTGTATAGGGGCATTTCCCCAACCTTAACCCAGAGCAAGTGACCTCAAACCTGGGTAAAGTCAGACCATGTGTGCCCTGGAAGTCATCTTCTGCCAAATGACCGCTAAGTTCCCAAGTGTCCCTGGTACTTTGCTAGTGGCACCTCTTTGGCCAATGCAGTTGGAGAGGGTCATTTCCCCAACTTGTACCCAGAGAACGTGACCCCAAACCTGGGTACATTTAGACCATGTGTGCCCTGGAAGTCATCTTCCTTCAAATCATCCTCATGTTCCCCAGTGTCCCTGTTGCTTCCCCTAACACTGACTCAGAGCCCCATGCACTTTGATAGGGGCATTTCCCCAACCGTAACCCAGAGCAAGTGACCTCAAACCTGGGTAAAGTCAGACCATGTGTGCCCTGGAAGTCATCTTCCGCCAAATGGCCGCTAAGTTCCCAAGTGTCCCTGGTACTTTGCTAGTGGGACCTCTTTGTCCAATGCAGTTGGAGAGGGTCATTTCCCCAACTTGTACCCAGAGAACGTGACCCCCAAACCTGGGTACATTTAGACCACGTGTGCCCTGCAAGTCATCTTCCTTCAAATCATCCTCATGTTCCCCAGTGTCCCTGTTGCTTCCCCTAACACTGACTCAGAGCCCCATGCACTTTGATGGGGGCATTTCCCCAACCTTAACCCAGAGAAAGTGACCTCAAACCTGGGTAAGGTCAGACCATGTGTGCCCTGGAAGTCATCTTCCGCCAAATGGCCGCTAAGTTCCCAAGTGTCCCTGGTACTTTGCTAGTGGGACTTCTTTGTCCAATGCAGTTGGAGAGGGTCATTTCCCCAACGTGTACCCAGAGAACGTGACCTTAAACCTGGGTAAAGTGTGACAAAGTATGCCCTGTAAGTCATCTTCCCCCAAATGACCGTTGACCTGAGCATCAGAGGATAGGGATCAAAGCATATAACCTTGAGATCACTGCATAGAATCAGAGCAAGATTTACCTCATTCATTCTTTATTAGAACCTGAGGATCAGATCATAGAACCTTGAGATCAAAGCCTAGAACCCCTGATGTCAGAGCATGCAACTTAGTCTTAGGAATGTGTCTCTTTCTTTTATTTTCACAAATGTACAAGGCTCAGCCAAATGGCAAAGCCTGTCAAAAATAGGTTCAACTCATTGGTGTTCCTCTCCACGGAAGTCTTTAGTAAAAGGCGAAAGACTTGTGCGTTTTGAAGAGAAGCCAAAGTAAGTATTGCCCTCTTGTCAAGAGCAGCAGGTCATGTAGTCGTCCCAGTCAAATGTCTCACGGTGCTCCTCGGTTGATGTGCCGTGTTCAAAATAACAGGACGCAGCCCATAACCGTGGCCATTTTTTAAAGAGGGCACTCCCCCACATTTTAAAGAGAGCAACAGTGCCCATTGGACAGTTGTTGTCCCTTCCATTAGAGGGGCATCAGCAACAGGTACACAGGCCCTTTGTTTGACACATGTCCTGAAGACCGACAGCGACTGAGACTTGTATCGTTGATGACAGAATCAAAGTCAACAACAGACTGCTCCATTGGATTGGTGTTCTGTTGTCCACAAGGCATTTGAAGGGTGCACCGTTCCCAGCAATACTGCAATACCGGGTCAATGCGTGGAGTGAACGGAGCAAGCCCCTTTTTCATCTCCCAAGGCTAAAAATCTGCTTAATAAGATATCCTCATATAGAGGACATATCAGATATTAAACTGATAAGAACAGATACTACACTTGATCTTAGCCAAAAGGCCGAGAAGCGATGTGCACAAAGAGTTTGCCTCCTGACCCACCCTCCTGGGACCCTTCTCACTGGTCATGGTGCAGTTTTTTCACTTAGGCAGAGCAGTGGCAGCTGCTGAGCACACCCACCCCATTCCTCCACGGTCGGGCACCTTAGTCTAGTTAAGTAAAGATGTATCTCTCTCTTTCTTTCTTTCTTTTTTTCTTTTTTTCTTTCTTTCTTTCTTTCTTTCTTTAGAACCTGAGGATCAGAGCATATCACCTTGAGATAGACTCATTTGAACCATCTTGACTTAGCAGTGTTTTGCCTCAGTTGATGTGTATATTCTTGCATATCAACTATTCCAGAATTGACTTTCCCAATCCCTCTTCCTCTACCTCAACCACTCGCCCATCAACACATAACCTCATGTCAATAGCAAACAAAAGTGTTAGAAGCTCAATTAGCAAAATGACTCATTCTCAGAAAAGTGCCTTGCCAAGGTCCTATTAGCTCGCGACGTTCAGAAAAGAAAAGAAAAGAAAAAAAAAAAAACGCAACAAGCCAAAGAAAATCCACTCCATGGAAAAGCCCAGTTTCAAGTAGCCACGGTCCAATGACTTATATAAATACCCTATTGCAGGACTCCCGTTACCATAGTTTCGCCCGTAGCCAAGTGGTCTAAGCGCACGGAATTAGCTTAAACCGACCTAACCCAATGGTCAGTGGTTCGCATCCCGAAGGAGATTCATCTGAACCGCCTACTTTTATTTAATTTTTTGGTTGTTGTGTGGGATTGCTTTTTTTTTTTTTTTTTTTGCTCTATTGTAAACATACTTCTGTTGTGTTTTTGTTCTGTTTTTCTCTGTCAAGCGTCTTTGAGCATTTGGAAAAGCACTGTATGAATTAAATGTGTTATTGTTATTATTATCATCATCATCATCTTGAGTTATAAATGTATTCCCTCAGTTTATTGTGTATATTTTGCATATAAACTATTCCAGGACTGACTTTCCCCAATCCCAATCCCTCAAACACTCACCTATCAACCTAACCAAGGGCATACGTCTAACATCTAGCACTTTTCTGTGTGTCTATTGTCCCGGGCATTCTTTACTCTAGAGAACCAGGGGCACGGGACTTTTAAAAAAGCGCACAGGGGGTTTTAACTCGGGGGGTGTGCTTAAGTGTGGGTGCACGGGGTCGGAGGGTGAGCCGGGTTAGGGGGTGAGCTCCAGAGGTGGTTCCAGGGGGGTCACTTGACCCCAACTTTTACCCAGAGAAGGTGACGTTATTCCAGGGTAAAGTTAGCCAATGTATGCCCTGGAAGTCATCTTCCTTCAAATCACCCTCATGTTCCCCAGTGTGTCCCTGTTGCTTCCGCTAACTCTGACCCAGAGTCCCATGTACTTGTATAGGGGCATTTCCCCAACCTTAACCCAGAGCAAGTGACCTCAAACCTGGGTAAAGTCAGACCATGTGTGCCCTGGAAGTCATCTTCTGCCAAATGACCGCTAAGTTCCCAAGTGTCCCTGGTACTTTGCTAGTGGCACCTCTTTGGCCAATGCAGTTGGAGAGGGTCATTTCCCCAACTTGTACCCAGAGAACGTGACCCCAAACCTGGGTACATTTAGACCATGTGTGCCCTGGAAGTCATCTTCCTTCAAATCATCCTCATGTTCCCCAGTGTCCCTGTTGCTTCCGCTAACTCTGACCCAGAGTCCCATGTACTTGTATAGGGGCATTTCCCCAACCTTAACCCAGAGCAAGTGACCTCAAACCTGGGTAAAGTCAGACCATGTGTGCCCTGGAAGTCATCTTCTGCCAAATGACCGCTAAGTTCCCAAGTGTCCCTGGTACTTTGCTAGTGGCACCTCTTTGGCCAATGCAGTTGGAGAGGGTCATTTCCCCAACTTGTACCCAGAGAACGTGACCCCAAACCTGGGTACATTTAGACCATGTGTGCCCTGGAAGTCATCTTCCTTCAAATCATCCTCATGTTCCCCAGTGTCCCTGTTGCTTCCCCTAACACTGACTCAGAGCCCCATGCACTTTGATAGGGGCATTTCCCCAACCGTAACCCAGAGCAAGTGACCTCAAACCTGGGTAAAGTCAGACCATGTGTGCCCTGGAAGTCATCTTCCGCCAAATGGCCGCTAAGTTCCCAAGTGTCCCTGGTACTTTGCTAGTGGGACCTCTTTGTCCAATGCAGTTGGAGAGGGTCATTTCCCCAACTTGTACCCAGAGAACGTGACCCCCAAACCTGGGTACATTTAGACCACGTGTGCCCTGCAAGTCATCTTCCTTCAAATCATCCTCATGTTCCCCAGTGTCCCTGTTGCTTCCCCTAACACTGACTCAGAGCCCCATGCACTTTGATGGGGGCATTTCCCCAACCTTAACCCAGAGAAAGTGACCTCAAACCTGGGTAAGGTCAGACCATGTGTGCCCTGGAAGTCATCTTCCGCCAAATGGCCGCTAAGTTCCCAAGTGTCCCTGGTACTTTGCTAGTGGGACTTCTTTGTCCAATGCAGTTGGAGAGGGTCGTTTCCCCAACGTGTACCCAGAGAACGTGACCTTAAACCTGGGTAAAGTGTGACAAAGTATGCCCTGTAAGTCATCTTCCCCCAAATGACCGTTGACCTGAGCATCAGAGGATAGGGATCAAAGCATATAACCTTGAGATCACTGCATAGAATCAGAGCAAGATTTACCTCATTCATTCTTTATTAGAACCTGAGGATCAGATCATAGAACCTTGAGATCAAAGCCTAGAACCCCTGATGTCAGAGCATGCAACTTAGTCTTAGGAATGTGTCTCTTTCTTTTATTTTCACAAATGTACAAGGCTCAGCCAAACGGCAAAGCCTGTCAAAAATAGGTTCAACTCATTGGTGTTCCTCTCCACGGAAGTCTTTAGTAAAAGGCGAAAGACTTGTGCGTTTTGAAGAGAAACCAAAGTAAGTATTGCCCTCTTGTCAAGAGCAGCAGGTCATGTAGTCGTCCCAGTCAAATGTCTCACGGTGCTCCTCGGTTGATGTGCCGTGTTCAAAATAACAGGACGCAGCCCATTACCGTGGCCATTTTTTAAAGAGGGCACTCCCCCACATTTTAAAGAGAGCAACAGTGCCCATTGGACAGTTGTTGTCCCTTCCATTAGAGGGGCATCAGTAACAGGTACACAGGCCCTTTGTTTGACACATGTCCTGAAGACCGACAGCGACTGAGACTTGTATCGTTGATGACAGAATCAAAGTCAACAACAGACTGCTCCATCGGATTGGTGTTCTGTTGTCCACAAGGCATTTGAAGGGTGCACCGTTCCCAGCAATACTGCAATACCGGGTCAATGCGTGGAGTGAACGGAGCAAGCCCCTTTTTCATCTCCCAAGGCTAAAAATCTGCTTAATAAGATATCCTCATATAGAGGACATATCAGATATTAAACTGATAAGAACAGATACTACACTTGATCTTAGCCAAAAGGCCGAGAAGCGATGTGCACAAAGAGTTTGCCTCCTGACCCACCCTCCTGGGACCCTTCTCACTGGTCATGGTGCAGTTTTTTCACTTAGGCAGAGCAGTGGCAGCTGCTGAGCACACCCACCCCAGCCCTCCACGGTCGGGCACCTTAGTCTAGTTAAGTAAAGATGTATCTCTCTCTTTCTTTCTTTCTTTCTTTCTTTCTTTCTCTCTCTCTTTCTCTCTTTCTCTCTTTCTCTCTTTCTCTCTTTCTTTAGAACCTGAGGATCAGAGCATATCACCTTGAGATAGACTCATTTGAACCATCTTGACTTAGCAGTGTTTTGCCTCAGTTGATGTGTATATTCTTGCATATCAACTATTCCAGAATTGACTTTCCCAATCCCTCTTCCTCTACCTCAACCACTCGCCCATCAACACATAACCTCATGTCAATAGCAAACAAAAGTGTTAGAAGCTCAATTAGCAAAATGACTCATTCTCAGAAAAGTGCCTTGCCAAGGTCCTATTAGCTCGCGACGTTCAGAAAAGAAAAAAAAAAAAAAAAAAAAAAAACGCAACAAGCCAAAGATAATCCACTCCATGGAAAAGCCCAGTTTCAAGTAGCCACGGTCCAATGACTTATATAAATACCCTATTGCAGGACTCCCGTTACCATAGTTTCGCCCGTAGCCAAGTGGTCTAAGCGCACGGAATTAGCTTAAACCGACCTAACCCAATGGTCAGTGGTTCGCATCCCGAAGGAGATTCATCTGAACCGCCTACTTTTATTTAATTTTTTGGTTGTTGTGTGGGATTGCTTTTTTTTTTTTTTTTTTTGCTCTATTGTAAACATACTTCTGTTGTGTTTTTGTTCTGTTTTTCTCTGTCAAGCGTCTTTGAGCATTTGGAAAAGCACTGTATGAATTAAATGTGTTATTGTTATTATTATCATCATCATCATCATCTTGAGTTATAAATGTATTCCCTCAGTTTATTGTGTATATTTTGCATATAAACTATTCCAGGACTGACTTTCCCCAATCCCAATCCCTCAAACACTCACCTATCAACCTAACCAAGGGCATACGTCTAACATCTAGCACTTTTCTGTGTGTCTATTGTCCCGGGCATTCTTTACTCTAGAGAACCAGGGGCACGGGACTTTTAAAAAAGCGCACAGGGGGTTTTGACTCGGGGGGTGTGCTTAAGTGTGGGTGCACGGGGTCGGAGGGTGAGCCGGGTTAGGGGGTGAGCTCCAGAGGTGGTTCCAGGGGGGTCACTTGACCCCAACTTTTACCCAGAGAAGGTGACGTTATTCCAGGGTAAAGTTAGCCAATGTATGCCCTGGAAGTCATCTTCCTTCAAATCACCCTCATGTTCCCCAGTGTGTCCCTGTTGCTTCCCCTAACACTGACTCAGAGCCCCATGCACTTTGATAGGGGCATTTCCCCAACCGTAACCCAGAGCAAGTGACCTCAAACCTGGGTAAAGTCAGACCATGTGTGCCCTGGAAGTCATCTTCCGCCAAATGGCCGCTAAGTTCCCAAGTGTCCCTGGTACTTTGCTAGTGGGACCTCTTTGTCCAATGCAGTTGGAGAGGGTCATTTCCCCAACTTGTACCCAGAGAACGTGACCCCCAAACCTGGGTACATTTAGACCACGTGTGCCCTGCAAGTCATCTTCCTTCAAATCATCCTCATGTTCCCCAGTGTCCCTGTTGCTTCCCCTAACACTGACTCAGAGCCCCATGCACTTTGATGGGGGCATTTCCCCAACCTTAACCCAGAGAAAGTGACCTCAAACCTGGGTAAGGTCAGACCATGTGTGCCCTGGAAGTCATCTTCCGCCAAATGGCCGCTAAGTTCCCAAGTGTCCCTGGTACTTTGCTAGTGGGACTTCTTTGTCCAATGCAGTTGGAGAGGGTCATTTCCCCAACGTGTACCCAGAGAACGTGACCTTAAACCTGGGTAAAGTGTGACAAAGTATGCCCTGTAAGTCATCTTCCCCCAAATGACCGTTGACCTGAGCATCAGAGGATAGGGATCAAAGCATATAACCTTGAGATCACTGCATAGAATCAGAGCAAGATTTACCTCATTCATTCTTTATTAGAACCTGAGGATCAGATCATAGAACCTTGAGATCAAAGCCTAGAACCCCTGATGTCAGAGCATGCAACTTAGTCTTAGGAATGTGTCTCTTTCTTTTATTTTCACAAATGTACAAGGCTCAGCCAAATGGCAAAGCCTGTCAAAAATAGGTTCAACTCATTGGTGTTCCTCTCCACGGAAGTCTTTAGTAAAAGGCGAAAGACTTGTGCGTTTTGAAGAGAAGCCAAAGTAAGTATTGCCCTCTTGTCAAGAGCAGCAGGTCATGTAGTCGTCCCAGTCAAATGTCTCACGGTGCTCCTCGGTTGATGTGCCGTGTTCAAAATAACAGGACGCAGCCCATAACCGTGGCCATTTTTTAAAGAGGGCACTCCCCCACATTTTAAAGAGAGCAACAGTGCCCATTGGACAGTTGTTGTCCCTTCCATTAGAGGGGCATCAGCAACAGGTACACAGGCCCTTTGTTTGACACATGTCCTGAAGACCGACAGCGACTTGTATCGTTGATGACAGAATCAAAGTCAACAACAGACTGCTCCATTGGATTGGTGTTCTGTTGTCCACAAGGCATTTGAAGGGTGCACCGTTCCCAGCAATACTGCAATACCGGGTCAATGCGTGGAGTGAACGGAGCAAGCCCCTTTTTCATCTCCCAAGGCTAAAAATCTGCTTAATAAGATATCCTCATATAGAGGACATATCAGATATTAAACTGATAAGAACAGATACTACACTTGATCTTAGCCAAAAGGCCGAGAAGCGATGTGCACAAAGAGTTTGCCTCCTGACCCACCCTCCTGGGACCCTTCTCACTGGTCATGGTGCAGTTTTTTCACTTAGGCAGAGCAGTGGCAGCTGCTGAGCACACCCACCCCATTCCTCCACGGTCGGGCACCTTAGTCTAGTTAAGTAAAGATGTATCTCTCTCTTTCTTTCTTTCTTTTTTTCTTTTTTTCTTTCTTTCTTTCTTTCTTTCTTTAGAACCTGAGGATCAGAGCATATCACCTTGAGATAGACTCATTTGAACCATCTTGACTTAGCAGTGTTTTGCCTCAGTTGATGTGTATATTCTTGCATATCAACTATTCCAGAATTGACTTTCCCAATCCCTCTTCCTCTACCTCAACCACTCGCCCATCAACACATAACCTCATGTCAATAGCAAACAAAAGTGTTAGAAGCTCAATTAGCAAAATGACTCATTCTCAGAAAAGTGCCTTGCCAAGGTCCTATTAGCTCGCGACGTTCAGAAAAGAAAAGAAAAGAAAAAAAAAAAAACGCAACAAGCCAAAGATAATCCACTCCATGGAAAAGCCCAGTTTCAAGTAGCCACGGTCCAATGACTTATATAAATACCCTATTGCAGGACTCCCGTTACCATAGTTTCGCCCGTAGCCAAGTGGTCTAAGCGCACGGAATTAGCTTAAACCGACCTAACCCAATGGTCAGTGGTTCGCATCCCGAAGGAGACTCATCTGAACCGCCTACTTTTATTTAATTTTTTGGTTGTTGTGTGGGATTGCTTTTTTTTTTTTTTTTTTTGCTCTATTGTAAACATACTTCTGTTGTGTTTTTGTTCTGTTTTTCTCTGTCAAGCGTCTTTGAGCATTTGGAAAAGCACTGTATGAATTAAATGTGTTATTGTTATTATTATCATCATCATCATCTTGAGTTATAAATGTATTCCCTCAGTTTATTGTGTATATTTTGCATATAAACTATTCCAGGACTGACTTTCCCCAATCCCAATCCCTCAAACACTCACCTATCAACCTAACCAAGGGCATACGTCTAACATCTAGCACTTTTCTGTGTGTCTATTGTCCCGGGCATTCTTTACTCTAGAGAACCAGGGGCACGGGACTTTTAAAAAAGCGCACAGGGGGTTTTAACTCGGGGGGTGTGCTTAAGTGTGGGTGCACGGGGTCGGAGGGTGAGCCGGGTTAGGGGGTGAGCTCCAGAGGTGGTTCCAGGGGGGTCACTTGACCCCAACTTTTACCCAGAGAAGGTGACGTTATTCCAGGGTAAAGTTAGCCAATGTATGCCCTGGAAGTCATCTTCCTTCAAATCACCCTCATGTTCCCCAGTGTGTCCCTGTTGCTTCCGCTAACTCTGACCCAGAGTCCCATGTACTTGTATAGGGGCATTTCCCCAACCTTAACCCAGAGCAAGTGACCTCAAACCTGGGTAAAGTCAGACCATGTGTGCCCTGGAAGTCATCTTCTGCCAAATGACCGCTAAGTTCCCAAGTGTCCCTGGTACTTTGCTAGTGGCACCTCTTTGGCCAATGCAGTTGGAGAGGGTCATTTCCCCAACTTGTACCCAGAGAACGTGACCCCAAACCTGGGTACATTTAGACCATGTGTGCCCTGGAAGTCATCTTCCTTCAAATCATCCTCATGTTCCCCAGTGTCCCTGTTGCTTCCCCTAACACTGACTCAGAGCCCCATGCACTTTGATAGGGGCATTTCCCCAACCGTAACCCAGAGAAAGTGACCTCAAACCTGGGTAAGGTCAGACCATGTGTGCCCTGGAAGTCATCTTCCGCCAAATGGCCGCTAAGTTCCCAAGTGTCCCTGGTACTTTGCTAGTGGGACTTCTTTGTCCAATGCAGTTGGAGAGGGTCGTTTCCCCAACGTGTACCCAGAGAACGTGACCTTAAACCTGGGTAAAGTGTGACAAAGTATGCCCTGTAAGTCATCTTCCCCCAAATGACCGTTGACCTGAGCATCAGAGGATAGGGATCAAAGCATATAACCTTGAGATCACTGCATAGAATCAGAGCAAGATTTACCTCATTCATTCTTTATTAGAACCTGAGGATCAGATCATAGAACCTTGAGATCAAAGCCTAGAACCCCTGATGTCAGAGCATGCAACTTAGTCTTAGGAATGTGTCTCTTTCTTTTATTTTCACAAATGTACAAGGCTCAGCCAAACGGCAAAGCCTGTCAAAAATAGGTTCAACTCATTGGTGTTCCTCTCCACGGAAGTCTTTAGTAAAAGGCGAAAGACTTGTGCGTTTTGAAGAGAAACCAAAGTAAGTATTGCCCTCTTGTCAAGAGCAGCAGGTCATGTAGTCGTCCCAGTCAAATGTCTCACGGTGCTCCTCGGTTGATGTGCCGTGTTCAAAATAACAGGACGCAGCCCATTACCGTGGCCATTTTTTAAAGAGGGCACTCCCCCACATTTTAAAGAGAGCAACAGTGCCCATTGGACAGTTGTTGTCCCTTCCATTAGAGGGGCATCAGTAACAGGTACACAGGCCCTTTGTTTGACACATGTCCTGAAGACCGACAGCGACTGAGACTTGTATCGTTGATGACAGAATCAAAGTCAACAACAGACTGCTCCATTGGATTGGTGTTCTGTTGTCCACAAGGCATTTGAAGGGTGCACCGTTCCCAGCAATACTGCAATACCGGGTCAATGCGTGGAGTGAACGGAGCAAGCCCCTTTTTCATCTCCCAAGGCTAAAAATCTGCTTAATAAGATATCCTCATATAGAGGACATATCAGATATTAAACTGATAAGAACAGATACTACACTTGATCTTAGCCAAAAGGCCGAGAAGCGATGTGCACAAAGAGTTTGCCTCCTGACCCACCCTCCTGGGACCCTTCTCACTGGTCATGGTGCAGTTTTTTCACTTAGGCAGAGCAGTGGCAGCTGCTGAGCACACCCACCCCAGCCCTCCACGGTCGGGCACCTTAGTCTAGTTAAGTAAAGATGTATCTCTCTCTTTCTTTCTTTCTTTCTCTCTCTCTTTCTCTCTTTCTCTCTTTCTTTAGAACCTGAGGATCAGAGCATATCACCTTGAGATAGACTCATTTGAACCATCTTGACTTAGCAGTGTTTTGCCTCAGTTGATGTGTATATTCTTGCATATCAACTATTCCAGAATTGACTTTCCCAATCCCTCTTCCTCTACCTCAACCACTCGCCCATCAACACATAACCTCATGTCAATAGCAAACAAAAGTGTTAGAAGCTCAATTAGCAAAATGACTCATTCTCAGAAAAGTGCCTTGCCAAGGTCCTATTAGCTCGCGACGTTCAGAAAAGAAAAGAAAAGAAAAAAAAAAAAAAACGCAACAAGCCAAAGATAATCCACTCCATGGAAAAGCTCAGTTTCAAGTAGCCACGGTCCAATGACTTATATAAATACCCTATTGCAGGACTCCTGTTACCATAGTTTCGCCCGTAGCCAAGTGGTCTAAGCGCACGGAATTAGCTTAAACCGACCTAACCCAATGGTCAGTGGTTCGCATCCCGAAGGAGATTCATCTGAACCGCCTACTTTTATTTAATTTTTTGGTTGTTGTGTGGGATTGCTTTTTTTTTTTTTTTTTTTGCTCTATTGTAAACATACTTCTGTTGTGTTTTTGTTCTGTTTTTCTCTGTCAAGCGTCTTTGAGCATTTGGAAAAGCACTGTATGAATTAAATGTGTTATTGTTATTATTATCATCATCATCATCATCTTGAGTTATAAATGTATTCCCTCAGTTTATTGTGTATATTTTGCATATAAACTATTCCAGGACTGACTTTCCCCAATCCCAATCCCTCAAACACTCACCTATCAACCTAACCAAGGGCATACGTCTAACATCTAGCACTTTTCTGTGTGTCTATTGTCCCGGGCATTCTTTACTCTAGAGAACCAGGGGCACGGGACTTTTAAAAAAGCGCACAGGGGGTTTTGACTCGGGGGGTGTGCTTAAGTGTGGGTGCACGGGGTCGGAGGGTGAGCCGGGTTAGGGGGTGAGCTCCAGAGGTGGTTCCAGGGGGGTCACTTGACCCCAACTTTTACCCAGAGAAGGTGACGTTATTCCAGGGTAAAGTTAGCCAATGTATGCCCTGGAAGTCATCTTCCTTCAAATCACCCTCATGTTCCCCAGTGTGTCCCTGTTGCTTCCGCTAACTCTGACCCAGAGTCCCATGTACTTGTATAGGGGCATTTCCCCAACCTTAACCCAGAGCAAGTGACCTCAAACCTGGGTAAAGTCAGACCATGTGTGCCCTGGAAGTCATCTTCTGCCAAATGACCGCTAAGTTCCCAAGTGTCCCTGGTACTTTGCTAGTGGCACCTCTTTGGCCAATGCAGTTGGAGAGGGTCATTTCCCCAACTTGTACCCAGAGAACGTGACCCCAAACCTGGGTACATTTAGACCATGTGTGCCCTGGAAGTCATCTTCCTTCAAATCATCCTCATGTTCCCCAGTGTCCCTGTTGCTTCCCCTAACACTGACTCAGAGCCCCATGCACTTTGATAGGGGCATTTCCCCAACCGTAACCCAGAGAAAGTGACCTCAAACCTGGGTAAGGTCAGACCATGTGTGCCCTGGAAGTCATCTTCCGCCAAATGGCCGCTAAGTTCCCAAGTGTCCCTGGTACTTTGCTAGTGGGACTTCTTTGTCCAATGCAGTTGGAGAGGGTCGTTTCCCCAACGTGTACCCAGAGAACGTGACCTTAAACCTGGGTAAAGTGTGACAAAGTATGCCCTGTAAGTCATCTTCCCCCAAATGACCGTTGACCTGAGCATCAGAGGATAGGGATCAAAGCATATAACCTTGAGATCACTGCATAGAATCAGAGCAAGATTTACCTCATTCATTCTTTATTAGAACCTGAGGATCAGATCATAGAACCTTGAGATCAAAGCCTAGAACCCCTGATGTCAGAGCATGCAACTTAGTCTTAGGAATGTGTCTCTTTCTTTTATTTTCACAAATGTACAAGGCTCAGCCAAACGGCAAAGCCTGTCAAAAATAGGTTCAACTCATTGGTGTTCCTCTCCACGGAAGTCTTTAGTAAAAGGCGAAAGACTTGTGCGTTTTGAAGAGAAACCAAAGTAAGTATTGCCCTCTTGTCAAGAGCAGCAGGTCATGTAGTCGTCCCAGTCAAATGTCTCACGGTGCTCCTCGGTTGATGTGCCGTGTTCAAAATAACAGGACGCAGCCCATTACCGTGGCCATTTTTTAAAGAGGGCACTCCCCCACATTTTAAAGAGAGCAACAGTGCCCATTGGACAGTTGTTGTCCCTTCCATTAGAGGGGCATCAGTAACAGGTACACAGGCCCTTTGTTTGACACATGTCCTGAAGACCGACAGCGACTGAGACTTGTATCGTTGATGACAGAATCAAAGTCAACAACAGACTGCTCCATTGGATTGGTGTTCTGTTGTCCACAAGGCATTTGAAGGGTGCACCGTTCCCAGCAATACTGCAATACCGGGTCAATGCGTGGAGTGAACGGAGCAAGCCCCTTTTTCATCTCCCAAGGCTAAAAATCTGCTTAATAAGATATCCTCATATAGAGGACATATCAGATATTAAACTGATAAGAACAGATACTACACTTGATCTTAGCCAAAAGGCCGAGAAGCGATGTGCACAAAGAGTTTGCCTCCTGACCCACCCTCCTGGGACCCTTCTCACTGGTCATGGTGCAGTTTTTTCACTTAGGCAGAGCAGTGGCAGCTGCTGAGCACACCCACCCCAGCCCTCCACGGTCGGGCACCTTAGTCTAGTTAAGTAAAGATGTATCTCTCTCTTTCTTTCTTTCTTTCTCTCTCTCTTTCTCTCTTTCTCTCTTTCTTTAGAACCTGAGGATCAGAGCATATCACCTTGAGATAGACTCATTTGAACCATCTTGACTTAGCAGTGTTTTGCCTCAGTTGATGTGTATATTCTTGCATATCAACTATTCCAGAATTGACTTTCCCAATCCCTCTTCCTCTACCTCAACCACTCGCCCATCAACACATAACCTCATGTCAATAGCAAACAAAAGTGTTAGAAGCTCAATTAGCAAAATGACTCATTCTCAGAAAAGTGCCTTGCCAAGGTCCTATTAGCTCGCGACGTTCAGAAAAGAAAAGAAAAGAAAAAAAAAAAAAAACGCAACAAGCCAAAGATAATCCACTCCATGGAAAAGCTCAGTTTCAAGTAGCCACGGTCCAATGACTTATATAAATACCCTATTGCAGGACTCCTGTTACCATAGTTTCGCCCGTAGCCAAGTGGTCTAAGCGCACGGAATTAGCTTAAACCGACCTAACCCAATGGTCAGTGGTTCGCATCCCGAAGGAGATTCATCTGAACCGCCTACTTTTATTTAATTTTTTGGTTGTTGTGTGGGATTGCTTTTTTTTTTTTTTTTTTTGCTCTATTGTAAACATACTTCTGTTGTGTTTTTGTTCTGTTTTTCTCTGTCAAGCGTCTTTGAGCATTTGGAAAAGCACTGTATGAATTAAATGTGTTATTGTTATTATTATCATCATCATCATCATCTTGAGTTATAAATGTATTCCCTCAGTTTATTGTGTATATTTTGCATATAAACTATTCCAGGACTGACTTTCCCCAATCCCAATCCCTCAAACACTCACCTATCAACCTAACCAAGGGCATACGTCTAACATCTAGCACTTTTCTGTGTGTCTATTGTCCCGGGCATTCTTTACTCTAGAGAACCAGGGGCACGGGACTTTTAAAAAAGCGCACAGGGGGTTTTAACTCGGGGGGTGTGCTTAAGTGTGGGTGCACGGGGTCGGAGGGTGAGCCGGGTTAGGGGGTGAGCTCCAGAGGTGGTTCCAGGGGGGTCACTTGACCCCAACTTTTACCCAGAGAAGGTGACGTTATTCCAGGGTAAAGTTAGCCAATGTATGCCCTGGAAGTCATCTTCCTTCAAATCACCCTCATGTTCCCCAGTGTGTCCCTGTTGCTTCCGCTAACTCTGACCCAGAGTCCCATGTACTTGTATAGGGGCATTTCCCCAACCTTAACCCAGAGCAAGTGACCTCAAACCTGGGTAAAGTCAGACCATGTGTGCCCTGGAAGTCATCTTCTGCCAAATGACCGCTAAGTTCCCAAGTGTCCCTGGTACTTTGCTAGTGGCACCTCTTTGGCCAATGCAGTTGGAGAGGGTCATTTCCCCAACTTGTACCCAGAGAACGTGACCCCAAACCTGGGTACATTTAGACCATGTGTGCCCTGGAAGTCATCTTCCTTCAAATCATCCTCATGTTCCCCAGTGTCCCTGTTGCTTCCCCTAACACTGACTCAGAGCCCCATGCACTTTGATAGGGGCATTTCCCCAACCGTAACCCAGAGAAAGTGACCTCAAACCTGGGTAAGGTCAGACCATGTGTGCCCTGGAAGTCATCTTCCGCCAAATGGCCGCTAAGTTCCCAAGTGTCCCTGGTACTTTGCTAGTGGGACTTCTTTGTCCAATGCAGTTGGAGAGGGTCGTTTCCCCAACGTGTACCCAGAGAACGTGACCTTAAACCTGGGTAAAGTGTGACAAAGTATGCCCTGTAAGTCATCTTCCCCCAAATGACCGTTGACCTGAGCATCAGAGGATAGGGATCAAAGCATATAACCTTGAGATCACTGCATAGAATCAGAGCAAGATTTACCTCATTCATTCTTTATTAGAACCTGAGGATCAGATCATAGAACCTTGAGATCAAAGCCTAGAACCCCTGATGTCAGAGCATGCAACTTAGTCTTAGGAATGTGTCTCTTTCTTTTATTTTCACAAATGTACAAGGCTCAGCCAAACGGCAAAGCCTGTCAAAAATAGGTTCAACTCATTGGTGTTCCTCTCCACGGAAGTCTTTAGTAAAAGGCGAAAGACTTGTGCGTTTTGAAGAGAAACCAAAGTAAGTATTGCCCTCTTGTCAAGAGCAGCAGGTCATGTAGTCGTCCCAGTCAAATGTCTCACGGTGCTCCTCGGTTGATGTGCCGTGTTCAAAATAACAGGACGCAGCCCATTACCGTGGCCATTTTTTAAAGAGGGCACTCCCCCACATTTTAAAGAGAGCAACAGTGCCCATTGGACAGTTGTTGTCCCTTCCATTAGAGGGGCATCAGTAACAGGTACACAGGCCCTTTGTTTGACACATGTCCTGAAGACCGACAGCGACTGAGACTTGTATCGTTGATGACAGAATCAAAGTCAACAACAGACTGCTCCATTGGATTGGTGTTCTGTTGTCCACAAGGCATTTGAAGGGTGCACCGTTCCCAGCAATACTGCAATACCGGGTCAATGCGTGGAGTGAACGGAGCAAGCCCCTTTTTCATCTCCCAAGGCTAAAAATCTGCTTAATAAGATATCCTCATATAGAGGACATATCAGATATTAAACTGATAAGAACAGATACTACACTTGATCTTAGCCAAAAGGCCGAGAAGCGATGTGCACAAAGAGTTTGCCTCCTGACCCACCCTCCTGGGACCCTTCTCACTGGTCATGGTGCAGTTTTTTCACTTAGGCAGAGCAGTGGCAGCTGCTGAGCACACCCACCCCAGCCCTCCACGGTCGGGCACCTTAGTCTAGTTAAGTAAAGATGTATCTCTCTCTTTCTTTCTTTCTTTCTTTCTTTCTTTCTTTCTTTCTCTCTCTCTTTCTCTCTTTCTCTCTTTCTCTCTTTCTCTCTTTCTTTAGAACCTGAGGATCAGAGCATATCACCTTGAGATAGACTCATTTGAACCATCTTGACTTAGCAGTGTTTTGCCTCAGTTGATGTGTATATTCTTGCATATCAACTATTCCAGAATTGACTTTCCCAATCCCTCTTCCTCTACCTCAACCACTCGCCCATCAACACATAACCTCATGTCAATAGCAAACAAAAGTGTTAGAAGCTCAATTAGCAAAATGACTCATTCTCAGAAAAGTGCCTTGCCAAGGTCCTATTAGCTCGCGACGTTCAGAAAAGAAAAGAAAAGAAAAAAAAAAAAAACGCAACAAGCCAAAGATAATCCACTCCATGGAAAAGCCCAGTTTCAAGTAGCCACGGTCCAATGACTTATGTAAATACCCTATTGCAGGACTCCCGTTACCATAGTTTCGCCCGTAGCCAAGTGGTCTAAGCGCACGGAATTAGCTTAAACCGACCTAACCCAATGGTCAGTGGTTCGCATCCCGAAGGAGATTCATCTGAACCGCCTACTTTTATTTAATTTTTTGGTTGTTGTGTGGGATTGCTTTTTTTTTTTTTTTTTTTGCTCTATTGTAAACATACTTCTGTTGTGTTTTTGTTCTGTTTTTCTCTGTCAAGCGTCTTTGAGCATTTGGAAAAGCACTGTATGAATTAAATGTGTTATTGTTATTATTATCATCATCATCATCATCTTGAGTTATAAATGTATTCCCTCAGTTTATTGTGTATATTTTGCATATAAACTATTCCAGGACTGACTTTCCCCAATCCCAATCCCTCAAACACTCACCTATCAACCTAACCAAGGGCATACGTCTAACATCTAGCACTTTTCTGTGTGTCTATTGTCCCGGGCATTCTTTACTCTAGAGAACCAGGGGCACGGGACTTTTAAAAAAGCGCACAGGGGGTTTTAACTCGGGGGGTGTGCTTAAGTGTGGGTGCACGGGGTCGGAGGGTGAGCCGGGTTAGGGGGTGAGCTCCAGAGGTGGTTCCAGGGGGGTCACTTGACCCCAACTTTTACCCAGAGAAGGTGACGTTATTCCAGGGTAAAGTTAGCCAATGTATGCCCTGGAAGTCATCTTCCTTCAAATCACCCTCATGTTCCCCAGTGTGTCCCTGTTGCTTCCGCTAACTCTGACCCAGAGTCCCATGTACTTGTATAGGGGCATTTCCCCAACCTTAACCCAGAGCAAGTGACCTCAAACCTGGGTAAAGTCAGACCATGTGTGCCCTGGAAGTCATCTTCTGCCAAATGACCGCTAAGTTCCCAAGTGTCCCTGGTACTTTGCTAGTGGCACCTCTTTGGCCAATGCAGTTGGAGAGGGTCATTTCCCCAACTTGTACCCAGAGAACGTGACCCCAAACCTGGGTACATTTAGACCATGTGTGCCCTGGAAGTCATCTTCCTTCAAATCATCCTCATGTTCCCCAGTGTCCCTGTTGCTTCCCCTAACACTGACTCAGAGCCCCATGCACTTTGATAGGGGCATTTCCCCAACCGTAACCCAGAGAAAGTGACCTCAAACCTGGGTAAGGTCAGACCATGTGTGCCCTGGAAGTCATCTTCCGCCAAATGGCCGCTAAGTTCCCAAGTGTCCCTGGTACTTTGCTAGTGGGACTTCTTTGTCCAATGCAGTTGGAGAGGGTCGTTTCCCCAACGTGTACCCAGAGAACGTGACCTTAAACCTGGGTAAAGTGTGACAAAGTATGCCCTGTAAGTCATCTTCCCCCAAATGACCGTTGACCTGAGCATCAGAGGATAGGGATCAAAGCATATAACCTTGAGATCACTGCATAGAATCAGAGCAAGATTTACCTCATTCATTCTTTATTAGAACCTGAGGATCAGATCATAGAACCTTGAGATCAAAGCCTAGAACCCCTGATGTCAGAGCATGCAACTTAGTCTTAGGAATGTGTCTCTTTCTTTTATTTTCACAAATGTACAAGGCTCAGCCAAACGGCAAAGCCTGTCAAAAATAGGTTCAACTCATTGGTGTTCCTCTCCACGGAAGTCTTTAGTAAAAGGCGAAAGACTTGTGCGTTTTGAAGAGAAACCAAAGTAAGTATTGCCCTCTTGTCAAGAGCAGCAGGTCATGTAGTCGTCCCAGTCAAATGTCTCACGGTGCTCCTCGGTTGATGTGCCGTGTTCAAAATAACAGGACGCAGCCCATTACCGTGGCCATTTTTTAAAGAGGGCACTCCCCCACATTTTAAAGAGAGCAACAGTGCCCATTGGACAGTTGTTGTCCCTTCCATTAGAGGGGCATCAGTAACAGGTACACAGGCCCTTTGTTTGACACATGTCCTGAAGACCGACAGCGACTGAGACTTGTATCGTTGATGACAGAATCAAAGTCAACAACAGACTGCTCTATTGGATTGGTGTTCTGTTGTCCACAAGGCATTTGAAGGGTGCACCGTTCCCAGCAATACTGCAATACCGGGTCAATGCGTGGAGTGAACGGAGCAAGCCCCTTTTTCATCTCCCAAGGCTAAAAATCTGCTTAATAAGATATCCTCATATAGAGGACATATCAGATATTAAACTGATAAGAACAGATACTACACTTGATCTTAGCCAAAAGGCCGAGAAGCGATGTGCACAAAGAGTTTGCCTCCTGACCCACCCTCCTGGGACCCTTCTCACTGGTCATGGTGCAGTTTTTTCACTTAGGCAGAGCAGTGGCAGCTGCTGAGCACACCCACCCCAGCCCTCCACGGTCGGGCACCTTAGTCTAGTTAAGTAAAGATGTATCTCTCTCTCTCTTTCTTTCTTTCTTTCTTTCTTTCTCTCTCTCTTTCTCTCTTTCTCTCTTTCTTTAGAACCTGAGGATCAGAGCATATCACCTTGAGATAGACTCATTTGAACCATCTTGACTTAGCAGTGTTTTGCCTCAGTTGATGTGTATATTCTTGCATATCAACTATTCCAGAATTGACTTTCCCAATCCCTCTTCCTCTACCTCAACCACTCGCCCATCAACACATAACCTCATGTCAATAGCAAACAAAAGTGTTAGAAGCTCAATTAGCAAAATGACTCATTCTCAGAAAAGTGCCTTGCCAAGGTCCTATTAGCTCGCGACGTTCAGAAAAGAAAAGAAAAGAAAAAAAAAAAAAACGCAACAAGCCAAAGATAATCCACTCCATGGAAAAGCCCAGTTTCAAGTAGCCACGGTCCAATGACTTATATAAATACCCTATTGCAGGACTCCTGTTACCATAGTTTCGCCCGTAGCCAAGTGGTCTAAGCGCACGGAATTAGCTTAAACCGACCTAACCCAATGGTCAGTGGTTCGCATCCCGAAGGAGATTCATCTGAACCGCCTACTTTTATTGTGTGGGAGATTCATCTGAACCGCCTACTTTTATTTAATTGTTGTGTGGGATTGCTTTTTTTTTTTTTTTTGCACTATTGTAAACATACTTCTGTTGTGTTTTTGTTCTGTTTTTCTCTGTCAAGCGTCTTTGAGCATTTGGAAAAGCACTGTATGAATTAAATGTGTTATTGTTATTATTATCATCATCATCATCTTGAGTTATAAATGTATTCCCTCAGTTTATTGTGTATATTTTGCATATAAACTATTCCAGGACTGACTTTCCCCAATCCCAATCCCTCAAACACTCACCTATCAACCTAACCAAGGGCATACGTCTAACATCTAGCACTTTTCTGTGTGTCTATTGTCCCGGGCATTCTTTACTCTAGAGAACCAGGGGCACGGGACTTTTAAAAAAGCGCACAGGGGGTTTTAACTCGGGGGGTGTGCTTAAGTGTGGGTGCACGGGGTCGGAGGGTGAGCCGGGTTAGGGGGTGAGCTCCAGAGGTGGTTCCAGGGGGGTCACTTGACCCCAACTTTTACCCAGAGAAGGTGACGTTGTTCCAGGGTAAAGTTAGCCAATGTATGCCCTGGAAGTCATCTTCCTTCAAATCACCCTCATGTTCCCCAGTGTGTCCCTGTTGCTTCCGCTAACTCTGACCCAGAGTCCCATGTACTTGTATAGGGGCATTTCCCCAACCTTAACCCAGAGAAAGTGACCTCAAACCTGGGTAAAGTCAGACCATGTGTGCCCTGGAAGTCATCTTCTGCCAAATGACCGCTAAGTTCCCAAGTGTCCCTGGTACTTTGCTAGTGGGACTTCTTTGTCCAATGCAGTTGGAGGGGGTAATTTCCCCAACTTGTACCCAGAGAACGTGACCCCCGAACCTGGGTACATTTAGACCATGTGTGCCCTGGAAGTCATCTTCCTTCAAATCATCCTCATGTTCCCCAGTGTCCCTGTTGCTTCCCCTAACACTGACTCAGAGCCCCATGCACTTTGATAGGGGCATTTCCCCAACCTTAACCCAGAGAAAGTGACCTCAAACCTGGGTAAGGTCAGACCATGTGTGCCCTGGAAGTCATCTTCCGCCAAATGGCCGCTAAGTTCCCAAGTGTCCCTGGTACTTTGCTAGTGGGTCTTCTTTGTCCAATGCAGTTGGAGAGGGTCGTTTCCCCAACGTGTACCCAGAGAACGTGACCTTAAACCTGGGTAAAGTGTGACAAAGTATGCCCTGTAAGTCATCTTCCCCCAAATGACCGTTGACCTGAGCATCAGAGGATAGGGATCAAAGCATATAACCTTGAGATCACTGCATAGAATCAGAGCAAGATTTACCTCATTCATTCTTTATTAGAACCTGAGGATCAGATCATAGAACCTTGAGATCAAAGCCTAGAACCCCTGATGTCAGAGCATGCAACTTAGTCTTAGGAATGTGTCTCTTTCTTTTATTTTCACAAATGTACAAGGCTCAGCCAAACGGCAAAGCCTGTCAAAAATAGGTTCAACTCATTGGTGTTCCTCTCCACGGAAGTCTTTAGTAAAAGGCGAAAGACTTGTGCGTTTTGAAGAGAAACCAAAGTAAGTATTGCCCTCTTGTCAAGAGCAGCAGGTCATGTAGTCGTCCCAGTCAAATGTCTCACGGTGCTCCTCGGTTGATGTGCCGTGTTCAAAATAACAGGACGCAGCCCATTACCGTGGCCATTTTTTAAAGAGGGCACTCCCCCACATTTTAAAGAGAGCAACAGTGCCCATTGGACAGTTGTTGTCCCTTCCATTAGAGGGGCATCAGTAACAGGTACACAGGCCCTTTGTTTGACACATGTCCTGAAGACCGACAGCGACTGAGACTTGTATCGTTGATGACAGAATCAAAGTCAACAACAGACTGCTCTATTGGATTGGTGTTCTGTTGTCCACAAGGCATTTGAAGGGTGCACCGTTCCCAGCAATACTGCAATACCGGGTCAATGCGTGGAGTGAACGGAGCAAGCCCCTTTTTCATCTCCCAAGGCTAAAAATCTGCTTAATAAGATATCCTCATATAGAGGACATATCAGATATTAAACTGATAAGAACAGATACTACACTTGATCTTAGCCAAAAGGCCGAGAAGCGATGTGCACAAAGAGTTTGCCTCCTGACCCACCCTCCTGGGACCCTTCTCACTGGTCATGGTGCAGTTTTTTCACTTAGGCAGAGCAGTGGCAGCTGCTGAGCACACCCACCCCAGCCCTCCACGGTCGGGCACCTTAGTCTAGTTAAGTAAAGATGTATCTATCTCTCTCTTTCTTTCTTTCTTTCTTTCTTTCTCTCTCTCTTTCTCTCTTTCTCTCTTTCTTTAGAACCTGAGGATCAGAGCATATCACCTTGAGATAGACTCATTTGAACCATCTTGACTTAGCAGTGTTTTGCCTCAGTTGATGTGTATATTCTTGCATATCAACTATTCCAGAATTGACTTTCCCAATCCCTCTTCCTCTACCTCAACCACTCGCCCATCAACACATAACCTCATGTCAATAGCAAACAAAAGTGTTAGAAGCTCAATTAGCAAAATGACTCATTCTCAGAAAAGTGCCTTGCCAAGGTCCTATTAGCTCGCGACGTTCAGAAAAGAAAAGAAAAGAAAAAAAAAAAAAACGCAACAAGCCAAAGATAATCCACTCCATGGAAAAGCCCAGTTTCAAGTAGCCACGGTCCAATGACTTATATAAATACCCTATTGCAGGACTCCTGTTACCATAGTTTCGCCCGTAGCCAAGTGGTCTAAGCGCACGGAATTAGCTTAAACCGACCTAACCCAATGGTCAGTGGTTCGCATCCCGAAGGAGATTCATCTGAACCGCCTACTTTTATTGTGTGGGAGATTCATCTGAACCGCCTACTTTTATTTAATTGTTGTGTGGGATTGCTTTTTTTTTTTTTTTTTTGCACTATTGTAAACATACTTCTGTTGTGTTTTTGTTCTGTTTTTCTCTGTCAAGCGTCTTTGAGCATTTGGAAAAGCACTGTATGAATTAAATGTGTTATTGTTATTATTATCATCATCATCATCATCTTGAGTTATAAATGTATTCCCTCAGTTTATTGTGTATATTTTGCATATAAACTATTCCAGGACTGACTTTCCCCAATCCCAATCCCTCAAACACTCACCTATCAACCTAACCAAGGGCATACGTCTAACATCTAGCACTTTTCTGTGTGTCTATTGTCCCGGGCATTCTTTACTCTAGAGAACCAGGGGCACGGGACTTTTAAAAAAGCGCACAGGGGGTTTTAACTCGGGGGGTGTGCTTAAGTGTGGGTGCACGGGGTCGGAGGGTGAGCCGGGTTAGGGGGTGAGCTCCAGAGGTGGTTCCAGGGGGGTCACTTGACCCCAACTTTTACCCAGAGAAGGTGACGTTATTCCAGGGTAAAGTTAGCCAATGTATGCCCTGGAAGTCATCTTCCTTCAAATCACCCTCATGTTCCCCAGTGTGTCCCTGTTGCTTCCGCTAACTCTGACCCAGAGTCCCATGTACTTGTATAGGGGCATTTCCCCAACCTTAACCCAGAGCAAGTGACCTCAAACCTGGGTAAAGTCAGACCATGTGTGCCCTGGAAGTCATCTTCTGCCAAATGACCGCTAAGTTCCCAAGTGTCCCTGGTACTTTGCTAGTGGCACCTCTTTGGCCAATGCAGTTGGAGAGGGTCATTTCCCCAACTTGTACCCAGAGAACGTGACCCCAAACCTGGGTACATTTAGACCATGTGTGCCCTGGAAGTCATCTTCCTTCAAATCATCCTCATGTTCCCCAGTGTCCCTGTTGCTTCCCCTAACACTGACTCAGAGCCCCATGCACTTTGATAGGGGCATTTCCCCAACCGTAACCCAGAGAAAGTGACCTCAAACCTGGGTAAGGTCAGACCATGTGTGCCCTGGAAGTCATCTTCCGCCAAATGGCCGCTAAGTTCCCAAGTGTCCCTGGTACTTTGCTAGTGGGACTTCTTTGTCCAATGCAGTTGGAGAGGGTCGTTTCCCCAACGTGTACCCAGAGAACGTGACCTTAAACCTGGGTAAAGTGTGACAAAGTATGCCCTGTAAGTCATCTTCCCCCAAATGACCGTTGACCTGAGCATCAGAGGATAGGGATCAAAGCATATAACCTTGAGATCACTGCATAGAATCAGAGCAAGATTTACCTCATTCATTCTTTATTAGAACCTGAGGATCAGATCATAGAACCTTGAGATCAAAGCCTAGAACCCCTGATGTCAGAGCATGCAACTTAGTCTTAGGAATGTGTCTCTTTCTTTTATTTTCACAAATGTACAAGGCTCAGCCAAACGGCAAAGCCTGTCAAAAATAGGTTCAACTCATTGGTGTTCCTCTCCACGGAAGTCTTTAGTAAAAGGCGAAAGACTTGTGCGTTTTGAAGAGAAACCAAAGTAAGTATTGCCCTCTTGTCAAGAGCAGCAGGTCATGTAGTCGTCCCAGTCAAATGTCTCACGGTGCTCCTCGGTTGATGTGCCGTGTTCAAAATAACAGGACGCAGCCCATTACCGTGGCCATTTTTTAAAGAGGGCACTCCCCCACATTTTAAAGAGAGCAACAGTGCCCATTAGACAGTTGTTGTCCCTTCCATTAGAGGGGCATCAGTAACAGGTACACAGGCCCTTTGTTTGACACATGTCCTGAAGACCGACAGCGACTGAGACTTGTATCGTTGATGACAGAATCAAAGTCAACAACAGACTGCTCCATTGGATTGGTGTTCTGTTGTCCACAAGGCATTTGAAGGGTGCACCGTTCCCAGCAATACTGCAATACCGGGTCAATGCGTGGAGTGAACGGAGCAAGCCCCTTTTTCATCTCCCAAGGCTAAAAATCTGCTTAATAAGGTATCCTCATATAGAGGACATATCAGATATTAAACTGATAAGAACAGATACTACACTTGATCTTAGCCAAAAGGCCGAGAAGCGATGTGCACAAAGAGTTTGCCTCCTGACCCACCCTCCTGGGACCCTTCTCACTGGTCATGGTGCAGTTTTTTCACTTAGGCAGAGCAGTGGCAGCTGCTGAGCACACCCACCCCAGCCCTCCACGGTCGGGCACCTTAGTCTAGTTAAGTAAAGATGTATCTCTCTCTTTCTTTCTTTCTTTCTTTCTTTCTCTCTCTCTTTCTCTCTTTCTCTCTTTCTTTAGAACCTGAGGATCAGAGCATATCACCTTGAGATAGACTCATTTGAACCATCTTGACTTAGCAGTGTTTTGCCTCAGTTGATGTGTATATTCTTGCATATCAACTATTCCAGAATTGACTTTCCCAATCCCTCTTCCTCTACCTCAACCACTCGCCCATCAACACATAACCTCATGTCAATAGCAAACAAAAGTGTTAGAAGCTCAATTAGCAAAATGACTCATTCTCAGAAAAGTGCCTTGCCAAGGTCCTATTAGCTCGCGACGTTCAGAAAAGAAAAGAAAAGAAAAAAAAAAAAAACGCAACAAGCCAAAGATAATCCACTCCATGGAAAAGCTCAGTTTCAAGTAGCCACGGTCCAATGACTTATATAAATACCCTATTGCAGGACTCCCGTTACCATAGTTTCGCCCGTAGCCAAGTGGTCTAAGCGCACGGAATTAGCTTAAACCGACCTAACCCAATGGTCAGTGGTTCGCATCCCGAAGGAGATTCATCTGAACCGCCTACTTTTATTTAATTTTTTGGTTGTTGTGTGGGATTGCTTTTTTTTTTTTTTTTTTTTGCTCTATTGTAAACATACTTCTGTTGTGTTTTTGTTCTGTTTTTCTCTGTCAAGCGTCTTTGAGCATTTGGAAAAGCACTGTATGAATTAAATGTGTTATTGTTATTATTATCATCATCATCATCATCTTGAGTTATAAATGTATTCCCTCAGTTTATTGTGTATATTTTGCATATAAACTATTCCAGGACTGACTTTCCCCAATCCCAATCCCTCAAACACTCACCTATCAACCTAACCAAGGGCATACGTCTAACATCTAGCACTTTTCTGTGTGTCTATTGTCCCGGGCATTCTTTACTCTAGAGAACCAGGGGCACGGGACTTTTAAAAAAGCGCACAGGGGGTTTTAACTCGGGGGGTGTGCTTAAGTGTGGGTGCACGGGGTCGGAGGGTGAGCCGGGTTAGGGGGTGAGCTCCAGAGGTGGTTCCAGGGGGGTCACTTGACCCCAACTTTTACCCAGAGAAGGTGACGTTATTCCAGGGTAAAGTTAGCCAATGTATGCCCTGGAAGTCATCTTCCTTCAAATCACCCTCATGTTCCCCAGTGTGTCCCTGTTGCTTCCGCTAACTCTGACCCAGAGTCCCATGTACTTGTATAGGGGCATTTCCCCAACCTTAACCCAGAGCAAGTGACCTCAAACCTGGGTAAAGTCAGACCATGTGTGCCCTGGAAGTCATCTTCTGCCAAATGACCGCTAAGTTCCCAAGTGTCCCTGGTACTTTGCTAGTGGCACCTCTTTGGCCAATGCAGTTGGAGAGGGTCATTTCCCCAACTTGTACCCAGAGAACGTGACCCCAAACCTGGGTACATTTAGACCATGTGTGCCCTGGAAGTCATCTTCCTTCAAATCATCCTCATGTTCCCCAGTGTCCCTGTTGCTTCCCCTAACACTGACTCAGAGCCCCATGCACTTTGATAGGGGCATTTCCCCAACCGTAACCCAGAGAAAGTGACCTCAAACCTGGGTAAGGTCAGACCATGTGTGCCCTGGAAGTCATCTTCCGCCAAATGGCCGCTAAGTTCCCAAGTGTCCCTGGTACTTTGCTAGTGGGACTTCTTTGTCCAATGCAGTTGGAGAGGGTCGTTTCCCCAACGTGTACCCAGAGAACGTGACCTTAAACCTGGGTAAAGTGTGACAAAGTATGCCCTGTAAGTCATCTTCCCCCAAATGACCGTTGACCTGAGCATCAGAGGATAGGGATCAAAGCATATAACCTTGAGATCACTGCATAGAATCAGAGCAAGATTTACCTCATTCATTCTTTATTAGAACCTGAGGATCAGATCATAGAACCTTGAGATCAAAGCCTAGAACCCCTGATGTCAGAGCATGCAACTTAGTCTTAGGAATGTGTCTCTTTCTTTTATTTTCACAAATGTACAAGGCTCAGCCAAACGGCAAAGCCTGTCAAAAATAGGTTCAACTCATTGGTGTTCCTCTCCACGGAAGTCTTTAGTAAAAGGCGAAAGACTTGTGCGTTTTGAAGAGAAACCAAAGTAAGTATTGCCCTCTTGTCAAGAGCAGCAGGTCATGTAGTCGTCCCAGTCAAATGTCTCACGGTGCTCCTCGGTTGATGTGCCGTGTTCAAAATAACAGGACGCAGCCCATTACCGTGGCCATTTTTTAAAGAGGGCACTCCCCCACATTTTAAAGAGAGCAACAGTGCCCATTGGACAGTTGTTGTCCCTTCCATTAGAGGGGCATCAGTAACAGGTACACAGGCCCTTTGTTTGACACATGTCCTGAAGACCGACAGCGACTGAGACTTGTATCGTTGATGACAGAATCAAAGTCAACTACAGACTGCTCCATTGGATTGGTGTTCTGTTGTCCACAAGGCATTTGAAGGGTGCACCGATCCCAGCAATACTGCAATACCGGGTCAATGCATGGAGTGAACGGAGCAAGCCCCTTTTTCATCTCCCAAGGCTAAAAATCTGCTTAATAAGATATCCTCATATAGAGGACATATCAGATATTAAACTGATAAGAACAGATACTACACTTGATCTTAGCCAAAAGGCCGAGAAGCGATGTGCACAAAGAGTTTGCCTCCTGACCCACCCTCCTGGGACCCTTCTCACTGGTCATGGTGCAGTTTTTTCACTTAGGCAGAGCAGTGGCAGCTGCTGAGCACACCCACCCCAGCCCTCCACGGTCGGGCACCTTAGTCTAGTTAAGTAAAGATGTATCTCTCTCTTTCTTTCTTTCTTTCTTTCTTTCTTTCTCTCTCTCTTTCTCTCTTTCTCTCTTTCTCTCTTTCTTTAGAACCTGAGGATCAGAGCATATCACCTTGAGATAGACTCATTTGAACCATCTTGACTTAGCAGTGTTTTGCCTCAGTTGATGTGTATATTCTTGCATATCAACTATTCCAGAATTGACTTTCCCAATCCCTCTTCCTCTACCTCAACCACTCGCCCATCAACACATAACCTCATGTCAATAGCAAACAAAAGTGTTAGAAGCTCAATTAGCAAAATGACTCATTCTCAGAAAAGTGCCTTGCCAAGGTCCTATTAGCTCGCGACGTTCAGAAAAGAAAAGAAAAGAAAAAAAAAAAAAACGCAACAAGCCAAAGATAATCCACTCCATGGAAAAGCCCAGTTTCAAGTAGCCACGGTCCAATGACTTATATAAATACCCTATTGCAGGACTCCCGTTACCATAGTTTCGCCCGTAGCCAAGTGGTCTAAGCGCATGGAATTAGCTTAAACCGACCTAACCCAATGGTCAGTGGTTCGCATCCCGAAGGAGATTCATCTGAACCGCCTACTTTTATTTAATTTTTTGGTTGTTGTGTGGGATTGCTTTTTTTTTTTTTTTTTTTGCTCTATTGTAAACATACTTCTGTTGTGTTTTTGTTCTGTTTTTCTCTGTCAAGCGTCTTTGAGCATTTGGAAAAGCACTGTATGAATTAAATGTGTTATTGTTATTATTATCATCATCATCATCATCTTGAGTTATAAATGTATTCCCTCAGTTTATTGTGTATATTTTGCATATAAACTATTCCAGGACTGACTTTCCCCAATCCCAATCCCTCAAACACTCACCTATCAACCTAACCAAGGGCATACGTCTAACATCTAGCACTTTTCTGTGTGTCTATTGTCCCGGGCATTCTTTACTCTAGAGAACCAGGGGCACGGGACTTTTAAAAAAGCGCACAGGGGGTTTTAACTCGGGGGGTGTGCTTAAGTGTGGGTGCACGGGGTCGGAGGGTGAGCCGGGTTAGGGGGTGAGCTCCAGAGGTGGTTCCAGGGGGGTCACTTGACCCCAACTTTTACCCAGAGAAGGTGACGTTATTCCAGGGTAAAGTTAGCCAATGTATGCCCTGGAAGTCATCTTCCTTCAAATCACCCTCATGTTCCCCAGTGTGTCCCTGTTGCTTCCGCTAACTCTGACCCAGAGTCCCATGTACTTGTATAGGGGCATTTCCCCAACCTTAACCCAGAGCAAGTGACCTCAAACCTGGGTAAAGTCAGACCATGTGTGCCCTGGAAGTCATCTTCTGCCAAATGACCGCTAAGTTCCCAAGTGTCCCTGGTACTTTGCTAGTGGCACCTCTTTGGCCAATGCAGTTGGAGAGGGTCATTTCCCCAACTTGTACCCAGAGAACGTGACCCCAAACCTGGGTACATTTAGACCATGTGTGCCCTGGAAGTCATCTTCCTTCAAATCATCCTCATGTTCCCCAGTGTCCCTGTTGCTTCCCCTAACACTGACTCAGAGCCCCATGCACTTTGATAGGGGCATTTCCCCAACCGTAACCCAGAGAAAGTGACCTCAAACCTGGGTAAAGTCAGACCATGTGTGCCCTGGAAGTCATCTTCCGCCAAATGGCCGCTAAGTTCCCAAGTGTCCCTGGTACTTTGCTAGTGGGACTTCTTTGTCCAATGCAGTTGGAGAGGGTCGTTTCCCCAACGTGTACCCAGAGAACGTGACCTTAAACCTGGGTAAAGTGTGACAAAGTATGCCCTGTAAGTCATCTTCCCCCAAATGACCGTTGACCTGAGCATCAGAGGATAGGGATCAAAGCATATAACCTTGAGATCACTGCATAGAATCAGAGCAAGATTTACCTCATTCATTCTTTATTAGAACCTGAGGATCAGATCATAGAACCTTGAGATCAAAGCCTAGAACCCCTGATGTCAGAGCATGCAACTTAGTCTTAGGAATGTGTCTCTTTCTTTTATTTTCACAAATGTACAAGGCTCAGCCAAACGGCAAAGCCTGTCAAAAATAGGTTCAACTCATTGGTGTTCCTCTCCACGGAAGTCTTTAGTAAAAGGCGAAAGACTTGTGCGTTTTGAAGAGAAACCAAAGTAAGTATTGCCCTCTTGTCAAGAGCAGCAGGTCATGTAGTCGTCCCAGTCAAATGTCTCACGGTGCTCCTCGGTTGATGTGCCGTGTTCAAAATAACAGGACGCAGCCCATTACCGTGGCCATTTTTTAAAGAGGGCACTCCCCCACATTTTAAAGAGAGCAACAGTGCCCATTGGACAGTTGTTGTCCCTTCCATTAGAGGGGCATCAGTAACAGGTACACAGGCCCTTTGTTTGACACATGTCCTGAAGACCGACAGCGACTGAGACTTGTATCGTTGATGACAGAATCAAAGTCAACTACAGACTGCTCCATTGGATTGGTGTTCTGTTGTCCACAAGGCATTTGAAGGGTGCACCGATCCCAGCAATACTGCAATACCGGGTCAATGCATGGAGTGAACGGAGCAAGCCCCTTTTTCATCTCCCAAGGCTAAAAATCTGCTTAATAAGATATCCTCATATAGAGGACATATCAGATATTAAACTGATAAGAACAGATACTACACTTGATCTTAGCCAAAAGGCCGAGAAGCGATGTGCACAAAGAGTTTGCCTCCTGACCCACCCTCCTGGGACCCTTCTCACTGGTCATGGTGCAGTTTTTTCACTTAGGCAGAGCAGTGGCAGCTGCTGAGCACACCCACCCCAGCCCTCCACGGTCGGGCACCTTAGTCTAGTTAAGTAAAGATGTATCTCTCTCTCTCTTTCTTTCTTTCTTTCTTTCTTTCTCTCTCTCTTTCTCTCTTTCTTTAGAACCTGAGGATCAGAGCATATCACCTTGAGATAGACTCATTTGAACCATCTTGACTTAGCAGTGTTTTGCCTCAGTTGATGTGTATATTCTTGCATATCAACTATTCCAGAATTGACTTTCCCAATCCCTCTTCCTCTACCTCAACCACTCGCCCATCAACACATAACCTCATGTCAATAGCAAACAAAAGTGTTAGAAGCTCAATTAGCAAAATGACTCATTCTCAGAAAAGTGCCTTGCCAAGGTCCTATTAGCTCGCGACGTTCAGAAAAGAAAAGAAAAGAAAAAAAAAAAAAACGCAACAAGCCAAAGATAATCCACTCCATGGAAAAGCCCAGTTTCAAGTAGCCACGGTCCAATGACTTATATAAATACCCTATTGCAGGACTCCTGTTACCATAGTTTCGCCCGTAGCCAAGTGGTCTAAGCGCACGGAATTAGCTTAAACCGACCTAACCCAATGGTCAGTGGTTCGCATCCCGAAGGAGATTCATCTGAACCGCCTACTTTTATTGTGTGGGAGATTCATCTGAACCGCCTACTTTTATTTAATTGTTGTGTGGGATTGCTTTTTTTTTTTTTTTTTTTCACTATTGTAAACATACTTCTGTTGTGTTTTTGTTCTGTTTTTCTCTGTCAAGCGTCTTTGAGCATTTGGAAAAGCACTGTATGAATTAAATGTGTTATTGTTATTATTATCATCATCATCATCTTGAGTTATAAATGTATTCCCTCAGTTTATTGTGTATATTTTGCATATAAACTATTCCAGGACTGACTTTCCCCAATCCCAATCCCTCAAACACTCACCTATCAACCTAACCAAGGGCATACGTCTAACATCTAGCACTTTTCTGTGTGTCTATTGTCCCGGGCATTCTTTACTCTAGAGAACCAGGGGCACGGGACTTTTAAAAAAGCGCACAGGGGGTTTTAACTCGGGGGGTGTGCTTAAGTGTGGGTGCACGGGGTCGGAGGGTGAGCCGGGTTAGGGGGTGAGCTCCAGAGGTGGTTCCAGGGGGGTCACTTGACCCCAAATTTTACCCAGAGAAGGTGACGTTGTTCCAGGGTAAAGTTAGCCAATGTATGCCCTGGAAGTCATCTTCCTTCAAATCACCCTCATGTTCCCCAGTGTGTCCCTGTTGCTTCCGCTAACTCTGACCCAGAGTCCCATGTACTTGTATAGGGGCATTTCCCCAACCTTAACCCAGAGAAAGTGACCTCAAACCTGGGTAAAGTCAGACCATGTGTGCCCTGGAAGTCATCTTCTGCCAAATGACCGCTAAGTTCCCAAGTGTCCCTGGTACTTTGCTAGTGGGACTTCTTTGTCCAATGCAGTTGGAGGGGGTAATTTCCCCAACTTGTACCCAGAGAACGTGACCCCCGAACCTGGGTACATTTAGACCATGTGTGCCCTGGAAGTCATCTTCCTTCAAATCATCCTCATGTTCCCCAGTGTCCCTGTTGCTTCCCCTAACACTGACTCAGAGCCCCATGCACTTTGATAGGGGCATTTCCCCAACCTTAACCCAGAGAAAGTGACCTCAAACCTGGGTAAGGTCAGACCATGTGTGCCCTGGAAGTCATCTTCCGCCAAATGGCCGCTAAGTTCCCAAGTGTCCCTGGTACTTTGCTAGTGGGTCTTCTTTGTCCAATGCAGTTGGAGAGGGTCGTTTCCCCAACGTGTACCCAGAGAACGTGACCTTAAACCTGGGTAAAGTGTGACAAAGTATGCCCTGTAAGTCATCTTCCCCCAAATGACCGTTGACCTGAGCATCAGAGGATAGGGATCAAAGCATATAACCTTGAGATCACTGCATAGAATCAGAGCAAGATTTACCTCATTCATTCTTTATTAGAACCTGAGGATCAGATCATAGAACCTTGAGATCAAAGCCTAGAACCCCTGATGTCAGAGCATGCAACTTAGTCTTAGGAATGTGTCTCTTTCTTTTATTTTCACAAATGTACAAGGCTCAGCCAAATGGCAAAGCCTGTCAAAAATAGGTTCAACTCATTGGTGTTCCTCTCCACGGAAGTCTTTAGTAAAAGGCGAAAGACTTGTGCGTTTTGAAGAGAAACCAAAGTAAGTATTGCCCTCTTGTCAAGAGCAGCAGGTCATGTAGTCGTCCCAGTCAAATGTCTCACGGTGCTCCTCGGTTGATGTGCCGTGTTCAAAATAACAGGACGCAGCCCATTACCGTGGCCATTTTTTAAAGAGGGCACTCCCCCACATTTTAAAGAGAGCAACAGTGCCCATTGGACAGTTGTTGTCCCTTACATTAGAGGGGCATCAGTAACAGGTACACAGGCCCTTTGTTTGACACATGTCCTGAAGACCGACAGCGACTGAGACTTGTATCGTTGATGACAGAATCAAAGTCAACAACAGACTGCTCCATTGGATTGGTGTTCTGTTGTCCACAAGGCATTTGAAGGGTGCACCGTTCCCAGCAATACTGCAATACCGGGTCAATGCGTGGAGTGAACGGAGCAAGCCCCTTTTTCATCTCCCAAGGCTAAAAATCTGCTTAATAAGATATCCTCATATAGAGGACATATCAGATATTAAACTGATAAGAACAGATACTACACTTGATCTTAGCCAAAAGGCTGAGAAGCGATGTGCACAAAGAGTTTGCCTCCTGACCCACCCTCCTGGGACCCTTCTCACTGGTCATGGTGCAGTTTTTTCACTTAGGCAGAGCAGTGGCAGCTGCTGAGCACACCCACCCCAGCCCTCCACGGTCGGGCACCTTAGTCTAGTTAAGTAAAGATGTATCTCTCTCTTTCTTTCTTTCTTTCTTTCTCTCTCTCTTTCTCTCTTTCTCTCTTTCTCTCTTTCTTTAGAACCTGAGGATCAGAGCATATCACCTTGAGATAGACTCATTTGAACCATCTTGACTTAGCAGTGTTTTGCCTCAGTTGATGTGTATATTCTTGCATATCAACTATTCCAGAATTGACTTTCCCAATCCCTCTTCCTCTACCTCAACCACTCGCCCATCAACACATAACCTCATGTCAATAGCAAACAAAAGTGTTAGAAGCTCAATTAGCAAAATGACTCATTCTCAGAAAAGTGCCTTGCCAAGGTCCTATTAGCTCGCGACGTTCAGAAAAGAAAAGAAAAGAAAAGAAAAAAAAACGCAACAAGCCAAAGATAATCCACTCCATGGAAAAGCCCAGTTTCAAGTAGCCACGGTCCAATGACTTATATAAATACCCTATTGCAGGACTCCCGTTACCATAGTTTCGCCCGTAGCCAAGTGGTCTAAGCGCACGGAATTAGCTTAAACCGACCTAACCCAATGGTCAGTGGTTCGCATCCCGAAGGAGATTCATCTGAACCGCCTACTTTTATTTAATTTTTTGGTTGTTGTGTGGGATTGCTTTTTTTTTTTTTTTTTTTGCTCTATTGTAAACATACTTCTGTTGTGTTTTTGTTCTGTTTTTCTCTGTCAAGCGTCTTTGAGCATTTGGAAAAGCACTGTATGAATTAAATGTGTTATTGTTATTATTATCATCATCATCATCATCTTGAGTTATAAATGTATTCCCTCAGTTTATTGTGTATATTTTGCATATAAACTATTCCAGGACTGACTTTCCCCAATCCCAATCCCTCAAACACTCACCTATCAACCTAACCAAGGGCATACGTCTAACATCTAGCACTTTTCTGTGTGTCTATTGTCCCGGGCATTCTTTACTCTAGAGAACCAGGGGCACGGGACTTTTAAAAAAGCGCACAGGGGGTTTTAACTCGGGGGGTGTGCTTAAGTGTGGGTGCACGGGGTCGGAGGGTGAGCCGGGTTAGGGGGTGAGCTCCAGAGGTGGTTCCAGGGGGGTCACTTGACCCCAACTTTTACCCAGAGAAGGTGACGTTATTCCAGGGTAAAGTTAGCCAATGTATGCCCTGGAAGTCATCTTCCTTCAAATCACCCTCATGTTCCCCAGTGTGTCCCTGTTGCTTCCGCTAACTCTGACCCAGAGTCCCATGTACTTGTATAGGGGCATTTCCCCAACCTTAACCCAGAGCAAGTGACCTCAAACCTGGGTAAAGTCAGACCATGTGTGCCCTGGAAGTCATCTTCTGCCAAATGACCGCTAAGTTCCCAAGTGTCCCTGGTACTTTGCTAGTGGCACCTCTTTGGCCAATGCAGTTGGAGAGGGTCATTTCCCCAACTTGTACCCAGAGAACGTGACCCCAAACCTGGGTACATTTAGACCATGTGTGCCCTGGAAGTCATCTTCCTTCAAATCATCCTCATGTTCCCCAGTGTCCCTGTTGCTTCCCCTAACACTGACTCAGAGCCCCATGCACTTTGATAGGGGCATTTCCCCAACCGTAACCCAGAGAAAGTGACCTCAAACCTGGGTAAGGTCAGACCATGTGTGCCCTGGAAGTCATCTTCCGCCAAATGGCCGCTAAGTTCCCAAGTGTCCCTGGTACTTTGCTAGTGGGACTTCTTTGTCCAATGCAGTTGGAGAGGGTCGTTTCCCCAACGTGTACCCAGAGAACGTGACCTTAAACCTGGGTAAAGTGTGACAAAGTATGCCCTGTAAGTCATCTTCCCCCAAATGACCGTTGACCTGAGCATCAGAGGATAGGGATCAAAGCATATAACCTTGAGATCACTGCATAGAATCAGAGCAAGATTTACCTCATTCATTCTTTATTAGAACCTGAGGATCAGATCATAGAACCTTGAGATCAAAGCCTAGAACCCCTGATGTCAGAGCATGCAACTTAGTCTTAGGAATGTGTCTCTTTCTTTTATTTTCACAAATGTACAAGGCTCAGCCAAACGGCAAAGCCTGTCAAAAATAGGTTCAACTCATTGGTGTTCCTCTCCACGGAAGTCTTTAGTAAAAGGCGAAAGACTTGTGCGTTTTGAAGAGAAACCAAAGTAAGTATTGCCCTCTTGTCAAGAGCAGCAGGTCATGTAGTCGTCCCAGTCAAATGTCTCACGGTGCTCCTCGGTTGATGTGCCGTGTTCAAAATAACAGGACGCAGCCCATTACCGTGGCCATTTTTTAAAGAGGGCACTCCCCCACATTTTAAAGAGAGCAACAGTGCCCATTGGACAGTTGTTGTCCCTTCCATTAGAGGGGCATCAGTAACAGGTACACAGGCCCTTTGTTTGACACATGTCCTGAAGACCGACAGCGACTGAGACTTGTATCATTGATGACAGAATCAAAGTCAACAACAGACTGCTCTATTGGATTGGTGTTCTGTTGTCCACAAGGCATTTGAAGGGTGCACCGTTCCCAGCAATACTGCAATACCGGGTCAATGCGTGGAGTGAACGGAGCAAGCCCCTTTTTCATCTCCCAAGGCTAAAAATCTGCTTAATAAGATATCCTCATATAGAGGACATATCAGATATTAAACTGATAAGAACAGATACTACACTTGATCTTAGCCAAAAGGCCGAGAAGCGATGTGCACAAAGAGTTTGCCTCCTGACCCACCCTCCTGGGACCCTTCTCACTGGTCATGGTGCAGTTTTTTCACTTAGGCAGAGCAGTGGCAGCTGCTGAGCACACCCACCCCAGCCCTCCACGGTCGGGCACCTTAGTCTAGTTAAGTAAAGATGTATCTCTCTCTCTCTTTCTTTCTTTCTTTCTTTCTTTCTTTCTCTCTCTTTCTCTCTTTCTCTCTTTCTTTAGAACCTGAGGATCAGAGCATATCACCTTGAGATAGACTCATTTGAACCATCTTGACTTAGCAGTGTTTTGCCTCAGTTGATGTGTATATTCTTGCATATCAACTATTCCAGAATTGACTTTCCCAATCCCTCTTCCTCTACCTCAACCACTCGCCCATCAACACATAACCTCATGTCAATAGCAAACAAAAGTGTTAGAAGCTCAATTAGCAAAATGACTCATTCTCAGAAAAGTGCCTTGCCAAGGTCCTATTAGCTCGCGACGTTCAGAAAAGAAAAGAAAAGAAAAAAAAAAAAAACGCAACAAGCCAAAGATAATCCACTCCATGGAAAAGCCCAGTTTCAAGTAGCCACGGTCCAATGACTTATATAAATACCCTATTGCAGGACTCCCGTTACCATAGTTTCGCCCGTAGCCAAGTGGTCTAAGCGCACGGAATTAGCTTAAACCGACCTAACCCAATGGTCAGTGGTTCGCATCCCGAAGGAGACTCATCTGAACCGCCTACTTTTATTTAATTTTTTGGTTGTTGTGTGGGATTGCTTTTTTTTTTTTTTTTTTTGCTCTATTGTAAACATACTTCTGTTGTGTTTTTGTTCTGTTTTTCTCTGTCAAGCGTCTTTGAGCATTTGGAAAAGCACTGTATGAATTAAATGTGTTATTGTTATTATTATCATCATCATCATCATCTTGAGTTATAAATGTATTCCCTCAGTTTATTGTGTATATTTTGCATATAAACTATTCCAGGACTGACTTTCCCCAATCCCAATCCCTCAAACACTCACCTATCAACCTAACCAAGGGCATACGTCTAACATCTAGCACTTTTCTGTGTGTCTATTGTCCCGGGCATTCTTTACTCTAGAGAACCAGGGGCACGGGACTTTTAAAAAAGCGCACAGGGGGTTTTAACTCGGGGGGTGTGCTTAAGTGTGGGTGCACGGGGTCGGAGGGTGAGCCGGGTTAGGGGGTGAGCTCCAGAGGTGGTTCCAGGGGGGTCACTTGACCCCAACTTTTACCCAGAGAAGGTGACGTTATTCCAGGGTAAAGTTAGCCAATGTATGCCCTGGAAGTCATCTTCCTTCAAATCACCCTCATGTTCCCCAGTGTGTCCCTGTTGCTTCCGCTAACTCTGACCCAGAGTCCCATGTACTTGTATAGGGGCATTTCCCCAACCTTAACCCAGAGCAAGTGACCTCAAACCTGGGTAAAGTCAGACCATGTGTGCCCTGGAAGTCATCTTCTGCCAAATGACCGCTAAGTTCCCAAGTGTCCCTGGTACTTTGCTAGTGGCACCTCTTTGGCCAATGCAGTTGGAGAGGGTCATTTCCCCAACTTGTACCCAGAGAACGTGACCCCAAACCTGGGTACATTTAGACCATGTGTGCCCTGGAAGTCATCTTCCTTCAAATCATCCTCATGTTCCCCAGTGTCCCTGTTGCTTCCCCTAACACTGACTCAGAGCCCCATGCACTTTGATAGGGGCATTTCCCCAACCGTAACCCAGAGAAAGTGACCTCAAACCTGGGTAAGGTCAGACCATGTGTGCCCTGGAAGTCATCTTCCGCCAAATGGCCGCTAAGTTCCCAAGTGTCCCTGGTACTTTGCTAGTGGGACTTCTTTGTCCAATGCAGTTGGAGAGGGTCGTTTCCCCAACGTGTACCCAGAGAACGTGACCTTAAACCTGGGTAAAGTGTGACAAAGTATGCCCTGTAAGTCATCTTCCCCCAAATGACCGTTGACCTGAGCATCAGAGGATAGGGATCAAAGCATATAACCTTGAGATCACTGCATAGAATCAGAGCAAGATTTACCTCATTCATTCTTTATTAGAACCTGAGGATCAGATCATAGAACCTTGAGATCAAAGCCTAGAACCCCTGATGTCAGAGCATGCAACTTAGTCTTAGGAATGTGTCTCTTTCTTTTATTTTCACAAATGTACAAGGCTCAGCCAAACGGCAAAGCCTGTCAAAAATAGGTTCAACTCATTGGTGTTCCTCTCCACGGAAGTCTTTAGTAAAAGGCGAAAGACTTGTGCGTTTTGAAGAGAAACCAAAGTAAGTATTGCCCTCTTGTCAAGAGCAGCAGGTCATGTAGTCGTCCCAGTCAAATGTCTCACGGTGCTCCTCGGTTGATGTGCCGTGTTCAAAATAACAGGACGCAGCCCATTACCGTGGCCATTTTTTAAAGAGGGCACTCCCCCACATTTTAAAGAGAGCAACAGTGCCCATTGGACAGTTGTTGTCCCTTCCATTAGAGGGGCATCAGTAACAGGTACACAGGCCCTTTGTTTGACACATGTCCTGAAGACCGACAGCGACTGAGACTTGTATCATTGATGACAGAATCAAAGTCAACAACAGACTGCTCTATTGGATTGGTGTTCTGTTGTCCACAAGGCATTTGAAGGGTGCACCGTTCCCAGCAATACTGCAATACCGGGTCAATGCGTGGAGTGAACGGAGCAAGCCCCTTTTTCATCTCCCAAGGCTAAAAATCTGCTTAATAAGATATCCTCATATAGAGGACATATCAGATATTAAACTGATAAGAACAGATACTACACTTGATCTTAGCCAAAAGGCCGAGAAGCGATGTGCACAAAGAGTTTGCCTCCTGACCCACCCTCCTGGGACCCTTCTCACTGGTCATGGTGCAGTTTTTTCACTTAGGCAGAGCAGTGGCAGCTGCTGAGCACACCCACCCCAGCCCTCCACGGTCGGGCACCTTAGTCTAGTTAAGTAAAGATGTATCTCTCTCTCTCTTTCTTTCTTTCTTTCTTTCTTTCTTTCTCTCTCTTTCTCTCTTTCTCTCTTTCTTTAGAACCTGAGGATCAGAGCATATCACCTTGAGATAGACTCATTTGAACCATCTTGACTTAGCAGTGTTTTGCCTCAGTTGATGTGTATATTCTTGCATATCAACTATTCCAGAATTGACTTTCCCAATCCCTCTTCCTCTACCTCAACCACTCGCCCATCAACACATAACCTCATGTCAATAGCAAACAAAAGTGTTAGAAGCTCAATTAGCAAAATGACTCATTCTCAGAAAAGTGCCTTGCCAAGGTCCTATTAGCTCGCGACGTTCAGAAAAGAAAAGAAAAGAAAAAAAAAAAAAACGCAACAAGCCAAAGATAATCCACTCCATGGAAAAGCCCAGTTTCAAGTAGCCACGGTCCAATGACTTATATAAATACCCTATTGCAGGACTCCCGTTACCATAGTTTCGCCCGTAGCCAAGTGGTCTAAGCGCACGGAATTAGCTTAAACCGACCTAACCCAATGGTCAGTGGTTCGCATCCCGAAGGAGATTCATCTGAACCGCCTACTTTTATTTAATTTTTTGGTTGTTGTGTGGGATTGCTTTTTTTTTTTTTTTTTTTGCTCTATTGTAAACATACTTCTGTTGTGTTTTTGTTCTGTTTTTCTCTGTCAAGCGTCTTTGAGCATTTGGAAAAGCACTGTATGAATTAAATGTGTTATTGTTATTATTATCATCATCATCATCATCTTGAGTTATAAATGTATTCCCTCAGTTTATTGTGTATATTTTGCATATAAACTATTCCAGGACTGACTTTCCCCAATCCCAATCCCTCAAACACTCACCTATCAACCTAACCAAGGGCATACGTCTAACATCTAGCACTTTTCTGTGTGTCTATTGTCCCGGGCATTCTTTACTCTAGAGAACCAGGGGCACGGGACTTTTAAAAAAGCGCACAGGGGGTTTTAACTCGGGGGGTGTGCTTAAGTGTGGGTGCACGGGGTCGGAGGGTGAGCCGGGTTAGGGGGTGAGCTCCAGAGGTGGTTCCAGGGGGGTCACTTGACCCCAACTTTTACCCAGAGAAGGTGACGTTATTCCAGGGTAAAGTTAGCCAATGTATGCCCTGGAAGTCATCTTCCTTCAAATCACCCTCATGTTCCCCAGTGTGTCCCTGTTGCTTCCGCTAACTCTGACCCAGAGTCCCATGTACTTGTATAGGGGCATTTCCCCAACCTTAACCCAGAGCAAGTGACCTCAAACCTGGGTAAAGTCAGACCATGTGTGCCCTGGAAGTCATCTTCTGCCAAATGACCGCTAAGTTCCCAAGTGTCCCTGGTACTTTGCTAGTGGCACCTCTTTGGCCAATGCAGTTGGAGAGGGTCATTTCCCCAACTTGTACCCAGAGAACGTGACCCCAAACCTGGGTACATTTAGACCATGTGTGCCCTGGAAGTCATCTTCCTTCAAATCATCCTCATGTTCCCCAGTGTCCCTGTTGCTTCCCCTAACACTGACTCAGAGCCCCATGCACTTTGATAGGGGCATTTCCCCAACCGTAACCCAGAGAAAGTGACCTCAAACCTGGGTAAGGTCAGACCATGTGTGCCCTGGAAGTCATCTTCCGCCAAATGGCCGCTAAGTTCCCAAGTGTCCCTGGTACTTTGCTAGTGGGACTTCTTTGTCCAATGCAGTTGGAGAGGGTCGTTTCCCCAACGTGTACCCAGAGAACGTGACCTTAAACCTGGGTAAAGTGTGACAAAGTATGCCCTGTAAGTCATCTTCCCCCAAATGACCGTTGACCTGAGCATCAGAGGATAGGGATCAAAGCATATAACCTTGAGATCACTGCATAGAATCAGAGCAAGATTTACCTCATTCATTCTTTATTAGAACCTGAGGATCAGATCATAGAACCTTGAGATCAAAGCCTAGAACCCCTGATGTCAGAGCATGCAACTTAGTCTTAGGAATGTGTCTCTTTCTTTTATTTTCACAAATGTACAAGGCTCAGCCAAACGGCAAAGCCTGTCAAAAATAGGTTCAACTCATTGGTGTTCCTCTCCACGGAAGTCTTTAGTAAAAGGCGAAAGACTTGTGCGTTTTGAAGAGAAACCAAAGTAAGTATTGCCCTCTTGTCAAGAGCAGCAGGTCATGTAGTCGTCCCAGTCAAATGTCTCACGGTGCTCCTCGGTTGATGTGCCGTGTTCAAAATAACAGGACGCAGCCCATTACCGTGGCCATTTTTTAAAGAGGGCACTCCCCCACATTTTAAAGAGAGCAACAGTGCCCATTGGACAGTTGTTGTCCCTTCCATTAGAGGGGCATCAGTAACAGGTACACAGGCCCTTTGTTTGACACATGTCCTGAAGACCGACAGCGACTGAGACTTGTATCATTGATGACAGAATCAAAGTCAACAACAGACTGCTCTATTGGATTGGTGTTCTGTTGTCCACAAGGCATTTGAAGGGTGCACCGTTCCCAGCAATACTGCAATACCGGGTCAATGCGTGGAGTGAACGGAGCAAGCCCCTTTTTCATCTCCCAAGGCTAAAAATCTGCTTAATAAGATATCCTCATATAGAGGACATATCAGATATTAAACTGATAAGAACAGATACTACACTTGATCTTAGCCAAAAGGCCGAGAAGCGATGTGCACAAAGAGTTTGCCTCCTGACCCACCCTCCTGGGACCCTTCTCACTGGTCATGGTGCAGTTTTTTCACTTAGGCAGAGCAGTGGCAGCTGCTGAGCACACCCACCCCAGCCCTCCACGGTCGGGCACCTTAGTCTAGTTAAGTAAAGATGTATCTCTCTCTCTCTTTCTTTCTTTCTTTCTTTCTTTCTTTCTCTCTCTTTCTCTCTTTCTCTCTTTCTTTAGAACCTGAGGATCAGAGCATATCACCTTGAGATAGACTCATTTGAACCATCTTGACTTAGCAGTGTTTTGCCTCAGTTGATGTGTATATTCTTGCATATCAACTATTCCAGAATTGACTTTCCCAATCCCTCTTCCTCTACCTCAACCACTCGCCCATCAACACATAACCTCATGTCAATAGCAAACAAAAGTGTTAGAAGCTCAATTAGCAAAATGACTCATTCTCAGAAAAGTGCCTTGCCAAGGTCCTATTAGCTCGCGACGTTCAGAAAAGAAAAGAAAAGAAAAAAAAAAAAAACGCAACAAGCCAAAGATAATCCACTCCATGGAAAAGCCCAGTTTCAAGTAGCCACGGTCCAATGACTTATATAAATACCCTATTGCAGGACTCCCGTTACCATAGTTTCGCCCGTAGCCAAGTGGTCTAAGCGCACGGAATTAGCTTAAACCGACCTAACCCAATGGTCAGTGGTTCGCATCCCGAAGGAGATTCATCTGAACCGCCTACTTTTATTTAATTTTTTGGTTGTTGTGTGGGATTGCTTTTTTTTTTTTTTTTTTTGCTCTATTGTAAACATACTTCTGTTGTGTTTTTGTTCTGTTTTTCTCTGTCAAGCGTCTTTGAGCATTTGGAAAAGCACTGTATGAATTAAATGTGTTATTGTTATTATTATCATCATCATCATCATCTTGAGTTATAAATGTATTCCCTCAGTTTATTGTGTATATTTTGCATATAAACTATTCCAGGACTGACTTTCCCCAATCCCAATCCCTCAAACACTCACCTATCAACCTAACCAAGGGCATACGTCTAACATCTAGCACTTTTCTGTGTGTCTATTGTCCCGGGCATTCTTTACTCTAGAGAACCAGGGGCACGGGACTTTTAAAAAAGCGCACAGGGGGTTTTAACTCGGGGGGTGTGCTTAAGTGTGGGTGCACGGGGTCGGAGGGTGAGCCGGGTTAGGGGGTGAGCTCCAGAGGTGGTTCCAGGGGGGTCACTTGACCCCAACTTTTACCCAGAGAAGGTGACGTTATTCCAGGGTAAAGTTAGCCAATGTATGCCCTGGAAGTCATCTTCCTTCAAATCACCCTCATGTTCCCCAGTGTGTCCCTGTTGCTTCCGCTAACTCTGACCCAGAGTCCCATGTACTTGTATAGGGGCATTTCCCCAACCTTAACCCAGAGCAAGTGACCTCAAACCTGGGTAAAGTCAGACCATGTGTGCCCTGGAAGTCATCTTCTGCCAAATGACCGCTAAGTTCCCAAGTGTCCCTGGTACTTTGCTAGTGGCACCTCTTTGGCCAATGCAGTTGGAGAGGGTCATTTCCCCAACTTGTACCCAGAGAACGTGACCCCAAACCTGGGTACATTTAGACCATGTGTGCCCTGGAAGTCATCTTCCTTCAAATCATCCTCATGTTCCCCAGTGTCCCTGTTGCTTCCCCTAACACTGACTCAGAGCCCCATGCACTTTGATAGGGGCATTTCCCCAACCGTAACCCAGAGAAAGTGACCTCAAACCTGGGTAAGGTCAGACCATGTGTGCCCTGGAAGTCATCTTCCGCCAAATGGCCGCTAAGTTCCCAAGTGTCCCTGGTACTTTGCTAGTGGGACTTCTTTGTCCAATGCAGTTGGAGAGGGTCGTTTCCCCAACGTGTACCCAGAGAACGTGACCTTAAACCTGGGTAAAGTGTGACAAAGTATGCCCTGTAAGTCATCTTCCCCCAAATGACCGTTGACCTGAGCATCAGAGGATAGGGATCAAAGCATATAACCTTGAGATCACTGCATAGAATCAGAGCAAGATTTACCTCATTCATTCTTTATTAGAACCTGAGGATCAGATCATAGAACCTTGAGATCAAAGCCTAGAACCCCTGATGTCAGAGCATGCAACTTAGTCTTAGGAATGTGTCTCTTTCTTTTATTTTCACAAATGTACAAGGCTCAGCCAAACGGCAAAGCCTGTCAAAAATAGGTTCAACTCATTGGTGTTCCTCTCCACGGAAGTCTTTAGTAAAAGGCGAAAGACTTGTGCGTTTTGAAGAGAAACCAAAGTAAGTATTGCCCTCTTGTCAAGAGCAGCAGGTCATGTAGTCGTCCCAGTCAAATGTCTCACGGTGCTCCTCGGTTGATGTGCCGTGTTCAAAATAACAGGACGCAGCCCATTACCGTGGCCATTTTTTAAAGAGGGCACTCCCCCACATTTTAAAGAGAGCAACAGTGCCCATTGGACAGTTGTTGTCCCTTCCATTAGAGGGGCATCAGTAACAGGTACACAGGCCCTTTGTTTGACACATGTCCTGAAGACCGACAGCGACTGAGACTTGTATCATTGATGACAGAATCAAAGTCAACAACAGACTGCTCTATTGGATTGGTGTTCTGTTGTCCACAAGGCATTTGAAGGGTGCACCGTTCCCAGCAATACTGCAATACCGGGTCAATGCGTGGAGTGAACGGAGCAAGCCCCTTTTTCATCTCCCAAGGCTAAAAATCTGCTTAATAAGATATCCTCATATAGAGGACATATCAGATATTAAACTGATAAGAACAGATACTACACTTGATCTTAGCCAAAAGGCCGAGAAGCGATGTGCACAAAGAGTTTGCCTCCTGACCCACCCTCCTGGGACCCTTCTCACTGGTCATGGTGCAGTTTTTTCACTTAGGCAGAGCAGTGGCAGCTGCTGAGCACACCCACCCCAGCCCTCCACGGTCGGGCACCTTAGTCTAGTTAAGTAAAGATGTATCTCTCTCTCTCTTTCTTTCTTTCTTTCTTTCTTTCTCTCTCTCTCTCTTTCTTTAGAACCTGAGGATCAGAGCATATCACCTTGAGATAGACTCATTTGAACCATCTTGACTTAGCAGTGTTTTGCCTCAGTTGATGTGTATATTCTTGCATATCAACTATTCCAGAATTGACTTTCCCAATCCCTCTTCCTCTACCTCAACCACTCGCCCATCAACACATAACCTCATGTCAATAGCAAACAAAAGTGTTAGAAGCTCAATTAGCAAAATGACTCATTCTCAGAAAAGTGCCTTGCCAAGGTCCTATTAGCTCGCGACGTTCAGAAAAGAAAAGAAAAGAAAAAAAAAAAAAACGCAACAAGCCAAAGATAATCCACTCCATGGAAAAGCCCAGTTTCAAGTAGCCACGGTCCAATGACTTATATAAATACCCTATTGCAGGACTCCTGTTACCATAGTTTCGCCCGTAGCCAAGTGGTCTAAGCGCACGGAATTAGCTTAAACCGACCTAACCCAATGGTCAGTGGTTCGCATCCCGAAGGAGATTCATCTGAACCGCCTACTTTTATTTAATTTTTTGGTTGTTGTGTGGGATTGCTTTTTTTTTTTTTTTTTTTGCTCTATTGTAAACATACTTCTGTTGTGTTTTTGTTCTGTTTTTCTCTGTCAAGCGTCTTTGAGCATTTGGAAAAGCACTGTATGAATTAAATGTGTTATTGTTATTATTATCATCATCATCATCATCTTGAGTTATAAATGTATTCCCTCAGTTTATTGTGTATATTTTGCATATAAACTATTCCAGGACTGACTTTCCCCAATCCCAATCCCTCAAACACTCACCTATCAACCTAACCAAGGGCATACGTCTAACATCTAGCACTTTTCTGTGTGTCTATTGTCCCGGGCATTCTTTACTCTAGAGAACCAGGGGCACGGGACTTTTAAAAAAGCGCACAGGGGGTTTTAACTCGGGGGGTGTGCTTAAGTGTGGGTGCACGGGGTCGGAGGGTGAGCCGGGTTAGGGGGTGAGCTCCAGAGGTGGTTCCAGGGGGGTCACTTGACCCCAACTTTTACCCAGAGAAGGTGACGTTATTCCAGGGTAAAGTTAGCCAATGTATGCCCTGGAAGTCATCTTCCTTCAAATCACCCTCATGTTCCCCAGTGTGTCCCTGTTGCTTCCGCTAACTCTGACCCAGAGTCCCATGTACTTGTATAGGGGCATTTCCCCAACCTTAACCCAGAGCAAGTGACCTCAAACCTGGGTAAAGTCAGACCATGTGTGCCCTGGAAGTCATCTTCTGCCAAATGACCGCTAAGTTCACAAGTGTCCCTGGTACTTTGCTAGTGGCACCTCTTTGGCCAATGCAGTTGGAGAGGGTCATTTCCCCAACTTGTACCCAGAGAACGTGACCCCAAACCTGGGTACATTTAGACCATGTGTGCCCTGGAAGTCATCTTCCTTCAAATCATCCTCATGTTCCCCAGTGTCCCTGTTGCTTCCCCTAACACTGACTCAGAGCCCCATGCACTTTGATAGGGGCATTTCCCCAACCGTAACCCAGAGAAAGTGACCTCAAACCTGGGTAAGGTCAGACCATGTGTGCCCTGGAAGTCATCTTCCGCCAAATGGCCGCTAAGTTCCCAAGTGTCCCTGGTACTTTGCTAGTGGGACTTCTTTGTCCAATGCAGTTGGAGAGGGTCGTTTCCCCAACGTGTACCCAGAGAACGTGACCTTAAACCTGGGTAAAGTGTGACAAAGTATGCCCTGTAAGTCATCTTCCCCCAAATGACCGTTGACCTGAGCATCAGAGGATAGGGATCAAAGCATATAACCTTGAGATCACTGCATAGAATCAGAGCAAGATTTACCTCATTCATTCTTTATTAGAACCTGAGGATCAGATCATAGAACCTTGAGATCAAAGCCTAGAACCCCTGATGTCAGAGCATGCAACTTAGTCTTAGGAATGTGTCTCTTTCTTTTATTTTCACAAATGTACAAGGCTCAGCCAAACGGCAAAGCCTGTCAAAAATAGGTTCAACTCATTGGTGTTCCTCTCCACGGAAGTCTTTAGTAAAAGGCGAAAGACTTGTGCGTTTTGAAGAGAAACCAAAGTAAGTATTGCCCTCTTGTCAAGAGCAGCAGGTCATGTAGTCGTCCCAGTCAAATGTCTCACGGTGCTCCTCGGTTGATGTGCCGTGTTCAAAATAACAGGACGCAGCCCATTACCGTGGCCATTTTTTAAAGAGGGCACTCCCCCACATTTTAAAGAGAGCAACAGTGCCCATTGGACAGTTGTTGTCCCTTCCATTAGAGGGGCATCAGTAACAGGTACACAGGCCCTTTGTTTGACACATGTCCTGAAGACCGACAGCGACTGAGACTTGTATCGTTGATGACAGAATCAAAGTCAACAACAGACTGCTCCATTGGATTGGTGTTCTGTTGTCCACAAGGCATTTGAAGGGTGCACCGTTCCCAGCAATACTGCAATACCGGGTCAATGCGTGGAGTGAACGGAGCAAGCCCCTTTTTCATCTCCCAAGGCTAAAAATCTGCTTAATAAGATATCCTCATATAGAGGACATATCAGATATTAAACTGATAAGAACAGATACTACACTTGATCTTAGCCAAAAGGCCGAGAAGCGATGTGCACAAAGAGTTTGCCTCCTGACCCACCCTCCTGGGACCCTTCTCACTGGTCATGGTGCAGTTTTTTCACTTAGGCAGAGCAGTGGCAGCTGCTGAGCACACCCACCCCAGCCCTCCACGGTCGGGCACCTTAGTCTAGTTAAGTAAAGATGTATCTCTCTCTTTCTTTCTTTCTTTCTCTCTCTCTTTCTCTCTTTCTCTCTTTCTCTCTTTCTTTAGAACCTGAGGATCAGAGCATATCACCTTGAGATAGACTCATTTGAACCATCTTGACTTAGCAGTGTTTTGCCTCAGTTGATGTGTATATTCTTGCATATCAACTATTCCAGAATTGACTTTCCCAATCCCTCTTCCTCTACCTCAACCACTCGCCCATCAACACATAACCTCATGTCAATAGCAAACAAAAGTGTTAGAAGCTCAATTAGCAAAATGACTCATTCTCAGAAAAGTGCCTTGCCAAGGTCCTATTAGCTCGCGACGTTCAGAAAAGAAAAGAAAAGAAAAAAAAAAAAAACGCAACAAGCCAAAGATAATCCACTCCATGGAAAAGCCCAGTTTCAAGTAGCCACGGTCCAATGACTTATATAAATACCCTATTGCAGGACTCCCGTTACCATAGTCTGCCCGTAGCCAAGTGGTCTAAGCGCACGGAATTAGCTTAAACCGACCTAACCCAATGGTCAGTGGTTCGCATCCCGAAGGAGATTCATCTGAACCGCCTACTTTTATTTAATTTTTTGGTTGTTGTGTGGGATTTCGTTTTTTTTTTTTTTTTTTGCTCTATTGTAAACATACTTCTGTTGTGTTTTTGTTCTGTTTTTCTCTGTCAAGCGTCTTTGAGCATTTGGAAAAGCACTGTATGAATTAAATGTGTTATTGTTATTATTATCATCATCATCATCTTGAGTTATAAATGTATTCCCTCAGTTTATTGTGTATATTTTGCATATAAACTATTCCAGGACTGACTTTCCCCAATCCCAATCCCTCAAACACTCACCTATCAACCTAACCAAGGGCATACGTCTAACATCTAGCACTTTTCTGTGTGTCTATTGTCCCGGGCATTCTTTACTCTAGAGAACCAGGGGCACGGGACTTTTAAAAAAGCGCACAGGGGGTTTTAACTCGGGGGGTGTGCTTAAGTGTGGGTGCACGGGGTCGGAGGGTGAGCCGGGTTAGGGGGTGAGCTCCAGAGGTGGTTCCAGGGGGGTCACTTGACCCCAACTTTTACCCAGAGAAGGTGACGTTATTCCAGGGTAAAGTTAGCCAATGTATGCCCTGGAAGTCATCTTCCTTCAAATCACCCTCATGTTCCCCAGTGTGTCCCTGTTGCTTCCGCTAACTCTGACCCAGAGTCCCATGTACTTGTATAGGGGCATTTCCCCAACCTTAACCCAGAGCAAGTGACCTCAAACCTGGGTAAAGTCAGACCATGTGTGCCCTGGAAGTCATCTTCTGCCAAATGACCGCTAAGTTCACAAGTGTCCCTGGTACTTTGCTAGTGGCACCTCTTTGGCCAATGCAGTTGGAGAGGGTCATTTCCCCAACTTGTACCCAGAGAACGTGACCCCAAACCTGGGTACATTTAGACCATGTGTGCCCTGGAAGTCATCTTCCTTCAAATCATCCTCATGTTCCCCAGTGTCCCTGTTGCTTCCCCTAACACTGACTCAGAGCCCCATGCACTTTGATAGGGGCATTTCCCCAACCGTAACCCAGAGAAAGTGACCTCAAACCTGGGTAAGGTCAGACCATGTGTGCCCTGGAAGTCATCTTCCGCCAAATGGCCGCTAAGTTCCCAAGTGTCCCTGGTACTTTGCTAGTGGGACTTCTTTGTCCAATGCAGTTGGAGAGGGTCGTTTCCCCAACGTGTACCCAGAGAACGTGACCTTAAACCTGGGTAAAGTGTGACAAAGTATGCCCTGTAAGTCATCTTCCCCCAAATGACCGTTGACCTGAGCATCAGAGGATAGGGATCAAAGCATATAACCTTGAGATCACTGCATAGAATCAGAGCAAGATTTACCTCATTCATTCTTTATTAGAACCTGAGGATCAGATCATAGAACCTTGAGATCAAAGCCTAGAACCCCTGATGTCAGAGCATGCAACTTAGTCTTAGGAATGTGTCTCTTTCTTTTATTTTCACAAATGTACAAGGCTCAGCCAAACGGCAAAGCCTGTCAAAAATAGGTTCAACTCATTGGTGTTCCTCTCCACGGAAGTCTTTAGTAAAAGGCGAAAGACTTGTGCGTTTTGAAGAGAAACCAAAGTAAGTATTGCCCTCTTGTCAAGAGCAGCAGGTCATGTAGTCGTCCCAGTCAAATGTCTCACGGTGCTCCTCGGTTGATGTGCCGTGTTCAAAATAACAGGACGCAGCCCATTACCGTGGCCATTTTTTAAAGAGGGCACTCCCCCACATTTTAAAGAGAGCAACAGTGCCCATTGGACAGTTGTTGTCCCTTCCATTAGAGGGGCATCAGTAACAGGTACACAGGCCCTTTGTTTGACACATGTCCTGAAGACCGACAGCGACTGAGACTTGTATCGTTGATGACAGAATCAAAGTCAACAACAGACTGCTCCATTGGATTGGTGTTCTGTTGTCCACAAGGCATTTGAAGGGTGCACCGTTCCCAGCAATACTGCAATACCGGGTCAATGCGTGGAGTGAACGGAGCAAGCCCCTTTTTCATCTCCCAAGGCTAAAAATCTGCTTAATAAGATATCCTCATATAGAGGACATATCAGATATTAAACTGATAAGAACAGATACTACACTTGATCTTAGCCAAAAGGCCGAGAAGCGATGTGCACAAAGAGTTTGCCTCCTGACCCACCCTCCTGGGACCCTTCTCACTGGTCATGGTGCAGTTTTTTCACTTAGGCAGAGCAGTGGCAGCTGCTGAGCACACCCACCCCAGCCCTCCACGGTCGGGCACCTTAGTCTAGTTAAGTAAAGATGTATCTCTCTCTTTCTTTCTTTCTTTCTTTCTTTCTTTCTTTCTTTCTTTCTCTCTCTCTTTCTCTCTTTCTCTCTTTCTCTCTTTCTTTAGAACCTGAGGATCAGAGCATATCACCTTGAGATAGACTCATTTGAACCATCTTGACTTAGCAGTGTTTTGCCTCAGTTGATGTGTATATTCTTGCATATCAACTATTCCAGAATTGACTTTCCCAATCCCTCTTCCTCTACCTCAACCACTCGCCCATCAACACATAACCTCATGTCAATAGCAAACAAAAGTGTTAGAAGCTCAATTAGCAAAATGACTCATTCTCAGAAAAGTGCCTTGCCAAGGTCCTATTAGCTCGCGACGTTCAGAAAAGAAAAGAAAAGAAAAAAAAAAAAAACGCAACAAGCCAAAGATAATCCACTCCATGGAAAAGCCCAGTTTCAAGTAGCCACGGTCCAATGACTTATATAAATACCCTATTGCAGGACTCCTGTTACCATAGTTTCGCCCGTAGCCAAGTGGTCTAAGCGCACGGAATTAGCTTAAACCGACCTAACCCAATGGTCAGTGGTTCGCATCCCGAAGGAGATTCATCTGAACCGCCTACTTTTATTTAATTTTTTGGTTGTTGTGTGGGATTGCTTTTTTTTTTTTTTTTTTTGCTCTATTGTAAACATACTTCTGTTGTGTTTTTGTTCTGTTTTTCTCTGTCAAGCGTCTTTGAGCATTTGGAAAAGCACTGTATGAATTAAATGTGTTATTGTTATTATTATCATCATCATCATCATCTTGAGTTATAAATGTATTCCCTCAGTTTATTGTGTATATTTTGCATATAAACTATTCCAGGACTGACTTTCCCCAATCCCAATCCCTCAAACACTCACCTATCAACCTAACCAAGGGCATACGTCTAACATCTAGCACTTTTCTGTGTGTCTATTGTCCCGGGCATTCTTTACTCTAGAGAACCAGGGGCACGGGACTTTTAAAAAAGCGCACAGGGGGTTTTAACTCGGGGGGTGTGCTTAAGTGTGGGTGCACGGGGTCGGAGGGTGAGCCGGGTTAGGGGGTGAGCTCCAGAGGTGGTTCCAGGGGGGTCACTTGACCCCAACTTTTACCCAGAGAAGGTGACGTTATTCCAGGGTAAAGTTAGCCAATGTATGCCCTGGAAGTCATCTTCCTTCAAATCACCCTCATGTTCCCCAGTGTGTCCCTGTTGCTTCCGCTAACTCTGACCCAGAGTCCCATGTACTTGTATAGGGGCATTTCCCCAACCTTAACCCAGAGCAAGTGACCTCAAACCTGGGTAAAGTCAGACCATGTGTGCCCTGGAAGTCATCTTCTGCCAAATGACCGCTAAGTTCACAAGTGTCCCTGGTACTTTGCTAGTGGCACCTCTTTGGCCAATGCAGTTGGAGAGGGTCATTTCCCCAACTTGTACCCAGAGAACGTGACCCCAAACCTGGGTACATTTAGACCATGTGTGCCCTGGAAGTCATCTTCCTTCAAATCATCCTCATGTTCCCCAGTGTCCCTGTTGCTTCCCCTAACACTGACTCAGAGCCCCATGCACTTTGATAGGGGCATTTCCCCAACCGTAACCCAGAGAAAGTGACCTCAAACCTGGGTAAGGTCAGACCATGTGTGCCCTGGAAGTCATCTTCCGCCAAATGGCCGCTAAGTTCCCAAGTGTCCCTGGTACTTTGCTAGTGGGACTTCTTTGTCCAATGCAGTTGGAGAGGGTCGTTTCCCCAACGTGTACCCAGAGAACGTGACCTTAAACCTGGGTAAAGTGTGACAAAGTATGCCCTGTAAGTCATCTTCCCCCAAATGACCGTTGACCTGAGCATCAGAGGATAGGGATCAAAGCATATAACCTTGAGATCACTGCATAGAATCAGAGCAAGATTTACCTCATTCATTCTTTATTAGAACCTGAGGATCAGATCATAGAACCTTGAGATCAAAGCCTAGAACCCCTGATGTCAGAGCATGCAACTTAGTCTTAGGAATGTGTCTCTTTCTTTTATTTTCACAAATGTACAAGGCTCAGCCAAACGGCAAAGCCTGTCAAAAATAGGTTCAACTCATTGGTGTTCCTCTCCACGGAAGTCTTTAGTAAAAGGCGAAAGACTTGTGCGTTTTGAAGAGAAACCAAAGTAAGTATTGCCCTCTTGTCAAGAGCAGCAGGTCATGTAGTCGTCCCAGTCAAATGTCTCACGGTGCTCCTCGGTTGATGTGCCGTGTTCAAAATAACAGGACGCAGCCCATTACCGTGGCCATTTTTTAAAGAGGGCACTCCCCCACATTTTAAAGAGAGCAACAGTGCCCATTGGACAGTTGTTGTCCCTTCCATTAGAGGGGCATCAGTAACAGGTACACAGGCCCTTTGTTTGACACATGTCCTGAAGACCGACAGCGACTGAGACTTGTATCATTGATGACAGAATCAAAGTCAACAACAGACTGCTCTATTGGATTGGTGTTCTGTTGTCCACAAGGCATTTGAAGGGTGCACCGTTCCCAGCAATACTGCAATACCGGGTCAATGCGTGGAGTGAACGGAGCAAGCCCCTTTTTCATCTCCCAAGGCTAAAAATCTGCTTAATAAGATATCCTCATATAGAGGACATATCAGATATTAAACTGATAAGAACAGATACTACACTTGATCTTAGCCAAAAGGCCGAGAAGCGATGTGCACAAAGAGTTTGCCTCCTGACCCACCCTCCTGGGACCCTTCTCACTGGTCATGGTGCAGTTTTTTCACTTAGGCAGAGCAGTGGCAGCTGCTGAGCACACCCACCCCAGCCCTCCACGGTCGGGCACCTTAGTCTAGTTAAGTAAAGATGTATCTCTCTCTCTCTTTCTTTCTTTCTCTCTCTCTTTCTCTCTTTCTCTCTTTCTTTAGAACCTGAGGATCAGAGCATATCACCTTGAGATAGACTCATTTGAACCATCTTGACTTAGCAGTGTTTTGCCTCAGTTGATGTGTATATTCTTGCATATCAACTATTCCAGAATTGACTTTCCCAATCCCTCTTCCTCTACCTCAACCACTCGCCCATCAACACATAACCTCATGTCAATAGCAAACAAAAGTGTTAGAAGCTCAATTAGCAAAATGACTCATTCTCAGAAAAGTGCCTTGCCAAGGTCCTATTAGCTCGCGACGTTCAGAAAAGAAAAGAAAAGAAAAAAAAAAAAAACGCAACAAGCCAAAGATAATCCACTCCATGGAAAAGCCCAGTTTCAAGTAGCCACGGTCCAATGACTTATATAAATACCCTATTGCAGGACTCCTGTTACCATAGTTTCGCCCGTAGCCAAGTGGTCTAAGCGCACGGAATTAGCTTAAACCGACCTAACCCAATGGTCAGTGGTTCGCATCCCGAAGGAGATTCATCTGAACCGCCTACTTTTATTTAATTTTTTGGTTGTTGTGTGGGATTGCTTTTTTTTTTTTTTTTTTTGCTCTATTGTAAACATACTTCTGTTGTGTTTTTGTTCTGTTTTTCTCTGTCAAGCGTCTTTGAGCATTTGGAAAAGCACTGTATGAATTAAATGTGTTATTGTTATTATTATCATCATCATCATCATCTTGAGTTATAAATGTATTCCCTCAGTTTATTGTGTATATTTTGCATATAAACTATTCCAGGACTGACTTTCCCCAATCCCAATCCCTCAAACACTCACCTATCAACCTAACCAAGGGCATACGTCTAACATCTAGCACTTTTCTGTGTGTCTATTGTCCCGGGCATTCTTTACTCTAGAGAACCAGGGGCACGGGACTTTTAAAAAAGCGCACAGGGGGTTTTAACTCGGGGGGTGTGCTTAAGTGTGGGTGCACGGGGTCGGAGGGTGAGCCGGGTTAGGGGGTGAGCTCCAGAGGTGGTTCCAGGGGGGTCACTTGACCCCAACTTTTACCCAGAGAAGGTGACGTTATTCCAGGGTAAAGTTAGCCAATGTATGCCCTGGAAGTCATCTTCCTTCAAATCACCCTCATGTTCCCCAGTGTGTCCCTGTTGCTTCCGCTAACTCTGACCCAGAGTCCCATGTACTTGTATAGGGGCATTTCCCCAACCTTAACCCAGAGCAAGTGACCTCAAACCTGGGTAAAGTCAGACCATGTGTGCCCTGGAAGTCATCTTCTGCCAAATGACCGCTAAGTTCACAAGTGTCCCTGGTACTTTGCTAGTGGCACCTCTTTGGCCAATGCAGTTGGAGAGGGTCATTTCCCCAACTTGTACCCAGAGAACGTGACCCCAAACCTGGGTACATTTAGACCATGTGTGCCCTGGAAGTCATCTTCCTTCAAATCATCCTCATGTTCCCCAGTGTCCCTGTTGCTTCCCCTAACACTGACTCAGAGCCCCATGCACTTTGATAGGGGCATTTCCCCAACCGTAACCCAGAGAAAGTGACCTCAAACCTGGGTAAGGTCAGACCATGTGTGCCCTGGAAGTCATCTTCCGCCAAATGGCCGCTAAGTTCCCAAGTGTCCCTGGTACTTTGCTAGTGGGACTTCTTTGTCCAATGCAGTTGGAGAGGGTCGTTTCCCCAATGTGTACCCAGAGAACGTGACCTTAAACCTGGGTAAAGTGTGACAAAGTATGCCCTGTAAGTCATCTTCCCCCAAATGACCGTTGACCTGAGCATCAGAGGATAGGGATCAAAGCATATAACCTTGAGATCACTGCATAGAATCAGAGCAAGATTTACCTCATTCATTCTTTATTAGAACCTGAGGATCAGATCATAGAACCTTGAGATCAAAGCCTAGAACCCCTGATGTCAGAGCATGCAACTTAGTCTTAGGAATGTGTCTCTTTCTTTTATTTTCACAAATGTACAAGGCTCAGCCAAACGGCAAAGCCTGTCAAAAATAGGTTCAACTCATTGGTGTTCCTCTCCACGGAAGTCTTTAGTAAAAGGCGAAAGACTTGTGCGTTTTGAAGAGAAACCAAAGTAAGTATTGCCCTCTTGTCAAGAGCAGCAGGTCATGTAGTCGTCCCAGTCAAATGTCTCACGGTGCTCCTCGGTTGATGTGCCGTGTTCAAAATAACAGGACGCAGCCCATTACCGTGGCCATTTTTTAAAGAGGGCACTCCCCCACATTTTAAAGAGAGCAACAGTGCCCATTGGACAGTTGTTGTCCCTTCCATTAGAGGGGCATCAGTAACAGGTACACAGGCCCTTTGTTTGACACATGTCCTGAAGACCGACAGCGACTGAGACTTGTATCATTGATGACAGAATCAAAGTCAACAACAGACTGCTCTATTGGATTGGTGTTCTGTTGTCCACAAGGCATTTGAAGGGTGCACCGTTCCCAGCAATACTGCAATACCGGGTCAATGCGTGGAGTGAACGGAGCAAGCCCCTTTTTCATCTCCCAAGGCTAAAAATCTGCTTAATAAGATATCCTCATATAGAGGACATATCAGATATTAAACTGATAAGAACAGATACTACACTTGATCTTAGCCAAAAGGCCGAGAAGCGATGTGCACAAAGAGTTTGCCTCCTGACCCACCCTCCTGGGACCCTTCTCACTGGTCATGGTGCAGTTTTTTCACTTAGGCAGAGCAGTGGCAGCTGCTGAGCACACCCACCCCAGCCCTCCACGGTCGGGCACCTTAGTCTAGTTAAGTAAAGATGTATCTCTCTCTCTCTTTCTTTCTTTCTTTCTTTCTCTCTCTCTTTCTCTCTTTCTCTCTTTCTTTAGAACCTGAGGATCAGAGCATATCACCTTGAGATAGACTCATTTGAACCATCTTGACTTAGCAGTGTTTTGCCTCAGTTGATGTGTATATTCTTGCATATCAACTATTCCAGAATTGACTTTCCCAATCCCTCTTCCTCTACCTCAACCACTCGCCCATCAACACATAACCTCATGTCAATAGCAAACAAAAGTGTTAGAAGCTCAATTAGCAAAATGACTCATTCTCAGAAAAGTGCCTTGCCAAGGTCCTATTAGCTCGCGACGTTCAGAAAAGAAAAGAAAAAAAAAAAAAAAAAAACGCAACAAGCCAAAGATAATCCACTCCATGGAAAAGCCCAGTTTCAAGTAGCCACGGTCCAATGACTTATATAAATACCCTATTGCAGGACTCCTGTTACCATAGTTTCGCCCGTAGCCAAGTGGTCTAAGCGCACGGAATTAGCTTAAACCGACCTAACCCAATGGTCAGTGGTTCGCATCCCGAAGGAGATTCATCTGAACCGCCTACTTTTATTTAATTTTTTGGTTGTTGTGTGGGATTGCTTTTTTTTTTTTTTTTTTTGCTCTATTGTAAACATACTTCTGTTGTGTTTTTGTTCTGTTTTTCTCTGTCAAGCGTCTTTGAGCATTTGGAAAAGCACTGTATGAATTAAATGTGTTATTGTTATTATTATCATCATCATCATCATCTTGAGTTATAAATGTATTCCCTCAGTTTATTGTGTATATTTTGCATATAAACTATTCCAGGACTGACTTTCCCCAATCCCAATCCCTCAAACACTCACCTATCAACCTAACCAAGGGCATACGTCTAACATCTAGCACTTTTCTGTGTGTCTATTGTCCCGGGCATTCTTTACTCTAGAGAACCAGGGGCACGGGACTTTTAAAAAAGCGCACAGGGGGTTTTAACTCGGGGGGTGTGCTTAAGTGTGGGTGCACGGGGTCGGAGGGTGAGCCGGGTTAGGGGGTGAGCTCCAGAGGTGGTTCCAGGGGGGTCACTTGACCCCAACTTTTACCCAGAGAAGGTGACGTTATTCCAGGGTAAAGTTAGCCAATGTATGCCCTGGAAGTCATCTTCCTTCAAATCACCCTCATGTTCCCCAGTGTGTCCCTGTTGCTTCCGCTAACTCTGACCCAGAGTCCCATGTACTTGTATAGGGGCATTTCCCCAACCTTAACCCAGAGCAAGTGACCTCAAACCTGGGTAAAGTCAGACCATGTGTGCCCTGGAAGTCATCTTCTGCCAAATGACCGCTAAGTTCCCAAGTGTCCCTGGTACTTTGCTAGTGGCACCTCTTTGGCCAATGCAGTTGGAGAGGGTCATTTCCCCAACTTGTACCCAGAGAACGTGACCCCAAACCTGGGTACATTTAGACCATGTGTGCCCTGGAAGTCATCTTCCTTCAAATCATCCTCATGTTCCCCAGTGTCCCTGTTGCTTCCCCTAACACTGACTCAGAGCCCCATGCACTTTGATAGGGGCATTTCCCCAACCGTAACCCAGAGAAAGTGACCTCAAACCTGGGTAAGGTCAGACCATGTGTGCCCTGGAAGTCATCTTCCGCCAAATGGCCGCTAAGTTCCCAAGTGTCCCTGGTACTTTGCTAGTGGGACTTCTTTGTCCAATGCAGTTGGAGAGGGTCGTTTCCCCAACGTGTACCCAGAGAACGTGACCTTAAACCTGGGTAAAGTGTGACAAAGTATGCCCTGTAAGTCATCTTCCCCCAAATGACCGTTGACCTGAGCATCAGAGGATAGGGATCAAAGCATATAACCTTGAGATCACTGCATAGAATCAGAGCAAGATTTACCTCATTCATTCTTTATTAGAACCTGAGGATCAGATCATAGAACCTTGAGATCAAAGCCTAGAACCCCTGATGTCAGAGCATGCAACTTAGTCTTAGGAATGTGTCTCTTTCTTTTATTTTCACAAATGTACAAGGCTCAGCCAAACGGCAAAGCCTGTCAAAAATAGGTTCAACTCATTGGTGTTCCTCTCCACGGAAGTCTTTAGTAAAAGGCGAAAGACTTGTGCGTTTTGAAGAGAAACCAAAGTAAGTATTGCCCTCTTGTCAAGAGCAGCAGGTCATGTAGTCGTCCCAGTCAAATGTCTCACGGTGCTCCTCGGTTGATGTGCCGTGTTCAAAATAACAGGACGCAGCCCATTACCGTGGCCATTTTTTAAAGAGGGCACTCCCCCACATTTTAAAGAGAGCAACAGTGCCCATTGGACAGTTGTTGTCCCTTCCATTAGAGGGGCATCAGTAACAGGTACACAGGCCCTTTGTTTGACACATGTCCTGAAGACCGACAGCGACTGAGACTTGTATCGTTGATGACAGAATCAAAGTCAACAACAGACTGCTCCATTGGATTGGTGTTCTGTTGTCCACAAGGCATTTGAAGGGTGCACCGTTCCCAGCAATACTGCAATACCGGGTCAATGCGTGGAGTGAACGGAGCAAGCCCCTTTTTCATCTCCCAAGGCTAAAAATCTGCTTAATAAGATATCCTCATATAGAGGACATATCAGATATTAAACTGATAAGAACAGATACTACACTTGATCTTAGCCAAAAGGCCGAGAAGCGATGTGCACAAAGAGTTTGCCTCCTGACCCACCCTCCTGGGACCCTTCTCACTGGTCATGGTGCAGTTTTTTCACTTAGGCAGAGCAGTGGCAGCTGCTGAGCACACCCACCCCAGCCCTCCACGGTCGGGCACCTTAGTCTAGTTAAGTAAAGATGTATCTCTCTCTTTCTTTCTTTCTTTCTTTCTTTCTTTCTCTCTCTCTTTCTCTCTTTCTATCTTTCTCTCTTTCTCTCTTTCTTTAGAACCTGAGGATCAGAGCATATCACCTTGAGATAGACTCATTTGAACCATCTTGACTTAGCAGTGTTTTGCCTCAGTTGATGTGTATATTCTTGCATATCAACTATTCCAGAATTGACTTTCCCAATCCCTCTTCCTCTACCTCAACCACTCGCCCATCAACACATAACCTCATGTCAATAGCAAACAAAAGTGTTAGAAGCTCAATTAGCAAAATGACTCATTCTCAGAAAAGTGCCTTGCCAAGGTCCTATTAGCTCGCGACGTTCAGAAAAGAAAAGAAAAGAAAAAAAAAAAAAACGCAACAAGCCAAAGATAATCCACTCCATGGAAAAGCCCAGTTTCAAGTAGCCACGGTCCAATGACTTATATAAATACCCTATTGCAGGACTCCCGTTACCATAGTTTCGCCCGTAGCCAAGTGGTCTAAGCACACGGAATTAGCTTAAACCGACCTAACCCAATGGTCAGTGGTTCGCATCCCGAAGGAGATTCATCTGAACCGCCTACTTTTATTTAATTTTTTGGTTGTTGTGTGGGATTGCTTTTTTTTTTTTTTTTTTTGCTCTATTGTAAACATACTTCTGTTGTGTTTTTGTTCTGTTTTTCTCTGTCAAGCGTCTTTGAGCATTTGGAAAAGCACTGTATGAATTAAATGTGTTATTGTTATTATTATCATCATCATCATCATCTTGAGTTATAAATGTATTCCCTCAGTTTATTGTGTATATTTTGCATATAAACTATTCCAGGACTGACTTTCCCCAATCCCAATCCCTCAAACACTCACCTATCAACCTAACCAAGGGCATACGTCTAACATCTAGCACTTTTCTGTGTGTCTATTGTCCCGGGCATTCTTTACTCTAGAGAACCAGGGGCACGGGACTTTTAAAAAAGCGCACAGGGGGTTTTAACTCGGGGGGTGTGCTTAAGTGTGGGTGCACGGGGTCGGAGGGTGAGCCGGGTTAGGGGGTGAGCTCCAGAGGTGGTTCCAGGGGGGTCACTTGACCCCAACTTTTACCCAGAGAAGGTGACGTTATTCCAGGGTAAAGTTAGCCAATGTATGCCCTGGAAGTCATCTTCCTTCAAATCACCCTCATGTTCCCCAGTGTGTCCCTGTTGCTTCCGCTAACTCTGACCCAGAGTCCCATGTACTTGTATAGGGGCATTTCCCCAACCTTAACCCAGAGCAAGTGACCTCAAACCTGGGTAAAGTCAGACCATGTGTGCCCTGGAAGTCATCTTCTGCCAAATGACCGCTAAGTTCCCAAGTGTCCCTGGTACTTTGCTAGTGGCACCTCTTTGGCCAATGCAGTTGGAGAGGGTCATTTCCCCAACTTGTACCCAGAGAACGTGACCCCAAACCTGGGTACATTTAGACCATGTGTGCCCTGGAAGTCATCTTCCTTCAAATCATCCTCATGTTCCCCAGTGTCCCTGTTGCTTCCCCTAACACTGACTCAGAGCCCCATGCACTTTGATAGGGGCATTTCCCCAACCGTAACCCAGAGAAAGTGACCTCAAACCTGGGTAAGGTCAGACCATGTGTGCCCTGGAAGTCATCTTCCGCCAAATGGCCGCTAAGTTCCCAAGTGTCCCTGGTACTTTGCTAGTGGGACTTCTTTGTCCAATGCAGTTGGAGAGGGTCGTTTCCCCAACGTGTACCCAGAGAACGTGACCTTAAACCTGGGTAAAGTGTGACAAAGTATGCCCTGTAAGTCATCTTCCCCCAAATGACCGTTGACCTGAGCATCAGAGGATAGGGATCAAAGCATATAACCTTGAGATCACTGCATAGAATCAGAGCAAGATTTACCTCATTCATTCTTTATTAGAACCTGAGGATCAGATCATAGAACCTTGAGATCAAAGCCTAGAACCCCTGATGTCAGAGCATGCAACTTAGTCTTAGGAATGTGTCTCTTTCTTTTATTTTCACAAATGTACAAGGCTCAGCCAAACGGCAAAGCCTGTCAAAAATAGGTTCAACTCATTGGTGTTCCTCTCCACGGAAGTCTTTAGTAAAAGGCGAAAGACTTGTGCGTTTTGAAGAGAAACCAAAGTAAGTATTGCCCTCTTGTCAAGAGCAGCAGGTCATGTAGTCGTCCCAGTCAAATGTCTCACGGTGCTCCTCGGTTGATGTGCCGTGTTCAAAATAACAGGACGCAGCCCATTACCGTGGCCATTTTTTAAAGAGGGCACTCCCCCACATTTTAAAGAGAGCAACAGTGCCCATTGGACAGTTGTTGTCCCTTCCATTAGAGGGGCATCAGTAACAGGTACACAGGCCCTTTGTTTGACACATGTCCTGAAGACCGACAGCGACTGAGACTTGTATCGTTGATGACAGAATCAAAGTCAACAACAGACTGCTCCATTGGATTGGTGTTCTGTTGTCCACAAGGCATTTGAAGGGTGCACCGTTCCCAGCAATACTGCAATACCGGGTCAATGCGTGGAGTGAACGGAGCAAGCCCCTTTTTCATCTCCCAAGGCTAAAAATCTGCTTAATAAGATATCCTCATATAGAGGACATATCAGATATTAAACTGATAAGAACAGATACTACACTTGATCTTAGCCAAAAGGCCGAGAAGCGATGTGCACAAAGAGTTTGCCTCCTGACCCACCCTCCTGGGACCCTTCTCACTGGTCATGGTGCAGTTTTTTCACTTAGGCAGAGCAGTGGCAGCTGCTGAGCACACCCACCCCAGCCCTCCACGGTCGGGCACCTTAGTCTAGTTAAGTAAAGATGTATCTCTCTCTTTCTTTCTTTCTTTCTTTCTTTCTTTCTCTCTCTCTTTCTCTCTTTCTATCTTTCTCTCTTTCTCTCTTTCTTTAGAACCTGAGGATCAGAGCATATCACCTTGAGATAGACTCATTTGAACCATCTTGACTTAGCAGTGTTTTGCCTCAGTTGATGTGTATATTCTTGCATATCAACTATTCCAGAATTGACTTTCCCAATCCCTCTTCCTCTACCTCAACCACTCGCCCATCAACACATAACCTCATGTCAATAGCAAACAAAAGTGTTAGAAGCTCAATTAGCAAAATGACTCATTCTCAGAAAAGTGCCTTGCCAAGGTCCTATTAGCTCGCGACGTTCAGAAAAGAAAAGAAAAGAAAAAAAAAAAAAACGCAACAAGCCAAAGATAATCCACTCCATGGAAAAGCCCAGTTTCAAGTAGCCACGGTCCAATGACTTATATAAATACCCTATTGCAGGACTCCCGTTACCATAGTTTCGCCCGTAGCCAAGTGTTCTAAGCGCACGGAATTAGCTTAAACCGACCTAACCCAATGGTCAGTGGTTCGCATCCCGAAGGAGATTCATCTGAACCGCCTACTTTTATTTAATTTTTTGGTTGTTGTGTGGGATTGCTTTTTTTTTTTTTTTTTTTGCTCTATTGTAAACATACTTCTGTTGTGTTTTTGTTCTGTTTTTCTCTGTCAAGCGTCTTTGAGCATTTGGAAAAGCACTGTATGAATTAAATGTGTTATTGTTATTATTATCATCATCATCATCTTGAGTTATAAATGTATTCCCTCAGTTTATTGTGTATATTTTGCATATAAACTATTCCAGGACTGACTTTCCCCAATCCCAATCCCTCAAACACTCACCTATCAACCTAACCAAGGGCATACGTCTAACATCTAGCACTTTTCTGTGTGTCTATTGTCCCGGGCATTCTTTACTCTAGAGAACCAGGGGCACGGGACTTTTAAAAAAGCGCACAGGGGGTTTTAACTCGGGGGGTGTGCTTAAGTGTGGGTGCACGGGGTCGGAGGGTGAGCCGGGTTGGGGGGTGAGCTCCAGAGGTGGTTCCAGGGGGGTCACTTGACCCCAACTTTTACCCAGAGAAGGTGACGTTATTCCAGGGTAAAGTTAGCCAATGTATGCCCTGGAAGTCATCTTCCTTCAAATCACCCTCATGTTCCCCAGTGTGTCCCTGTTGCTTCCGCTAACTCTGACCCAGAGTCCCATGTACTTGTATAGGGGCATTTCCCCAACCTTAACCCAGAGCAAGTGACCTCAAACCTGGGTAAAGTCAGACCATGTGTGCCCTGGAAGTCATCTTCTGCCAAATGACCGCTAAGTTCCCAAGTGTCCCTGGTACTTTGCTAGTGGCACCTCTTTGGCCAATGCAGTTGGAGAGGGTCATTTCCCCAACTTGTACCCAGAGAACGTGACCCCAAACCTGGGTACATTTAGACCATGTGTGCCCTGGAAGTCATCTTCCTTCAAATCATCCTCATGTTCCCCAGTGTCCCTGTTGCTTCCCCTAACACTGACTCAGAGCCCCATGCACTTTGATAGGGGCATTTCCCCAACCGTAACCCAGAGAAAGTGACCTCAAACCTGGGTAAGGTCAGACCATGTGTGCCCTGGAAGTCATCTTCCGCCAAATGGCCGCTAAGTTCCCAAGTGTCCCTGGTACTTTGCTAGTGGGACTTCTTTGTCCAATGCAGTTGGAGAGGGTCGTTTCCCCAACGTGTACCCAGAGAACGTGACCTTAAACCTGGGTAAAGTGTGACAAAGTATGCCCTGTAAGTCATCTTCCCCCAAATGACCGTTGACCTGAGCATCAGAGGATAGGGATCAAAGCATATAACCTTGAGATCACTGCATAGAATCAGAGCAAGATTTACCTCATTCATTCTTTATTAGAACCTGAGGATCAGATCATAGAACCTTGAGATCAAAGCCTAGAACCCCTGATGTCAGAGCATGCAACTTAGTCTTAGGAATGTGTCTCTTTCTTTTATTTTCACAAATGTACAAGGCTCAGCCAAACGGCAAAGCCTGTCAAAAATAGGTTCAACTCATTGGTGTTCCTCTCCACGGAAGTCTTTAGTAAAAGGCGAAAGACTTGTGCGTTTTGAAGAGAAACCAAAGTAAGTATTGCCCTCTTGTCAAGAGCAGCAGGTCATGTAGTCGTCCCAGTCAAATGTCTCACGGTGCTCCTCGGTTGATGTGCCGTGTTCAAAATAACAGGACGCAGCCCATTACCGTGGCCATTTTTTAAAGAGGGCACTCCCCCACATTTTAAAGAGAGCAACAGTGCCCATTGGACAGTTGTTGTCCCTTCCATTAGAGGGGCATCAGTAACAGGTACACAGGCCCTTTGTTTGACACATGTCCTGAAGACCGACAGCGACTGAGACTTGTATCGTTGATGACAGAATCAAAGTCAACAACAGACTGCTCCATTGGATTGGTGTTCTGTTGTCCACAAGGCATTTGAAGGGTGCACCGTTCCCAGCAATACTGCAATACCGGGTCAATGCGTGGAGTGAACGGAGCAAGCCCCTTTTTCATCTCCCAAGGCTAAAAATCTGCTTAATAAGATATCCTCATATAGAGGACATATCAGATATTAAACTGATAAGAACAGATACTACACTTGATCTTAGCCAAAAGGCCGAGAAGCGATGTGCACAAAGAGTTTGCCTCCTGACCCACCCTCCTGGGACCCTTCTCACTGGTCATGGTGCAGTTTTTTCACTTAGGCAGAGCAGTGGCAGCTGCTGAGCACACCCACCCCAGCCCTCCACGGTCGGGCACCTTAGTCTAGTTAAGTAAAGATGTATCTCTCTCTTTCTTTCTTTCTTTCTTTCTTTCTTTCTTTCTCTCTCTCTCTTTCTCTCTTTCTCTCTTTCTCTCTTTCTTTAGAACCTGAGGATCAGAGCATATCACCTTGAGATAGACTCATTTGAACCATCTTGACTTAGCAGTGTTTTGCCTCAGTTGATGTGTATATTCTTGCATATCAACTATTCCAGAATTGACTTTCCCAATCCCTCTTCCTCTACCTCAACCACTCGCCCATCAACACATAACCTCATGTCAATAGCAAACAAAAGTGTTAGAAGCTCAATTAGCAAAATGACTCATTCTCAGAAAAGTGCCTTGCCAAGGTCCTATTAGCTCGCGACGTTCAGAAAAGAAAAGAAAAGAAAAAAAAAAAAAAACGCAACAAGCCAAAGATAATCCACTCCATGGAAAAGCCCAGTTTCAAGTAGCCACGGTCCAATGACTTATATAAATACCCTATTGCAGGACTCCCGTTACCATAGTTTCGCCCGTAGCCAAGTGGTCTAAGCGCACGGAATTAGCTTAAACCGACCTAACCCAATGGTCAGTGGTTCGCATCCCGAAGGAGATTCATCTGAACCGCCTACTTTTATTTAATTTTTTGGTTGTTGTGTGGGATTGCTTTTTTTTTTTTTTTTTTTGCTCTATTGTAAACATACTTCTGTTGTGTTTTTGTTCTGTTTTTCTCTGTCAAGCGTCTTTGAGCATTTGGAAAAGCACTGTATGAATTAAATGTGTTATTGTTATTATTATCATCATCATCATCATCTTGAGTTATAAATGTATTCCCTCAGTTTATTGTGTATATTTTGCATATAAACTATTCCAGGACTGACTTTCCCCAATCCCAATCCCTCAAACACTCACCTATCAACCTAACCAAGGGCATACGTCTAACATCTAGCACTTTTCTGTGTGTCTATTGTCCCGGGCATTCTTTACTCTAGAGAACCAGGGGCACGGGACTTTTAAAAAAGCGCACAGGGGGTTTTAACTCGGGGGGGTGTGCTTAAGTGTGGGTGCACGGGGTCGGAGGGTGAGCCGGGTTAGGGGGTGAGCTCCAGAGGTGGTTCCAGGGGGGTCACTTGACCCCAACTTTTACCCAGAGAAGGTGACGTTATTCCAGGGTAAAGTTAGCCAATGTATGCCCTGGAAGTCATCTTCCTTCAAATCACCCTCATGTTCCCCAGTGTGTCCCTGTTGCTTCCGCTAACTCTGACCCAGAGTCCCATGTACTTGTATAGGGGCATTTCCCCAACCTTAACCCAGAGCAAGTGACCTCAAACCTGGGTAAAGTCAGACCATGTGTGCCCTGGAAGTCATCTTCTGCCAAATGACCGCTAAGTTCCCAAGTGTCCCTGGTACTTTGCTAGTGGCACCTCTTTGGCCAATGCAGTTGGAGAGGGTCATTTCCCCAACTTGTACCCAGAGAACGTGACCCCAAACCTGGGTACATTTAGACCATGTGTGCCCTGGAAGTCATCTTCCTTCAAATCATCCTCATGTTCCCCAGTGTCCCTGTTGCTTCCCCTAACACTGACTCAGAGCCCCATGCACTTTGATAGGGGCATTTCCCCAACCGTAACCCAGAGAAAGTGACCTCAAACCTGGGTAAGGTCAGACCATGTGTGCCCTGGAAGTCATCTTCCGCCAAATGGCCGCTAAGTTCCCAAGTGTCCCTGGTACTTTGCTAGTGGGACTTCTTTGTCCAATGCAGTTGGAGAGGGTCGTTTCCCCAACGTGTACCCAGAGAACGTGACCTTAAACCTGGGTAAAGTGTGACAAAGTATGCCCTGTAAGTCATCTTCCCCCAAATGACCGTTGACCTGAGCATCAGAGGATAGGGATCAAAGCATATAACCTTGAGATCACTGCATAGAATCAGAGCAAGATTTACCTCATTCATTCTTTATTAGAACCTGAGGATCAGATCATAGAACCTTGAGATCAAAGCCTAGAACCCCTGATGTCAGAGCATGCAACTTAGTCTTAGGAATGTGTCTCTTTCTTTTATTTTCACAAATGTACAAGGCTCAGCCAAACGGCAAAGCCTGTCAAAAATAGGTTCAACTCATTGGTGTTCCTCTCCACGGAAGTCTTTAGTAAAAGGCGAAAGACTTGTGCGTTTTGAAGAGAAACCAAAGTAAGTATTGCCCTCTTGTCAAGAGCAGCAGGTCATGTAGTCGTCCCAGTCAAATGTCTCACGGTGCTCCTCGGTTGATGTGCCGTGTTCAAAATAACAGGACGCAGCCCATTACCGTGGCCATTTTTTAAAGAGGGCACTCCCCCACATTTTAAAGAGAGCAACAGTGCCCATTGGACAGTTGTTGTCCCTTCCATTAGAGGGGCATCAGTAACAGGTACACAGGCCCTTTGTTTGACACATGTCCTGAAGACCGACAGCGACTGAGACTTGTATCGTTGATGACAGAATCAAAGTCAACAACAGACTGCTCCATTGGATTGGTGTTCTGTTGTCCACAAGGCATTTGAAGGGTGCACCGTTCCCAGCAATACTGCAATACCGGGTCAATGCGTGGAGTGAACGGAGCAAGCCCCTTTTTCATCTCCCAAGGCTAAAAATCTGCTTAATAAGATATCCTCATATAGAGGACATATCAGATATTAAACTGATAAGAACAGATACTACACTTGATCTTAGCCAAAAGGCCGAGAAGCGATGTGCACAAAGAGTTTGCCTCCTGACCCACCCTCCTGGGACCCTTCTCACTGGTCATGGTGCAGTTTTTTCACTTAGGCAGAGCAGTGGCAGCTGCTGAGCACACCCACCCCAGCCCTCCACGGTCGGGCACCTTAGTCTAGTTAAGTAAAGATGTATCTCTCTCTTTCTTTCTTTCTTTCTTTCTTTCTTTCTTTCTCTCTCTCTCTTTCTCTCTTTCTCTCTTTCTCTCTTTCTTTAGAACCTGAGGATCAGAGCATATCACCTTGAGATAGACTCATTTGAACCATCTTGACTTAGCAGTGTTTTGCCTCAGTTGATGTGTATATTCTTGCATATCAACTATTCCAGAATTGACTTTCCCAATCCCTCTTCCTCTACCTCAACCACTCGCCCATCAACACATAACCTCATGTCAATAGCAAACAAAAGTGTTAGAAGCTCAATTAGCAAAATGACTCATTCTCAGAAAAGTGCCTTGCCAAGGTCCTATTAGCTCGCGACGTTCAGAAAAGAAAAGAAAAGAAAAAAAAAAAAAACGCAACAAGCCAAAGATAATCCACTCCATGGAAAAGCCCAGTTTCAAGTAGCCACGGTCCAATGACTTATATAAATACCCTATTGCAGGACTCCCGTTACCATAGTTTCGCCCGTAGCCAAGTGGTCTAAGCGCACGGAATTAGCTTAAACCGACCTAACCCAATGGTCAGTGGTTCGCATCCCGAAGGAGATTCATCTGAACCGCCTACTTTTATTTAATTTTTTGGTTGTTGTGTGGGATTGCTTTTTTTTTTTTTTTTTTTGCTCTATTGTAAACATACTTCTGTTGTGTTTTTGTTCTGTTTTTCTCTGTCAAGCGTCTTTGAGCATTTGGAAAAGCACTGTATGAATTAAATGTGTTATTGTTATTATTATCATCATCATCATCATCTTGAGTTATAAATGTATTCCCTCAGTTTATTGTGTATATTTTGCATATAAACTATTCCAGGACTGACTTTCCCCAATCCCAATCCCTCAAACACTCACCTATCAACCTAACCAAGGGCATACGTCTAACATCTAGCACTTTTCTGTGTGTCTATTGTCCCGGGCATTCTTTACTCTAGAGAACCAGGGGCACGGGACTTTTAAAAAAGCGCACAGGGGGTTTTAACTCGGGGGGTGTGCTTAAGTGTGGGTGCACGGGGTCGGAGGGTGAGCCGGGTTAGGGGGTGAGCTCCAGAGGTGGTTCCAGGGGGGTCACTTGACCCCAACTTTTACCCAGAGAAGGTGACGTTATTCCAGGGTAAAGTTAGCCAATGTATGCCCTGGAAGTCATCTTCCTTCAAATCACCCTCATGTTCCCCAGTGTGTCCCTGTTGCTTCCGCTAACTCTGACCCAGAGTCCCATGTACTTGTATAGGGGCATTTCCCCAACCTTAACCCAGAGCAAGTGACCTCAAACCTGGGTAAAGTCAGACCATGTGTGCCCTGGAAGTCATCTTCTGCCAAATGACCGCTAAGTTCCCAAGTGTCCCTGGTACTTTGCTAGTGGCACCTCTTTGGCCAATGCAGTTGGAGAGGGTCATTTCCCCAACTTGTACCCAGAGAACGTGACCCCAAACCTGGGTACATTTAGACCATGTGTGCCCTGGAAGTCATCTTCCTTCAAATCATCCTCATGTTCCCCAGTGTCCCTGTTGCTTCCCCTAACACTGACTCAGAGCCCCATGCACTTTGATAGGGGCATTTCCCCAACCGTAACCCAGAGAAAGTGACCTCAAACCTGGGTAAGGTCAGACCATGTGTGCCCTGGAAGTCATCTTCCGCCAAATGGCCGCTAAGTTCCCAAGTGTCCCTGGTACTTTGCTAGTGGGACTTCTTTGTCCAATGCAGTTGGAGAGGGTCGTTTCCCCAACGTGTACCCAGAGAACGTGACCTTAAACCTGGGTAAAGTGTGACAAAGTATGCCCTGTAAGTCATCTTCCCCCAAATGACCGTTGACCTGAGCATCAGAGGATAGGGATCAAAGCATATAACCTTGAGATCACTGCATAGAATCAGAGCAAGATTTACCTCATTCATTCTTTATTAGAACCTGAGGATCAGATCATAGAACCTTGAGATCAAAGCCTAGAACCCCTGATGTCAGAGCATGCAACTTAGTCTTAGGAATGTGTCTCTTTCTTTTATTTTCACAAATGTACAAGGCTCAGCCAAACGGCAAAGCCTGTCAAAAATAGGTTCAACTCATTGGTGTTCCTCTCCACGGAAGTCTTTAGTAAAAGGCGAAAGACTTGTGCGTTTTGAAGAGAAACCAAAGTAAGTATTGCCCTCTTGTCAAGAGCAGCAGGTCATGTAGTCGTCCCAGTCAAATGTCTCACGGTGCTCCTCGGTTGATGTGCCGTGTTCAAAATAACAGGACGCAGCCCATTACCGTGGCCATTTTTTAAAGAGGGCACTCCCCCACATTTTAAAGAGAGCAACAGTGCCCATTGGACAGTTGTTGTCCCTTCCATTAGAGGGGCATCAGTAACAGGTACACAGGCCCTTTGTTTGACACATGTCCTGAAGACCGACAGCGACTGAGACTTGTATCGTTGATGACAGAATCAAAGTCAACAACAGACTGCTCCATTGGATTGGTGTTCTGTTGTCCACAAGGCATTTGAAGGGTGCACCGTTCCCAGCAATACTGCAATACCGGGTCAATGCGTGGAGTGAACGGAGCAAGCCCCTTTTTCATCTCCCAAGGCTAAAAATCTGCTTAATAAGATATCCTCATATAGAGGACATATCAGATATTAAACTGATAAGAACAGATACTACACTTGATCTTAGCCAAAAGGCCGAGAAGCGATGTGCACAAAGAGTTTGCCTCCTGACCCACCCTCCTGGGACCCTTCTCACTGGTCATGGTGCAGTTTTTTCACTTAGGCAGAGCAGTGGCAGCTGCTGAGCACACCCACCCCAGCCCTCCACGGTCGGGCACCTTAGTCTAGTTAAGTAAAGATGTATCTCTCTCTTTCTTTCTTTCTTTCTTTCTTTCTTTCTTTCTCTCTCTCTCTTTCTCTCTTTCTCTCTTTCTCTCTTTCTTTAGAACCTGAGGATCAGAGCATATCACCTTGAGATAGACTCATTTGAACCATCTTGACTTAGCAGTGTTTTGCCTCAGTTGATGTGTATATTCTTGCATATCAACTATTCCAGAATTGACTTTCCCAATCCCTCTTCCTCTACCTCAACCACTCGCCCATCAACACATAACCTCATGTCAATAGCAAACAAAAGTGTTAGAAGCTCAATTAGCAAAATGACTCATTCTCAGAAAAGTGCCTTGCCAAGGTCCTATTAGCTCGCGACGTTCAGAAAAGAAAAGAAAAGAAAAAAAAAAAAAACGCAACAAGCCAAAGATAATCCACTCCATGGAAAAGCCCAGTTTCAAGTAGCCACGGTCCAATGACTTATATAAATACCCTATTGCAGGACTCCCGTTACCATAGTTTCGCCCGTAGCCAAGTGGTCTAAGCGCACGGAATTAGCTTAAACCGACCTAACCCAATGGTCAGTGGTTCGCATCCCGAAGGAGATTCATCTGAACCGCCTACTTTTATTTAATTTTTTGGTTGTTGTGTGGGATTGCTTTTTTTTTTTTTTTTTTTGCTCTATTGTAAACATACTTCTGTTGTGTTTTTGTTCTGTTTTTCTCTGTCAAGCGTCTTTGAGCATTTGGAAAAGCACTGTATGAATTAAATGTGTTATTGTTATTATTATCATCATCATCATCATCTTGAGTTATAAATGTATTCCCTCAGTTTATTGTGTATATTTTGCATATAAACTATTCCAGGACTGACTTTCCCCAATCCCAATCCCTCAAACACTCACCTATCAACCTAACCAAGGGCATACGTCTAACATCTAGCACTTTTCTGTGTGTCTATTGTCCCGGGCATTCTTTACTCTAGAGAACCAGGGGCACGGGACTTTTAAAAAAGCGCACAGGGGGTTTTAACTCGGGGGGTGTGCTTAAGTGTGGGTGCACGGGGTCGGAGGGTGAGCCGGGTTAGGGGGTGAGCTCCAGAGGTGGTTCCAGGGGGGTCACTTGACCCCAACTTTTACCCAGAGAAGGTGACGTTATTCCAGGGTAAAGTTAGCCAATGTATGCCCTGGAAGTCATCTTCCTTCAAATCACCCTCATGTTCCCCAGTGTGTCCCTGTTGCTTCCGCTAACTCTGACCCAGAGTCCCATGTACTTGTATAGGGGCATTTCCCCAACCTTAACCCAGAGCAAGTGACCTCAAACCTGGGTAAAGTCAGACCATGTGTGCCCTGGAAGTCATCTTCTGCCAAATGACCGCTAAGTTCCCAAGTGTCCCTGGTACTTTGCTAGTGGCACCTCTTTGGCCAATGCAGTTGGAGAGGGTCATTTCCCCAACTTGTACCCAGAGAACGTGACCCCAAACCTGGGTACATTTAGACCATGTGTGCCCTGGAAGTCATCTTCCTTCAAATCATCCTCATGTTCCCCAGTGTCCCTGTTGCTTCCCCTAACACTGACTCAGAGCCCCATGCACTTTGATAGGGGCATTTCCCCAACCGTAACCCAGAGAAAGTGACCTCAAACCTGGGTAAGGTCAGACCATGTGTGCCCTGGAAGTCATCTTCCGCCAAATGGCCGCTAAGTTCCCAAGTGTCCCTGGTACTTTGCTAGTGGGACTTCTTTGTCCAATGCAGTTGGAGAGGGTCGTTTCCCCAACGTGTACCCAGAGAACGTGACCTTAAACCTGGGTAAAGTGTGACAAAGTATGCCCTGTAAGTCATCTTCCCCCAAATGACCGTTGACCTGAGCATCAGAGGATAGGGATCAAAGCATATAACCTTGAGATCACTGCATAGAATCAGAGCAAGATTTACCTCATTCATTCTTTATTAGAACCTGAGGATCAGATCATAGAACCTTGAGATCAAAGCCTAGAACCCCTGATGTCAGAGCATGCAACTTAGTCTTAGGAATGTGTCTCTTTCTTTTATTTTCACAAATGTACAAGGCTCAGCCAAACGGCAAAGCCTGTCAAAAATAGGTTCAACTCATTGGTGTTCCTCTCCACGGAAGTCTTTAGTAAAAGGCGAAAGACTTGTGCGTTTTGAAGAGAAACCAAAGTAAGTATTGCCCTCTTGTCAAGAGCAGCAGGTCATGTAGTCGTCCCAGTCAAATGTCTCACGGTGCTCCTCGGTTGATGTGCCGTGTTCAAAATAACAGGACGCAGCCCATTACCGTGGCCATTTTTTAAAGAGGGCACTCCCCCACATTTTAAAGAGAGCAACAGTGCCCATTGGACAGTTGTTGTCCCTTCCATTAGAGGGGCATCAGTAACAGGTACACAGGCCCTTTGTTTGACACATGTCCTGAAGACCGACAGCGACTGAGACTTGTATCGTTGATGACAGAATCAAAGTCAACAACAGACTGCTCCATTGGATTGGTGTTCTGTTGTCCACAAGGCATTTGAAGGGTGCACCGTTCCCAGCAATACTGCAATACCGGGTCAATGCGTGGAGTGAACGGAGCAAGCCCCTTTTTCATCTCCCAAGGCTAAAAATCTGCTTAATAAGATATCCTCATATAGAGGACATATCAGATATTAAACTGATAAGAACAGATACTACACTTGATCTTAGCCAAAAGGCCAAGAAGCGATGTGCACAAAGAGTTTGCCTCCTGACCCACCCTCCTGGGACCCTTCTCACTGGTCATGGTGCAGTTTTTTCACTTAGGCAGAGCAGTGGCAGCTGCTGAGCACACCCACCCCAGCCCTCCACGGTCGGGCACCTTAGTCTAGTTAAGTAAAGATGTATCTCTCTCTTTCTTTCTTTCTTTCTTTCTTTCTTTCTCTCTCTCTTTCTCTCTTTCTATCTTTCTCTCTTTCTCTCTTTCTTTAGAACCTGAGGATCAGAGCATATCACCTTGAGATAGACTCATTTGAACCATCTTGACTTAGCAGTGTTTTGCCTCAGTTGATGTGTATATTCTTGCATATCAACTATTCCAGAATTGACTTTCCCAATCCCTCTTCCTCTACCTCAACCACTCGCCCATCAACACATAACCTCATGTCAATAGCAAACAAAAGTGTTAGAAGCTCAATTAGCAAAATGACTCATTCTCAGAAAAGTGCCTTGCCAAGGTCCTATTAGCTCGCGACGTTCAGAAAAGAAAAGAAAAGAAAAAAAAAAAAAACGCAACAAGCCAAAGATAATCCACTCCATGGAAAAGCCCAGTTTCAAGTAGCCACGGTCCAATGACTTATATAAATACCCTATTGCAGGACTCCCGTTACCATAGTTTCGCCCGTAGCCAAGTGTTCTAAGCGCACGGAATTAGCTTAAACCGACCTAACCCAATGGTCAGTGGTTCGCATCCCGAAGGAGATTCATCTGAACCGCCTACTTTTATTTAATTTTTTGGTTGTTGTGTGGGATTGCTTTTTTTTTTTTTTTTTTTGCTCTATTGTAAACATACTTCTGTTGTGTTTTTGTTCTGTTTTTCTCTGTCAAGCGTCTTTGAGCATTTGGAAAAGCACTGTATGAATTAAATGTGTTATTGTTATTATTATCATCATCATCATCTTGAGTTATAAATGTATTCCCTCAGTTTATTGTGTATATTTTGCATATAAACTATTCCAGGACTGACTTTCCCCAATCCCAATCCCTCAAACACTCACCTATCAACCTAACCAAGGGCATACGTCTAACATCTAGCACTTTTCTGTGTGTCTATTGTCCCGGGCATTCTTTACTCTAGAGAACCAGGGGCACGGGACTTTTAAAAAAGCGCACAGGGGGTTTTAACTCGGGGGGTGTGCTTAAGTGTGGGTGCACGGGGTCGGAGGGTGAGCCGGGTTGGGGGGTGAGCTCCAGAGGTGGTTCCAGGGGGGTCACTTGACCCCAACTTTTACCCAGAGAAGGTGACGTTATTCCAGGGTAAAGTTAGCCAATGTATGCCCTGGAAGTCATCTTCCTTCAAATCACCCTCATGTTCCCCAGTGTGTCCCTGTTGCTTCCGCTAACTCTGACCCAGAGTCCCATGTACTTGTATAGGGGCATTTCCCCAACCTTAACCCAGAGCAAGTGACCTCAAACCTGGGTAAAGTCAGACCATGTGTGCCCTGGAAGTCATCTTCTGCCAAATGACCGCTAAGTTCCCAAGTGTCCCTGGTACTTTGCTAGTGGCACCTCTTTGGCCAATGCAGTTGGAGAGGGTCATTTCCCCAACTTGTACCCAGAGAACGTGACCCCAAACCTGGGTACATTTAGACCATGTGTGCCCTGGAAGTCATCTTCCTTCAAATCATCCTCATGTTCCCCAGTGTCCCTGTTGCTTCCCCTAACACTGACTCAGAGCCCCATGCACTTTGATAGGGGCATTTCCCCAACCGTAACCCAGAGAAAGTGACCTCAAACCTGGGTAAGGTCAGACCATGTGTGCCCTGGAAGTCATCTTCCGCCAAATGGCCGCTAAGTTCCCAAGTGTCCCTGGTACTTTGCTAGTGGGACTTCTTTGTCCAATGCAGTTGGAGAGGGTCGTTTCCCCAACGTGTACCCAGAGAACGTGACCTTAAACCTGGGTAAAGTGTGACAAAGTATGCCCTGTAAGTCATCTTCCCCCAAATGACCGTTGACCTGAGCATCAGAGGATAGGGATCAAAGCATATAACCTTGAGATCACTGCATAGAATCAGAGCAAGATTTACCTCATTCATTCTTTATTAGAACCTGAGGATCAGATCATAGAACCTTGAGATCAAAGCCTAGAACCCCTGATGTCAGAGCATGCAACTTAGTCTTAGGAATGTGTCTCTTTCTTTTATTTTCACAAATGTACAAGGCTCAGCCAAACGGCAAAGCCTGTCAAAAATAGGTTCAACTCATTGGTGTTCCTCTCCACGGAAGTCTTTAGTAAAAGGCGAAAGACTTGTGCGTTTTGAAGAGAAACCAAAGTAAGTATTGCCCTCTTGTCAAGAGCAGCAGGTCATGTAGTCGTCCCAGTCAAATGTCTCACGGTGCTCCTCGGTTGATGTGCCGTGTTCAAAATAACAGGACGCAGCCCATTACCGTGGCCATTTTTTAAAGAGGGCACTCCCCCACATTTTAAAGAGAGCAACAGTGCCCATTGGACAGTTGTTGTCCCTTCCATTAGAGGGGCATCAGTAACAGGTACACAGGCCCTTTGTTTGACACATGTCCTGAAGACCGACAGCGACTGAGACTTGTATCGTTGATGACAGAATCAAAGTCAACAACAGACTGCTCCATTGGATTGGTGTTCTGTTGTCCACAAGGCATTTGAAGGGTGCACCGTTCCCAGCAATACTGCAATACCGGGTCAATGCGTGGAGTGAACGGAGCAAGCCCCTTTTTCATCTCCCAAGGCTAAAAATCTGCTTAATAAGATATCCTCATATAGAGGACATATCAGATATTAAACTGATAAGAACAGATACTACACTTGATCTTAGCCAAAAGGCCGAGAAGCGATGTGCACAAAGAGTTTGCCTCCTGACCCACCCTCCTGGGACCCTTCTCACTGGTCATGGTGCAGTTTTTTCACTTAGGCAGAGCAGTGGCAGCTGCTGAGCACACCCACCCCAGCCCTCCACGGTCGGGCACCTTAGTCTAGTTAAGTAAAGATGTATCTCTCTCTTTCTTTCTTTCTTTCTTTCTTTCTCTCTCTCTTTCTCTCTTTCTCTCTTTCTTTAGAACCTGAGGATCAGAGCATATCACCTTGAGATAGACTCATTTGAACCATCTTGACTTAGCAGTGTTTTGCCTCAGTTGATGTGTATATTCTTGCATATCAACTATTCCAGAATTGACTTTCCCAATCCCTCTTCCTCTACCTCAACCACTCGCCCATCAACACATAACCTCATGTCAATAGCAAACAAAAGTGTTAGAAGCTCAATTAGCAAAATGACTCATTCTCAGAAAAGTGCCTTGCCAAGGTCCTATTAGCTCGCGACGTTCAGAAAAGAAAAGAAAAGAAAAAAAAAAAAAACGCAACAAGCCAAAGATAATCCACTCCATGGAAAAGCCCAGTTTCAAGTAGCCACGGTCCAATGACTTATATAAATACCCTATTGCAGGACTCCCGTTACCATAGTTTCGCCCGTAGCCAAGTGGTCTAAGCGCACGGAATTAGCTTAAACCGACCTAACCCAATGGTCAGTGGTTCGCATCCCGAAGGAGATTCATCTGAACCGCCTACTTTTATTTAATTTTTTGGTTGTTGTGTGGGATTGCTTTTTTTTTTTTTTTTTTTGCTCTATTGTAAACATACTTCTGTTGTGTTTTTGTTCTGTTTTTCTCTGTCAAGCGTCTTTGAGCATTTGGAAAAGCACTGTATGAATTAAATGTGTTATTGTTATTATTATCATCATCATCATCATCTTGAGTTATAAATGTATTCCCTCAGTTTATTGTGTATATTTTGCATATAAACTATTCCAGGACTGACTTTCCCCAATCCCAATCCCTCAAACACTCACCTATCAACCTAACCAAGGGCATACGTCTAACATCTAGCACTTTTCTGTGTGTCTATTGTCCCGGGCATTCTTTACTCTAGAGAACCAGGGGCACGGGACTTTTAAAAAAGCGCACAGGGGGTTTTAACTCGGGGGGTGTGCTTAAGTGTGGGTGCACGGGGTCGGAGGGTGAGCCGGGTTAGGGGGTGAGCTCCAGAGGTGGTTCCAGGGGGGTCACTTGACCCCAACTTTTACCCAGAGAAGGTGACGTTATTCCAGGGTAAAGTTAGCCAATGTATGCCCTGGAAGTCATCTTCCTTCAAATCACCCTCATGTTCCCCAGTGTGTCCCTGTTGCTTCCGCTAACTCTGACCCAGAGTCCCATGTACTTGTATAGGGGCATTTCCCCAACCTTAACCCAGAGCAAGTGACCTCAAACCTGGGTAAAGTCAGACCATGTGTGCCCTGGAAGTCATCTTCTGCCAAATGACCGCTAAGTTCCCAAGTGTCCCTGGTACTTTGCTAGTGGCACCTCTTTGGCCAATGCAGTTGGAGAGGGTCATTTCCCCAACTTGTACCCAGAGAACGTGACCCCAAACCTGGGTACATTTAGACCATGTGTGCCCTGGAAGTCATCTTCCTTCAAATCATCCTCATGTTCCCCAGTGTCCCTGTTGCTTCCCCTAACACTGACTCAGAGCCCCATGCACTTTGATAGGGGCATTTCCCCAACCGTAACCCAGAGAAAGTGACCTCAAACCTGGGTAAGGTCAGACCATGTGTGCCCTGGAAGTCATCTTCCGCCAAATGGCCGCTAAGTTCCCAAGTGTCCCTGGTACTTTGCTAGTGGGACTTCTTTGTCCAATGCAGTTGGAGAGGGTCGTTTCCCCAACGTGTACCCAGAGAACGTGACCTTAAACCTGGGTAAAGTGTGACAAAGTATGCCCTGTAAGTCATCTTCCCCCAAATGACCGTTGACCTGAGCATCAGAGGATAGGGATCAAAGCATATAACCTTGAGATCACTGCATAGAATCAGAGCAAGATTTACCTCATTCATTCTTTATTAGAACCTGAGGATCAGATCATAGAACCTTGAGATCAAAGCCTAGAACCCCTGATGTCAGAGCATGCAACTTAGTCTTAGGAATGTGTCTCTTTCTTTTATTTTCACAAATGTACAAGGCTCAGCCAAACGGCAAAGCCTGTCAAAAATAGGTTCAACTCATTGGTGTTCCTCTCCACGGAAGTCTTTAGTAAAAGGCGAAAGACTTGTGCGTTTTGAAGAGAAACCAAAGTAAGTATTGCCCTCTTGTCAAGAGCAGCAGGTCATGTAGTCGTCCCAGTCAAATGTCTCACGGTGCTCCTCGGTTGATGTGCCGTGTTCAAAATAACAGGACGCAGCCCATTACCGTGGCCATTTTTTAAAGAGGGCACTCCCCCACATTTTAAAGAGAGCAACAGTGCCCATTGGACAGTTGTTGTCCCTTCCATTAGAGGGGCATCAGTAACAGGTACACAGGCCCTTTGTTTGACACATGTCCTGAAGACCGACAGCGACTGAGACTTGTATCGTTGATGACAGAATCAAAGTCAACAACAGACTGCTCCATTGGATTGGTGTTCTGTTGTCCACAAGGCATTTGAAGGGTGCACCGTTCCCAGCAATACTGCAATACCGGGTCAATGCGTGGAGTGAACGGAGCAAGCCCCTTTTTCATCTCCCAAGGCTAAAAATCTGCTTAATAAGATATCCTCATATAGAGGACATATCAGATATTAAACTGATAAGAACAGATACTACACTTGATCTTAGCCAAAAGGCCGAGAAGCGATGTGCACAAAGAGTTTGCCTCCTGACCCACCCTCCTGGGACCCTTCTCACTGGTCATGGTGCAGTTTTTTCACTTAGGCAGAGCAGTGGCAGCTGCTGAGCACACCCACCCCAGCCCTCCACGGTCGGGCACCTTAGTCTAGTTAAGTAAAGATGTATCTCTCTCTTTCTTTCTTTCTTTCTTTCTTTCTTTCTTTCTCTCTCTCTCTTTCTCTCTTTCTCTCTTTCTCTCTTTCTTTAGAACCTGAGGATCAGAGCATATCACCTTGAGATAGACTCATTTGAACCATCTTGACTTAGCAGTGTTTTGCCTCAGTTGATGTGTATATTCTTGCATATCAACTATTCCAGAATTGACTTTCCCAATCCCTCTTCCTCTACCTCAACCACTCGCCCATCAACACATAACCTCATGTCAATAGCAAACAAAAGTGTTAGAAGCTCAATTAGCAAAATGACTCATTCTCAGAAAAGTGCCTTGCCAAGGTCCTATTAGCTCGCGACGTTCAGAAAAGAAAAGAAAAGAAAAAAAAAAAAAACGCAACAAGCCAAAGATAATCCACTCCATGGAAAAGCCCAGTTTCAAGTAGCCACGGTCCAATGACTTATATAAATACCCTATTGCAGGACTCCCGTTACCATAGTTTCGCCCGTAGCCAAGTGGTCTAAGCGCACGGAATTAGCTTAAACCGACCTAACCCAATGGTCAGTGGTTCGCATCCCGAAGGAGATTCATCTGAACCGCCTACTTTTATTTAATTTTTTGGTTGTTGTGTGGGATTGCTTTTTTTTTTTTTTTTTTTGCTCTATTGTAAACATACTTCTGTTGTGTTTTTGTTCTGTTTTTCTCTGTCAAGCGTCTTTGAGCATTTGGAAAAGCACTGTATGAATTAAATGTGTTATTGTTATTATTATCATCATCATCATCATCTTGAGTTATAAATGTATTCCCTCAGTTTATTGTGTATATTTTGCATATAAACTATTCCAGGACTGACTTTCCCCAATCCCAATCCCTCAAACACTCACCTATCAACCTAACCAAGGGCATACGTCTAACATCTAGCACTTTTCTGTGTGTCTATTGTCCCGGGCATTCTTTACTCTAGAGAACCAGGGGCACGGGACTTTTAAAAAAGCGCACAGGGGGTTTTAACTCGGGGGGTGTGCTTAAGTGTGGGTGCACGGGGTCGGAGGGTGAGCCGGGTTAGGGGGTGAGCTCCAGAGGTGGTTCCAGGGGGGTCACTTGACCCCAACTTTTACCCAGAGAAGGTGACGTTATTCCAGGGTAAAGTTAGCCAATGTATGCCCTGGAAGTCATCTTCCTTCAAATCACCCTCATGTTCCCCAGTGTGTCCCTGTTGCTTCCGCTAACTCTGACCCAGAGTCCCATGTACTTGTATAGGGGCATTTCCCCAACCTTAACCCAGAGCAAGTGACCTCAAACCTGGGTAAAGTCAGACCATGTGTGCCCTGGAAGTCATCTTCTGCCAAATGACCGCTAAGTTCCCAAGTGTCCCTGGTACTTTGCTAGTGGCACCTCTTTGGCCAATGCAGTTGGAGAGGGTCATTTCCCCAACTTGTACCCAGAGAACGTGACCCCAAACCTGGGTACATTTAGACCATGTGTGCCCTGGAAGTCATCTTCCTTCAAATCATCCTCATGTTCCCCAGTGTCCCTGTTGCTTCCCCTAACACTGACTCAGAGCCCCATGCACTTTGATAGGGGCATTTCCCCAACCGTAACCCAGAGAAAGTGACCTCAAACCTGGGTAAGGTCAGACCATGTGTGCCCTGGAAGTCATCTTCCGCCAAATGGCCGCTAAGTTCCCAAGTGTCCCTGGTACTTTGCTAGTGGGACTTCTTTGTCCAATGCAGTTGGAGAGGGTCGTTTCCCCAACGTGTACCCAGAGAACGTGACCTTAAACCTGGGTAAAGTGTGACAAAGTATGCCCTGTAAGTCATCTTCCCCCAAATGACCGTTGACCTGAGCATCAGAGGATAGGGATCAAAGCATATAACCTTGAGATCACTGCATAGAATCAGAGCAAGATTTACCTCATTCATTCTTTATTAGAACCTGAGGATCAGATCATAGAACCTTGAGATCAAAGCCTAGAACCCCTGATGTCAGAGCATGCAACTTAGTCTTAGGAATGTGTCTCTTTCTTTTATTTTCACAAATGTACAAGGCTCAGCCAAACGGCAAAGCCTGTCAAAAATAGGTTCAACTCATTGGTGTTCCTCTCCACGGAAGTCTTTAGTAAAAGGCGAAAGACTTGTGCGTTTTGAAGAGAAACCAAAGTAAGTATTGCCCTCTTGTCAAGAGCAGCAGGTCATGTAGTCGTCCCAGTCAAATGTCTCACGGTGCTCCTCGGTTGATGTGCCGTGTTCAAAATAACAGGACGCAGCCCATTACCGTGGCCATTTTTTAAAGAGGGCACTCCCCCACATTTTAAAGAGAGCAACAGTGCCCATTGGACAGTTGTTGTCCCTTCCATTAGAGGGGCATCAGTAACAGGTACACAGGCCCTTTGTTTGACACATGTCCTGAAGACCGACAGCGACTGAGACTTGTATCGTTGATGACAGAATCAAAGTCAACAACAGACTGCTCCATTGGATTGGTGTTCTGTTGTCCACAAGGCATTTGAAGGGTGCACCGTTCCCAGCAATACTGCAATACCGGGTCAATGCGTGGAGTGAACGGAGCAAGCCCCTTTTTCATCTCCCAAGGCTAAAAATCTGCTTAATAAGATATCCTCATATAGAGGACATATCAGATATTAAACTGATAAGAACAGATACTACACTTGATCTTAGCCAAAAGGCCGAGAAGCGATGTGCACAAAGAGTTTGCCTCCTGACCCACCCTCCTGGGACCCTTCTCACTGGTCATGGTGCAGTTTTTTCACTTAGGCAGAGCAGTGGCAGCTGCTGAGCACACCCACCCCAGCCCTCCACGGTCGGGCACCTTAGTCTAGTTAAGTAAAGATGTATCTCTCTCTTTCTTTCTTTCTTTCTTTCTTTCTTTCTTTCTCTCTCTCTTTCTCTCTTTCTCTCTCTCTTTCTCTCTTTCTTTAGAACCTGAGGATCAGAGCATATCACCTTGAGATAGACTCATTTGAACCATCTTGACTTAGCAGTGTTTTGCCTCAGTTGATGTGTATATTCTTGCATATCAACTATTCCAGAATTGACTTTCCCAATCCCTCTTCCTCTACCTCAACCACTCGCCCATCAACACATAACCTCATGTCAATAGCAAACAAAAGTGTTAGAAGCTCAATTAGCAAAATGACTCATTCTCAGAAAAGTGCCTTGCCAAGGTCCTATTAGCTCGCGACGTTCAGAAAAGAAAAGAAAAGAAAAAAAAAAAAAACGCAACAAGCCAAAGATAATCCACTCCATGGAAAAGCCCAGTTTCAAGTAGCCACGGTCCAATGACTTATATAAATACCCTATTGCAGGACTCCCGTTACCATAGTTTCGCCCGTAGCCAAGTGGTCTAAGCGCACGGAATTAGCTTAAACCGACCTAACCCAATGGTCAGTGGTTCGCATCCCGAAGGAGATTCATCTGAACCGCCTACTTTTATTTAATTTTTTGGTTGTTGTGTGGGATTGCTTTTTTTTTTTTTTTTTTTGCTCTATTGTAAACATACTTCTGTTGTGTTTTTGTTCTGTTTTTCTTTGTCAAGCGTCTTTGAGCATTTGGAAAAGCACTGTATGAATTAAATGTGTTATTGTTATTATTATCATCATCATCATCATCTTGAGTTATAAATGTATTCCCTCAGTTTATTGTGTATATTTTGCATATAAACTATTCCAGGACTGACTTTCCCCAATCCCAATCCCTCAAACACTCACCTATCAACCTAACCAAGGGCATACGTCTAACATCTAGCACTTTTCTGTGTGTCTATTGTCGCGGGCATTCTTTACTCTAGAGAACCAGGGGCACGGGACTTTTAAAAAAGCGCACAGGGGGTTTTAACTCGGGGGGTGTGCTTAAGTGTGGGTGCACGGGGTCGGAGGGTGAGCCGGGTTAGGGGGTGAGCTCCAGAGGTGGTTCCAGGGGGGTCACTTGACCCCAACTTTTACCCAGAGAAGGTGACGTTATTCCAGGGTAAAGTTAGCCAATGTATGCCCTGGAAGTCATCTTCCTTCAAATCACCCTCATGTTCCCCAGTGTGTCCCTGTTGCTTCCGCTAACTCTGACCCAGAGTCCCATGTACTTGTATAGGGGCATTTCCCCAACCTTAACCCAGAGCAAGTGACCTCAAACCTGGGTAAAGTCAGACCATGTGTGCCCTGGAAGTCATCTTCTGCCAAATGACCGCTAAGTTCCCAAGTGTCCCTGGTACTTTGCTAGTGGCACCTCTTTGGCCAATGCAGTTGGAGAGGGTCATTTCCCCAACTTGTACCCAGAGAACGTGACCCCAAACCTGGGTACATTTAGACCATGTGTGCCCTGGAAGTCATCTTCCTTCAAATCATCCTCATGTTCCCCAGTGTCCCTGTTGCTTCCCCTAACACTGACTCAGAGCCCCATGCACTTTGATAGGGGCATTTCCCCAACCGTAACCCAGAGAAAGTGACCTCAAACCTGGGTAAGGTCAGACCATGTGTGCCCTGGAAGTCATCTTCCGCCAAATGGCCGCTAAGTTCCCAAGTGTCCCTGGTACTTTGCTAGTGGGACTTCTTTGTCCAATGCAGTTGGAGAGGGTCGTTTCCCCAACGTGTACCCAGAGAACGTGACCTTAAACCTGGGTAAAGTGTGACAAAGTATGCCCTGTAAGTCATCTTCCCCCAAATGACCGTTGACCTGAGCATCAGAGGATAGGGATCAAAGCATATAACCTTGAGATCACTGCATAGAATCAGAGCAAGATTTACCTCATTCATTCTTTATTAGAACCTGAGGATCAGATCATAGAACCTTGAGATCAAAGCCTAGAACCCCTGATGTCAGAGCATGCAACTTAGTCTTAGGAATGTGTCTCTTTCTTTTATTTTCACAAATGTACAAGGCTCAGCCAAACGGCAAAGCCTGTCAAAAATAGGTTCAACTCATTGGTGTTCCTCTCCACGGAAGTCTTTAGTAAAAGGCGAAAGACTTGTGCGTTTTGAAGAGAAACCAAAGTAAGTATTGCCCTCTTGTCAAGAGCAGCAGGTCATGTAGTCGTCCCAGTCAAATGTCTCACGGTGCTCCTCGGTTGATGTGCCGTGTTCAAAATAACAGGACGCAGCCCATTACCGTGGCCATTTTTTAAAGAGGGCACTCCCCCACATTTTAAAGAGAGCAACAGTGCCCATTGGACAGTTGTTGTCCCTTCCATTAGAGGGGCATCAGTAACAGGTACACAGGCCCTTTGTTTGACACATGTCCTGAAGACCGACAGCGACTGAGACTTGTATCGTTGATGACAGAATCAAAGTCAACAACAGACTGCTCCATTGGATTGGTGTTCTGTTGTCCACAAGGCATTTGAAGGGTGCACCGTTCCCAGCAATACTGCAATACCGGGTCAATGCGTGGAGTGAACGGAGCAAGCCCCTTTTTCATCTCCCAAGGCTAAAAATCTGCTTAATAAGATATCCTCATATAGAGGACATATCAGATATTAAACTGATAAGAACAGATACTACACTTGATCTTAGCCAAAAGGCCGAGAAGCGATGTGCACAAAGAGTTTGCCTCCTGACCCACCCTCCTGGGACCCTTCTCACTGGTCATGGTGCAGTTTTTTCACTTAGGCAGAGCAGTGGCAGCTGCTGAGCACACCCACCCCAGCCCTCCACGGTCGGGCACCTTAGTCTAGTTAAGTAAAGATGTATCTCTCTCTTTCTTTCTTTCTTTCTTTCTCTCTCTCTTTCTCTCTTTCTTTAGAACCTGAGGATCAGAGCATATCACCTTGAGATAGACTCATTTGAACCATCTTGACTTAGCAGTGTTTTGCCTCAGTTGATGTGTATATTCTTGCATATCAACTATTCCAGAATTGACTTTCCCAATCCCTCTTCCTCTACCTCAACCACTCGCCCATCAACACATAACCTCATGTCAATAGCAAACAAAAGTGTTAGAAGCTCAATTAGCAAAATGACTCATTCTCAGAAAAGTGCCTTGCCAAGGTCCTATTAGCTCGCGACGTTCAGAAAAGAAAAGAAAAGAAAAAAAAAAAAAACGCAACAAGCCAAAGATAATCCACTCCATGGAAAAGCCCAGTTTCAAGTAGCCACGGTCCAATGACTTATATAAATACCCTATTGCAGGACTCCCGTTACCATAGTTTCGCCCGTAGCCAAGTGGTCTAAGCGCACGGAATTAGCTTAAACCGACCTAACCCAATGGTCAGTGGTTCGCATCCCGAAGGAGATTCATCTGAACCGCCTACTTTTATTTAATTTTTTGGTTGTTGTGTGGGATTGCTTTTTTTTTTTTTTTTTTTGCTCTATTGTAAACATACTTCTGTTGTGTTTTTGTTCTGTTTTTCTCTGTCAAGCGTCTTTGAGCATTTGGAAAAGCACTGTATGAATTAAATGTGTTATTGTTATTATTATCATCATCATCATCATCTTGAGTTATAAATGTATTCCCTCAGTTTATTGTGTATATTTTGCATATAAACTATTCCAGGACTGACTTTCCCCAATCCCAATCCCTCAAACACTCACCTATCAACCTAACCAAGGGCATACGTCTAACATCTAGCACTTTTCTGTGTGTCTATTGTCCCGGGCATTCTTTACTCTAGAGAACCAGGGGCACGGGACTTTTAAAAAAGCGCACAGGGGGTTTTAACTCGGGGGGTGTGCTTAAGTGTGGGTGCATGGGGTCGGAGGGTGAGCCGGGTTAGGGGGTGAGCTCCAGAGGTGGTTCCAGGGGGGTCACTTGACCCCAACTTTTACCCAGAGAAGGTGACGTTATTCCAGGGTAAAGTTAGCCAATGTATGCCCTGGAAGTCATCTTCCTTCAAATCACCCTCATGTTCCCCAGTGTGTCCCTGTTGCTTCCGCTAACTCTGACCCAGAGTCCCATGTACTTGTATAGGGGCATTTCCCCAACCTTAACCCAGAGCAAGTGACCTCAAACCTGGGTAAAGTCAGACCATGTGTGCCCTGGAAGTCATCTTCTGCCAAATGACCGCTAAGTTCCCAAGTGTCCCTGGTACTTTGCTAGTGGCACCTCTTTGGCCAATGCAGTTGGAGAGGGTCATTTCCCCAACTTGTACCCAGAGAACGTGACCCCAAACCTGGGTACATTTAGACCATGTGTGCCCTGGAAGTCATCTTCCTTCAAATCATCCTCATGTTCCCCAGTGTCCCTGTTGCTTCCCCTAACACTGACTCAGAGCCCCATGCACTTTGATAGGGGCATTTCCCCAACCGTAACCCAGAGAAAGTGACCTCAAACCTGGGTAAGGTCAGACCATGTGTGCCCTGGAAGTCATCTTCCGCCAAATGGCCGCTAAGTTCCCAAGTGTCCCTGGTACTTTGCTAGTGGGACTTCTTTGTCCAATGCAGTTGGAGAGGGTCGTTTCCCCAACGTGTACCCAGAGAACGTGACCTTAAACCTGGGTAAAGTGTGACAAAGTATGCCCTGTAAGTCATCTTCCCCCAAATGACCGTTGACCTGAGCATCAGAGGATAGGGATCAAAGCATATAACCTTGAGATCACTGCATAGAATCAGAGCAAGATTTACCTCATTCATTCTTTATTAGAACCTGAGGATCAGATCATAGAACCTTGAGATCAAAGCCTAGAACCCCTGATGTCAGAGCATGCAACTTAGTCTTAGGAATGTGTCTCTTTCTTTTATTTTCACAAATGTACAAGGCTCAGCCAAACGGCAAAGCCTGTCAAAAATAGGTTCAACTCATTGGTGTTCCTCTCCACGGAAGTCTTTAGTAAAAGGCGAAAGACTTGTGCGTTTTGAAGAGAAACCAAAGTAAGTATTGCCCTCTTGTCAAGAGCAGCAGGTCATGTAGTCGTCCCAGTCAAATGTCTCACGGTGCTCCTCGGTTGATGTGCCGTGTTCAAAATAACAGGACGCAGCCCATTACCGTGGCCATTTTTTAAAGAGGGCACTCCCCCACATTTTAAAGAGAGCAACAGTGCCCATTGGACAGTTGTTGTCCCTTCCATTAGAGGGGCATCAGTAACAGGTACACAGGCCCTTTGTTTGACACATGTCCTGAAGACCGACAGCGACTGAGACTTGTATCGTTGATGACAGAATCAAAGTCAACAACAGACTGCTCCATTGGATTGGTGTTCTGTTGTCCACAAGGCATTTGAAGGGTGCACCGTTCCCAGCAATACTGCAATACCGGGTCAATGCGTGGAGTGAACGGAGCAAGCCCCTTTTTCATCTCCCAAGGCTAAAAATCTGCTTAATAAGATATCCTCATATAGAGGACATATCAGATATTAAACTGATAAGAACAGATACTACACTTGATCTTAGCCAAAAGGCCGAGAAGCGATGTGCACAAAGAGTTTGCCTCCTGACCCACCCTCCTGGGACCCTTCTCACTGGTCATGGTGCAGTTTTTTCACTTAGGCAGAGCAGTGGCAGCTGCTGAGCACACCCACCCCAGCCCTCCACGGTCGGGCACCTTAGTCTAGTTAAGTAAAGATGTATCTCTCTCTTTCTTTCTTTCTTTCTTTCTCTCTCTCTTTCTCTCTTTCTTTAGAACCTGAGGATCAGAGCATATCACCTTGAGATAGACTCATTTGAACCATCTTGACTTAGCAGTGTTTTGCCTCAGTTGATGTGTATATTCTTGCATATCAACTATTCCAGAATTGACTTTCCCAATCCCTCTTCCTCTACCTCAACCACTCGCCCATCAACACATAACCTCATGTCAATAGCAAACAAAAGTGTTAGAAGCTCAATTAGCAAAATGACTCATTCTCAGAAAAGTGCCTTGCCAAGGTCCTATTAGCTCGCGACGTTCAGAAAAGAAAAGAAAAGAAAAAAAAAAAAAACGCAACAAGCCAAAGATAATCCACTCCATGGAAAAGCCCAGTTTCAAGTAGCCACGGTCCAATGACTTATATAAATACCCTATTGCAGGACTCCCGTTACCATAGTTTCGCCCGTAGCCAAGTGGTCTAAGCGCACGGAATTAGCTTAAACCGACCTAACCCAATGGTCAGTGGTTCGCATCCCGAAGGAGATTCATCTGAACCGCCTACTTTTATTTAATTTTTTGGTTGTTGTGTGGGATTGCTTTTTTTTTTTTTTTTTTTGCTCTATTGTAAACATACTTCTGTTGTGTTTTTGTTCTGTTTTTCTCTGTCAAGCGTCTTTGAGCATTTGGAAAAGCACTGTATGAATTAAATGTGTTATTGTTATTATTATCATCATCATCATCATCTTGAGTTATAAATGTATTCCCTCAGTTTATTGTGTATATTTTGCATATAAACTATTCCAGGACTGACTTTCCCCAATCCCAATCCCTCAAACACTCACCTATCAACCTAACCAAGGGCATACGTCTAACATCTAGCACTTTTCTGTGTGTCTATTGTCCCGGGCATTCTTTACTCTAGAGAACCAGGGGCACGGGACTTTTAAAAAAGCGCACAGGGGGTTTTAACTCGGGGGGTGTGCTTAAGTGTGGGTGCATGGGGTCGGAGGGTGAGCCGGGTTAGGGGGTGAGCTCCAGAGGTGGTTCCAGGGGGGTCACTTGACCCCAACTTTTACCCAGAGAAGGTGACGTTATTCCAGGGTAAAGTTAGCCAATGTATGCCCTGGAAGTCATCTTCCTTCAAATCACCCTCATGTTCCCCAGTGTGTCCCTGTTGCTTCCGCTAACTCTGACCCAGAGTCCCATGTACTTGTATAGGGGCATTTCCCCAACCTTAACCCAGAGCAAGTGACCTCAAACCTGGGTAAAGTCAGACCATGTGTGCCCTGGAAGTCATCTTCTGCCAAATGACCGCTAAGTTCCCAAGTGTCCCTGGTACTTTGCTAGTGGCACCTCTTTGGCCAATGCAGTTGGAGAGGGTCATTTCCCCAACTTGTACCCAGAGAACGTGACCCCAAACCTGGGTACATTTAGACCATGTGTGCCCTGGAAGTCATCTTCCTTCAAATCATCCTCATGTTCCCCAGTGTCCCTGTTGCTTCCCCTAACACTGACTCAGAGCCCCATGCACTTTGATAGGGGCATTTCCCCAACCGTAACCCAGAGAAAGTGACCTCAAACCTGGGTAAGGTCAGACCATGTGTGCCCTGGAAGTCATCTTCCGCCAAATGGCCGCTAAGTTCCCAAGTGTCCCTGGTACTTTGCTAGTGGGACTTCTTTGTCCAATGCAGTTGGAGAGGGTCGTTTCCCCAACGTGTACCCAGAGAACGTGACCTTAAACCTGGGTAAAGTGTGACAAAGTATGCCCTGTAAGTCATCTTCCCCCAAATGACCGTTGACCTGAGCATCAGAGGATAGGGATCAAAGCATATAACCTTGAGATCACTGCATAGAATCAGAGCAAGATTTACCTCATTCATTCTTTATTAGAACCTGAGGATCAGATCATAGAACCTTGAGATCAAAGCCTAGAACCCCTGATGTCAGAGCATGCAACTTAGTCTTAGGAATGTGTCTCTTTCTTTTATTTTCACAAATGTACAAGGCTCAGCCAAACGGCAAAGCCTGTCAAAAATAGGTTCAACTCATTGGTGTTCCTCTCCACGGAAGTCTTTAGTAAAAGGCGAAAGACTTGTGCGTTTTGAAGAGAAACCAAAGTAAGTATTGCCCTCTTGTCAAGAGCAGCAGGTCATGTAGTCGTCCCAGTCAAATGTCTCACGGTGCTCCTCGGTTGATGTGCCGTGTTCAAAATAACAGGACGCAGCCCATTACCGTGGCCATTTTTTAAAGAGGGCACTCCCCCACATTTTAAAGAGAGCAACAGTGCCCATTGGACAGTTGTTGTCCCTTCCATTAGAGGGGCATCAGTAACAGGTACACAGGCCCTTTGTTTGACACATGTCCTGAAGACCGACAGCGACTGAGACTTGTATCGTTGATGACAGAATCAAAGTCAACAACAGACTGCTCCATTGGATTGGTGTTCTGTTGTCCACAAGGCATTTGAAGGGTGCACCGTTCCCAGCAATACTGCAATACCGGGTCAATGCGTGGAGTGAACGGAGCAAGCCCCTTTTTCATCTCCCAAGGCTAAAAATCTGCTTAATAAGATATCCTCATATAGAGGACATATCAGATATTAAACTGATAAGAACAGATACTACACTTGATCTTAGCCAAAAGGCCGAGAAGCGATGTGCACAAAGAGTTTGCCTCCTGACCCACCCTCCTGGGACCCTTCTCACTGGTCATGGTGCAGTTTTTTCACTTAGGCAGAGCAGTGGCAGCTGCTGAGCACACCCACCCCAGCCCTCCACGGTCGGGCACCTTAGTCTAGTTAAGTAAAGATGTATCTCTCTCTTTCTTTCTTTCTTTCTTTCTTTCTTTCTTTCTTTCTTTCTCTCTCTCTTTCTCTCTTTCTCTCTCTCTTTCTCTCTTTCTTTAGAACCTGAGGATCAGAGCATATCACCTTGAGATAGACTCATTTGAACCATCTTGACTTAGCAGTGTTTTGCCTCAGTTGATGTGTATATTCTTGCATATCAACTATTCCAGAATTGACTTTCCCAATCCCTCTTCCTCTACCTCAACCACTCGCCCATCAACACATAACCTCATGTCAATAGCAAACAAAAGTGTTAGAAGCTCAATTAGCAAAATGACTCATTCTCAGAAAAGTGCCTTGCCAAGGTCCTATTAGCTCGCGACGTTCAGAAAAGAAAAGAAAAGAAAAAAAAAAAAAACGCAACAAGCCAAAGATAATCCACTCCATGGAAAAGCCCAGTTTCAAGTAGCCACGGTCCAATGACTTATATAAATACCCTATTGCAGGACTCCCGTTACCATAGTTTCGCCCGTAGCCAAGTGGTCTAAGCGCACGGAATTAGCTTAAACCGACCTAACCCAATGGTCAGTGGTTCGCATCCCGAAGGAGATTCATCTGAACCGCCTACTTTTATTTAATTTTTTGGTTGTTGTGTGGGATTGCTTTTTTTTTTTTTTTTTTTGCTCTATTGTAAACATACTTCTGTTGTGTTTTTGTTCTGTTTTTCTCTGTCAAGCGTCTTTGAGCATTTGGAAAAGCACTGTATGAATTAAATGTGTTATTGTTATTATTATCATCATCATCATCATCTTGAGTTATAAATGTATTCCCTCAGTTTATTGTGTATATTTTGCATATAAACTATTCCAGGACTGACTTTCCCCAATCCCAATCCCTCAAACACTCACCTATCAACCTAACCAAGGGCATACGTCTAACATCTAGCACTTTTCTGTGTGTCTATTGTCGCGGGCATTCTTTACTCTAGAGAACCAGGGGCACGGGACTTTTAAAAAAGCGCACAGGGGGTTTTAACTCGGGGGGTGTGCTTAAGTGTGGGTGCACGGGGTCGGAGGGTGAGCCGGGTTAGGGGGTGAGCTCCAGAGGTGGTTCCAGGGGGGTCACTTGACCCCAACTTTTACCCAGAGAAGGTGACGTTATTCCAGGGTAAAGTTAGCCAATGTATGCCCTGGAAGTCATCTTCCTTCAAATCACCCTCATGTTCCCCAGTGTGTCCCTGTTGCTTCCGCTAACTCTGACCCAGAGTCCCATGTACTTGTATAGGGGCATTTCCCCAACCTTAACCCAGAGCAAGTGACCTCAAACCTGGGTAAAGTCAGACCATGTGTGCCCTGGAAGTCATCTTCTGCCAAATGACCGCTAAGTTCCCAAGTGTCCCTGGTACTTTGCTAGTGGCACCTCTTTGGCCAATGCAGTTGGAGAGGGTCATTTCCCCAACTTGTACCCAGAGAACGTGACCCCAAACCTGGGTACATTTAGACCATGTGTGCCCTGGAAGTCATCTTCCTTCAAATCATCCTCATGTTCCCCAGTGTCCCTGTTGCTTCCCCTAACACTGACTCAGAGCCCCATGCACTTTGATAGGGGCATTTCCCCAACCGTAACCCAGAGAAAGTGACCTCAAACCTGGGTAAGGTCAGACCATGTGTGCCCTGGAAGTCATCTTCCGCCAAATGGCCGCTAAGTTCCCAAGTGTCCCTGGTACTTTGCTAGTGGGACTTCTTTGTCCAATGCAGTTGGAGAGGGTCGTTTCCCCAACGTGTACCCAGAGAACGTGACCTTAAACCTGGGTAAAGTGTGACAAAGTATGCCCTGTAAGTCATCTTCCCCCAAATGACCGTTGACCTGAGCATCAGAGGATAGGGATCAAAGCATATAACCTTGAGATCACTGCATAGAATCAGAGCAAGATTTACCTCATTCATTCTTTATTAGAACCTGAGGATCAGATCATAGAACCTTGAGATCAAAGCCTAGAACCCCTGATGTCAGAGCATGCAACTTAGTCTTAGGAATGTGTCTCTTTCTTTTATTTTCACAAATGTACAAGGCTCAGCCAAACGGCAAAGCCTGTCAAAAATAGGTTCAACTCATTGGTGTTCCTCTCCACGGAAGTCTTTAGTAAAAGGCGAAAGACTTGTGCGTTTTGAAGAGAAACCAAAGTAAGTATTGCCCTCTTGTCAAGAGCAGCAGGTCATGTAGTCGTCCCAGTCAAATGTCTCACGGTGCTCCTCGGTTGATGTGCCGTGTTCAAAATAACAGGACGCAGCCCATTACCGTGGCCATTTTTTAAAGAGGGCACTCCCCCACATTTTAAAGAGAGCAACAGTGCCCATTGGACAGTTGTTGTCCCTTCCATTAGAGGGGCATCAGTAACAGGTACACAGGCCCTTTGTTTGACACATGTCCTGAAGACCGACAGCGACTGAGACTTGTATCGTTGATGACAGAATCAAAGTCAACAACAGACTGCTCCATTGGATTGGTGTTCTGTTGTCCACAAGGCATTTGAAGGGTGCACCGTTCCCAGCAATACTGCAATACCGGGTCAATGCGTGGAGTGAACGGAGCAAGCCCCTTTTTCATCTCCCAAGGCTAAAAATCTGCTTAATAAGATATCCTCATATAGAGGACATATCAGATATTAAACTGATAAGAACAGATACTACACTTGATCTTAGCCAAAAGGCCGAGAAGCGATGTGCACAAAGAGTTTGCCTCCTGACCCACCCTCCTGGGACCCTTCTCACTGGTCATGGTGCAGTTTTTTCACTTAGGCAGAGCAGTGGCAGCTGCTGAGCACACCCACCCCAGCCCTCCACGGTCGGGCACCTTAGTCTAGTTAAGTAAAGATGTATCTCTCTCTTTCTTTCTTTCTTTCTTTCTCTCTCTCTTTCTCTCTTTCTTTAGAACCTGAGGATCAGAGCATATCACCTTGAGATAGACTCATTTGAACCATCTTGACTTAGCAGTGTTTTGCCTCAGTTGATGTGTATATTCTTGCATATCAACTATTCCAGAATTGACTTTCCCAATCCCTCTTCCTCTACCTCAACCACTCGCCCATCAACACATAACCTCATGTCAATAGCAAACAAAAGTGTTAGAAGCTCAATTAGCAAAATGACTCATTCTCAGAAAAGTGCCTTGCCAAGGTCCTATTAGCTCGCGACGTTCAGAAAAGAAAAGAAAAGAAAAAAAAAAAAAACGCAACAAGCCAAAGATAATCCACTCCATGGAAAAGCCCAGTTTCAAGTAGCCACGGTCCAATGACTTATATAAATACCCTATTGCAGGACTCCCGTTACCATAGTTTCGCCCGTAGCCAAGTGGTCTAAGCGCACGGAATTAGCTTAAACCGACCTAACCCAATGGTCAGTGGTTCGCATCCCGAAGGAGATTCATCTGAACCGCCTACTTTTATTTAATTTTTTGGTTGTTGTGTGGGATTGCTTTTTTTTTTTTTTTTTTTGCTCTATTGTAAACATACTTCTGTTGTGTTTTTGTTCTGTTTTTCTCTGTCAAGCGTCTTTGAGCATTTGGAAAAGCACTGTATGAATTAAATGTGTTATTGTTATTATTATCATCATCATCATCATCTTGAGTTATAAATGTATTCCCTCAGTTTATTGTGTATATTTTGCATATAAACTATTCCAGGACTGACTTTCCCCAATCCCAATCCCTCAAACACTCACCTATCAACCTAACCAAGGGCATACGTCTAACATCTAGCACTTTTCTGTGTGTCTATTGTCCCGGGCATTCTTTACTCTAGAGAACCAGGGGCACGGGACTTTTAAAAAAGCGCACAGGGGGTTTTAACTCGGGGGGTGTGCTTAAGTGTGGGTGCATGGGGTCGGAGGGTGAGCCGGGTTAGGGGGTGAGCTCCAGAGGTGGTTCCAGGGGGGTCACTTGACCCCAACTTTTACCCAGAGAAGGTGACGTTATTCCAGGGTAAAGTTAGCCAATGTATGCCCTGGAAGTCATCTTCCTTCAAATCACCCTCATGTTCCCCAGTGTGTCCCTGTTGCTTCCGCTAACTCTGACCCAGAGTCCCATGTACTTGTATAGGGGCATTTCCCCAACCTTAACCCAGAGCAAGTGACCTCAAACCTGGGTAAAGTCAGACCATGTGTGCCCTGGAAGTCATCTTCTGCCAAATGACCGCTAAGTTCCCAAGTGTCCCTGGTACTTTGCTAGTGGCACCTCTTTGGCCAATGCAGTTGGAGAGGGTCATTTCCCCAACTTGTACCCAGAGAACGTGACCCCAAACCTGGGTACATTTAGACCATGTGTGCCCTGGAAGTCATCTTCCTTCAAATCATCCTCATGTTCCCCAGTGTCCCTGTTGCTTCCCCTAACACTGACTCAGAGCCCCATGCACTTTGATAGGGGCATTTCCCCAACCGTAACCCAGAGAAAGTGACCTCAAACCTGGGTAAGGTCAGACCATGTGTGCCCTGGAAGTCATCTTCCGCCAAATGGCCGCTAAGTTCCCAAGTGTCCCTGGTACTTTGCTAGTGGGACTTCTTTGTCCAATGCAGTTGGAGAGGGTCGTTTCCCCAACGTGTACCCAGAGAACGTGACCTTAAACCTGGGTAAAGTGTGACAAAGTATGCCCTGTAAGTCATCTTCCCCCAAATGACCGTTGACCTGAGCATCAGAGGATAGGGATCAAAGCATATAACCTTGAGATCACTGCATAGAATCAGAGCAAGATTTACCTCATTCATTCTTTATTAGAACCTGAGGATCAGATCATAGAACCTTGAGATCAAAGCCTAGAACCCCTGATGTCAGAGCATGCAACTTAGTCTTAGGAATGTGTCTCTTTCTTTTATTTTCACAAATGTACAAGGCTCAGCCAAACGGCAAAGCCTGTCAAAAATAGGTTCAACTCATTGGTGTTCCTCTCCACGGAAGTCTTTAGTAAAAGGCGAAAGACTTGTGCGTTTTGAAGAGAAACCAAAGTAAGTATTGCCCTCTTGTCAAGAGCAGCAGGTCATGTAGTCGTCCCAGTCAAATGTCTCACGGTGCTCCTCGGTTGATGTGCCGTGTTCAAAATAACAGGACGCAGCCCATTACCGTGGCCATTTTTTAAAGAGGGCACTCCCCCACATTTTAAAGAGAGCAACAGTGCCCATTGGACAGTTGTTGTCCCTTCCATTAGAGGGGCATCAGTAACAGGTACACAGGCCCTTTGTTTGACACATGTCCTGAAGACCGACAGCGACTGAGACTTGTATCGTTGATGACAGAATCAAAGTCAACAACAGACTGCTCCATTGGATTGGTGTTCTGTTGTCCACAAGGCATTTGAAGGGTGCACCGTTCCCAGCAATACTGCAATACCGGGTCAATGCGTGGAGTGAACGGAGCAAGCCCCTTTTTCATCTCCCAAGGCTAAAAATCTGCTTAATAAGATATCCTCATATAGAGGACATATCAGATATTAAACTGATAAGAACAGATACTACACTTGATCTTAGCCAAAAGGCCGAGAAGCGATGTGCACAAAGAGTTTGCCTCCTGACCCACCCTCCTGGGACCCTTCTCACTGGTCATGGTGCAGTTTTTTCACTTAGGCAGAGCAGTGGCAGCTGCTGAGCACACCCACCCCAGCCCTCCACGGTCGGGCACCTTAGTCTAGTTAAGTAAAGATGTATCTCTCTCTTTCTTTCTTTCTTTCTTTCTCTCTCTCTTTCTCTCTTTCTTTAGAACCTGAGGATCAGAGCATATCACCTTGAGATAGACTCATTTGAACCATCTTGACTTAGCAGTGTTTTGCCTCAGTTGATGTGTATATTCTTGCATATCAACTATTCCAGAATTGACTTTCCCAATCCCTCTTCCTCTACCTCAACCACTCGCCCATCAACACATAACCTCATGTCAATAGCAAACAAAAGTGTTAGAAGCTCAATTAGCAAAATGACTCATTCTCAGAAAAGTGCCTTGCCAAGGTCCTATTAGCTCGCGACGTTCAGAAAAGAAAAGAAAAGAAAAAAAAAAAAAACGCAACAAGCCAAAGATAATCCACTCCATGGAAAAGCCCAGTTTCAAGTAGCCACGGTCCAATGACTTATATAAATACCCTATTGCAGGACTCCCGTTACCATAGTTTCGCCCGTAGCCAAGTGGTCTAAGCGCACGGAATTAGCTTAAACCGACCTAACCCAATGGTCAGTGGTTCGCATCCCGAAGGAGATTCATCTGAACCGCCTACTTTTATTTAATTTTTTGGTTGTTGTGTGGGATTGCTTTTTTTTTTTTTTTTTTTGCTCTATTGTAAACATACTTCTGTTGTGTTTTTGTTCTGTTTTTCTCTGTCAAGCGTCTTTGAGCATTTGGAAAAGCACTGTATGAATTAAATGTGTTATTGTTATTATTATCATCATCATCATCATCTTGAGTTATAAATGTATTCCCTCAGTTTATTGTGTATATTTTGCATATAAACTATTCCAGGACTGACTTTCCCCAATCCCAATCCCTCAAACACTCACCTATCAACCTAACCAAGGGCATACGTCTAACATCTAGCACTTTTCTGTGTGTCTATTGTCCCGGGCATTCTTTACTCTAGAGAACCAGGGGCACGGGACTTTTAAAAAAGCGCACAGGGGGTTTTAACTCGGGGGGTGTGCTTAAGTGTGGGTGCATGGGGTCGGAGGGTGAGCCGGGTTAGGGGGTGAGCTCCAGAGGTGGTTCCAGGGGGGTCACTTGACCCCAACTTTTACCCAGAGAAGGTGACGTTATTCCAGGGTAAAGTTAGCCAATGTATGCCCTGGAAGTCATCTTCCTTCAAATCACCCTCATGTTCCCCAGTGTGTCCCTGTTGCTTCCGCTAACTCTGACCCAGAGTCCCATGTACTTGTATAGGGGCATTTCCCCAACCTTAACCCAGAGCAAGTGACCTCAAACCTGGGTAAAGTCAGACCATGTGTGCCCTGGAAGTCATCTTCTGCCAAATGACCGCTAAGTTCCCAAGTGTCCCTGGTACTTTGCTAGTGGCACCTCTTTGGCCAATGCAGTTGGAGAGGGTCATTTCCCCAACTTGTACCCAGAGAACGTGACCCCAAACCTGGGTACATTTAGACCATGTGTGCCCTGGAAGTCATCTTCCTTCAAATCATCCTCATGTTCCCCAGTGTCCCTGTTGCTTCCCCTAACACTGACTCAGAGCCCCATGCACTTTGATAGGGGCATTTCCCCAACCGTAACCCAGAGAAAGTGACCTCAAACCTGGGTAAGGTCAGACCATGTGTGCCCTGGAAGTCATCTTCCGCCAAATGGCCGCTAAGTTCCCAAGTGTCCCTGGTACTTTGCTAGTGGGACTTCTTTGTCCAATGCAGTTGGAGAGGGTCGTTTCCCCAACGTGTACCCAGAGAACGTGACCTTAAACCTGGGTAAAGTGTGACAAAGTATGCCCTGTAAGTCATCTTCCCCCAAATGACCGTTGACCTGAGCATCAGAGGATAGGGATCAAAGCATATAACCTTGAGATCACTGCATAGAATCAGAGCAAGATTTACCTCATTCATTCTTTATTAGAACCTGAGGATCAGATCATAGAACCTTGAGATCAAAGCCTAGAACCCCTGATGTCAGAGCATGCAACTTAGTCTTAGGAATGTGTCTCTTTCTTTTATTTTCACAAATGTACAAGGCTCAGCCAAACGGCAAAGCCTGTCAAAAATAGGTTCAACTCATTGGTGTTCCTCTCCACGGAAGTCTTTAGTAAAAGGCGAAAGACTTGTGCGTTTTGAAGAGAAACCAAAGTAAGTATTGCCCTCTTGTCAAGAGCAGCAGGTCATGTAGTCGTCCCAGTCAAATGTCTCACGGTGCTCCTCGGTTGATGTGCCGTGTTCAAAATAACAGGACGCAGCCCATTACCGTGGCCATTTTTTAAAGAGGGCACTCCCCCACATTTTAAAGAGAGCAACAGTGCCCATTGGACAGTTGTTGTCCCTTCCATTAGAGGGGCATCAGTAACAGGTACACAGGCCCTTTGTTTGACACATGTCCTGAAGACCGACAGCGACTGAGACTTGTATCGTTGATGACAGAATCAAAGTCAACAACAGACTGCTCCATTGGATTGGTGTTCTGTTGTCCACAAGGCATTTGAAGGGTGCACCGTTCCCAGCAATACTGCAATACCGGGTCAATGCGTGGAGTGAACGGAGCAAGCCCCTTTTTCATCTCCCAAGGCTAAAAATCTGCTTAATAAGATATCCTCATATAGAGGACATATCAGATATTAAACTGATAAGAACAGATACTACACTTGATCTTAGCCAAAAGGCCGAGAAGCGATGTGCACAAAGAGTTTGCCTCCTGACCCACCCTCCTGGGACCCTTCTCACTGGTCATGGTGCAGTTTTTTCACTTAGGCAGAGCAGTGGCAGCTGCTGAGCACACCCACCCCAGCCCTCCACGGTCGGGCACCTTAGTCTAGTTAAGTAAAGATGTATCTCTCTCTTTCTTTCTTTCTTTCTTTCTCTCTCTCTTTCTCTCTTTCTTTAGAACCTGAGGATCAGAGCATATCACCTTGAGATAGACTCATTTGAACCATCTTGACTTAGCAGTGTTTTGCCTCAGTTGATGTGTATATTCTTGCATATCAACTATTCCAGAATTGACTTTCCCAATCCCTCTTCCTCTACCTCAACCACTCGCCCATCAACACATAACCTCATGTCAATAGCAAACAAAAGTGTTAGAAGCTCAATTAGCAAAATGACTCATTCTCAGAAAAGTGCCTTGCCAAGGTCCTATTAGCTCGCGACGTTCAGAAAAGAAAAGAAAAGAAAAAAAAAAAAAACGCAACAAGCCAAAGATAATCCACTCCATGGAAAAGCCCAGTTTCAAGTAGCCACGGTCCAATGACTTATATAAATACCCTATTGCAGGACTCCCGTTACCATAGTTTCGCCCGTAGCCAAGTGGTCTAAGCGCACGGAATTAGCTTAAACCGACCTAACCCAATGGTCAGTGGTTCGCATCCCGAAGGAGATTCATCTGAACCGCCTACTTTTATTTAATTTTTTGGTTGTTGTGTGGGATTGCTTTTTTTTTTTTTTTTTTTGCTCTATTGTAAACATACTTCTGTTGTGTTTTTGTTCTGTTTTTCTCTGTCAAGCGTCTTTGAGCATTTGGAAAAGCACTGTATGAATTAAATGTGTTATTGTTATTATTATCATCATCATCATCATCTTGAGTTATAAATGTATTCCCTCAGTTTATTGTGTATATTTTGCATATAAACTATTCCAGGACTGACTTTCCCCAATCCCAATCCCTCAAACACTCACCTATCAACCTAACCAAGGGCATACGTCTAACATCTAGCACTTTTCTGTGTGTCTATTGTCCCGGGCATTCTTTACTCTAGAGAACCAGGGGCACGGGACTTTTAAAAAAGCGCACAGGGGGTTTTAACTCGGGGGGTGTGCTTAAGTGTGGGTGCATGGGGTCGGAGGGTGAGCCGGGTTAGGGGGTGAGCTCCAGAGGTGGTTCCAGGGGGGTCACTTGACCCCAACTTTTACCCAGAGAAGGTGACGTTATTCCAGGGTAAAGTTAGCCAATGTATGCCCTGGAAGTCATCTTCCTTCAAATCACCCTCATGTTCCCCAGTGTGTCCCTGTTGCTTCCGCTAACTCTGACCCAGAGTCCCATGTACTTGTATAGGGGCATTTCCCCAACCTTAACCCAGAGCAAGTGACCTCAAACCTGGGTAAAGTCAGACCATGTGTGCCCTGGAAGTCATCTTCTGCCAAATGACCGCTAAGTTCCCAAGTGTCCCTGGTACTTTGCTAGTGGCACCTCTTTGGCCAATGCAGTTGGAGAGGGTCATTTCCCCAACTTGTACCCAGAGAACGTGACCCCAAACCTGGGTACATTTAGACCATGTGTGCCCTGGAAGTCATCTTCCTTCAAATCATCCTCATGTTCCCCAGTGTCCCTGTTGCTTCCCCTAACACTGACTCAGAGCCCCATGCACTTTGATAGGGGCATTTCCCCAACCGTAACCCAGAGAAAGTGACCTCAAACCTGGGTAAGGTCAGACCATGTGTGCCCTGGAAGTCATCTTCCGCCAAATGGCCGCTAAGTTCCCAAGTGTCCCTGGTACTTTGCTAGTGGGACTTCTTTGTCCAATGCAGTTGGAGAGGGTCGTTTCCCCAACGTGTACCCAGAGAACGTGACCTTAAACCTGGGTAAAGTGTGACAAAGTATGCCCTGTAAGTCATCTTCCCCCAAATGACCGTTGACCTGAGCATCAGAGGATAGGGATCAAAGCATATAACCTTGAGATCACTGCATAGAATCAGAGCAAGATTTACCTCATTCATTCTTTATTAGAACCTGAGGATCAGATCATAGAACCTTGAGATCAAAGCCTAGAACCCCTGATGTCAGAGCATGCAACTTAGTCTTAGGAATGTGTCTCTTTCTTTTATTTTCACAAATGTACAAGGCTCAGCCAAACGGCAAAGCCTGTCAAAAATAGGTTCAACTCATTGGTGTTCCTCTCCACGGAAGTCTTTAGTAAAAGGCGAAAGACTTGTGCGTTTTGAAGAGAAACCAAAGTAAGTATTGCCCTCTTGTCAAGAGCAGCAGGTCATGTAGTCGTCCCAGTCAAATGTCTCACGGTGCTCCTCGGTTGATGTGCCGTGTTCAAAATAACAGGACGCAGCCCATTACCGTGGCCATTTTTTAAAGAGGGCACTCCCCCACATTTTAAAGAGAGCAACAGTGCCCATTGGACAGTTGTTGTCCCTTCCATTAGAGGGGCATCAGTAACAGGTACACAGGCCCTTTGTTTGACACATGTCCTGAAGACCGACAGCGACTGAGACTTGTATCGTTGATGACAGAATCAAAGTCAACAACAGACTGCTCCATTGGATTGGTGTTCTGTTGTCCACAAGGCATTTGAAGGGTGCACCGTTCCCAGCAATACTGCAATACCGGGTCAATGCGTGGAGTGAACGGAGCAAGCCCCTTTTTCATCTCCCAAGGCTAAAAATCTGCTTAATAAGATATCCTCATATAGAGGACATATCAGATATTAAACTGATAAGAACAGATACTACACTTGATCTTAGCCAAAAGGCCGAGAAGCGATGTGCACAAAGAGTTTGCCTCCTGACCCACCCTCCTGGGACCCTTCTCACTGGTCATGGTGCAGTTTTTTCACTTAGGCAGAGCAGTGGCAGCTGCTGAGCACACCCACCCCAGCCCTCCACGGTCGGGCACCTTAGTCTAGTTAAGTAAAGATGTATCTCTCTCTTTCTTTCTTTCTTTCTTTCTCTCTCTCTTTCTCTCTTTCTTTAGAACCTGAGGATCAGAGCATATCACCTTGAGATAGACTCATTTGAACCATCTTGACTTAGCAGTGTTTTGCCTCAGTTGATGTGTATATTCTTGCATATCAACTATTCCAGAATTGACTTTCCCAATCCCTCTTCCTCTACCTCAACCACTCGCCCATCAACACATAACCTCATGTCAATAGCAAACAAAAGTGTTAGAAGCTCAATTAGCAAAATGACTCATTCTCAGAAAAGTGCCTTGCCAAGGTCCTATTAGCTCGCGACGTTCAGAAAAGAAAAGAAAAGAAAAAAAAAAAAAACGCAACAAGCCAAAGATAATCCACTCCATGGAAAAGCCCAGTTTCAAGTAGCCACGGTCCAATGACTTATATAAATACCCTATTGCAGGACTCCCGTTACCATAGTTTCGCCCGTAGCCAAGTGGTCTAAGCGCACGGAATTAGCTTAAACCGACCTAACCCAATGGTCAGTGGTTCGCATCCCGAAGGAGATTCATCTGAACCGCCTACTTTTATTTAATTTTTTGGTTGTTGTGTGGGATTGCTTTTTTTTTTTTTTTTTTTGCTCTATTGTAAACATACTTCTGTTGTGTTTTTGTTCTGTTTTTCTCTGTCAAGCGTCTTTGAGCATTTGGAAAAGCACTGTATGAATTAAATGTGTTATTGTTATTATTATCATCATCATCATCATCTTGAGTTATAAATGTATTCCCTCAGTTTATTGTGTATATTTTGCATATAAACTATTCCAGGACTGACTTTCCCCAATCCCAATCCCTCAAACACTCACCTATCAACCTAACCAAGGGCATACGTCTAACATCTAGCACTTTTCTGTGTGTCTATTGTCCCGGGCATTCTTTACTCTAGAGAACCAGGGGCACGGGACTTTTAAAAAAGCGCACAGGGGGTTTTAACTCGGGGGGTGTGCTTAAGTGTGGGTGCATGGGGTCGGAGGGTGAGCCGGGTTAGGGGGTGAGCTCCAGAGGTGGTTCCAGGGGGGTCACTTGACCCCAACTTTTACCCAGAGAAGGTGACGTTATTCCAGGGTAAAGTTAGCCAATGTATGCCCTGGAAGTCATCTTCCTTCAAATCACCCTCATGTTCCCCAGTGTGTCCCTGTTGCTTCCGCTAACTCTGACCCAGAGTCCCATGTACTTGTATAGGGGCATTTCCCCAACCTTAACCCAGAGCAAGTGACCTCAAACCTGGGTAAAGTCAGACCATGTGTGCCCTGGAAGTCATCTTCTGCCAAATGACCGCTAAGTTCCCAAGTGTCCCTGGTACTTTGCTAGTGGCACCTCTTTGGCCAATGCAGTTGGAGAGGGTCATTTCCCCAACTTGTACCCAGAGAACGTGACCCCAAACCTGGGTACATTTAGACCATGTGTGCCCTGGAAGTCATCTTCCTTCAAATCATCCTCATGTTCCCCAGTGTCCCTGTTGCTTCCCCTAACACTGACTCAGAGCCCCATGCACTTTGATAGGGGCATTTCCCCAACCGTAACCCAGAGAAAGTGACCTCAAACCTGGGTAAGGTCAGACCATGTGTGCCCTGGAAGTCATCTTCCGCCAAATGGCCGCTAAGTTCCCAAGTGTCCCTGGTACTTTGCTAGTGGGACTTCTTTGTCCAATGCAGTTGGAGAGGGTCGTTTCCCCAACGTGTACCCAGAGAACGTGACCTTAAACCTGGGTAAAGTGTGACAAAGTATGCCCTGTAAGTCATCTTCCCCCAAATGACCGTTGACCTGAGCATCAGAGGATAGGGATCAAAGCATATAACCTTGAGATCACTGCATAGAATCAGAGCAAGATTTACCTCATTCATTCTTTATTAGAACCTGAGGATCAGATCATAGAACCTTGAGATCAAAGCCTAGAACCCCTGATGTCAGAGCATGCAACTTAGTCTTAGGAATGTGTCTCTTTCTTTTATTTTCACAAATGTACAAGGCTCAGCCAAACGGCAAAGCCTGTCAAAAATAGGTTCAACTCATTGGTGTTCCTCTCCACGGAAGTCTTTAGTAAAAGGCGAAAGACTTGTGCGTTTTGAAGAGAAACCAAAGTAAGTATTGCCCTCTTGTCAAGAGCAGCAGGTCATGTAGTCGTCCCAGTCAAATGTCTCACGGTGCTCCTCGGTTGATGTGCCGTGTTCAAAATAACAGGACGCAGCCCATTACCGTGGCCATTTTTTAAAGAGGGCACTCCCCCACATTTTAAAGAGAGCAACAGTGCCCATTGGACAGTTGTTGTCCCTTCCATTAGAGGGGCATCAGTAACAGGTACACAGGCCCTTTGTTTGACACATGTCCTGAAGACCGACAGCGACTGAGACTTGTATCGTTGATGACAGAATCAAAGTCAACAACAGACTGCTCCATTGGATTGGTGTTCTGTTGTCCACAAGGCATTTGAAGGGTGCACCGTTCCCAGCAATACTGCAATACCGGGTCAATGCGTGGAGTGAACGGAGCAAGCCCCTTTTTCATCTCCCAAGGCTAAAAATCTGCTTAATAAGATATCCTCATATAGAGGACATATCAGATATTAAACTGATAAGAACAGATACTACACTTGATCTTAGCCAAAAGGCCGAGAAGCGATGTGCACAAAGAGTTTGCCTCCTGACCCACCCTCCTGGGACCCTTCTCACTGGTCATGGTGCAGTTTTTTCACTTAGGCAGAGCAGTGGCAGCTGCTGAGCACACCCACCCCAGCCCTCCACGGTCGGGCACCTTAGTCTAGTTAAGTAAAGATGTATCTCTCTCTTTCTTTCTTTCTTTCTTTCTTTCTTTCTCTCTCTCTTTCTCTCTTTCTCTCTCTCTTTCTCTCTTTCTTTAGAACCTGAGGATCAGAGCATATCACCTTGAGATAGACTCATTTGAACCATCTTGACTTAGCAGTGTTTTGCCTCAGTTGATGTGTATATTCTTGCATATCAACTATTCCAGAATTGACTTTCCCAATCCCTCTTCCTCTACCTCAACCACTCGCCCATCAACACATAACCTCATGTCAATAGCAAACAAAAGTGTTAGAAGCTCAATTAGCAAAATGACTCATTCTCAGAAAAGTGCCTTGCCAAGGTCCTATTAGCTCGCGACGTTCAGAAAAGAAAAGAAAAGAAAAAAAAAAAAAACGCAACAAGCCAAAGATAATCCACTCCATGGAAAAGCCCAGTTTCAAGTAGCCACGGTCCAATGACTTATATAAATACCCTATTGCAGGACTCCCGTTACCATAGTTTCGCCCGTAGCCAAGTGGTCTAAGCGCACGGAATTAGCTTAAACCGACCTAACCCAATGGTCAGTGGTTCGCATCCCGAAGGAGATTCATCTGAACCGCCTACTTTTATTTAATTTTTTGGTTGTTGTGTGGGATTGCTTTTTTTTTTTTTTTTTTTGCTCTATTGTAAACATACTTCTGTTGTGTTTTTGTTCTGTTTTTCTCTGTCAAGCGTCTTTGAGCATTTGGAAAAGCACTGTATGAATTAAATGTGTTATTGTTATTATTATCATCATCATCATCATCTTGAGTTATAAATGTATTCCCTCAGTTTATTGTGTATATTTTGCATATAAACTATTCCAGGACTGACTTTCCCCAATCCCAATCCCTCAAACACTCACCTATCAACCTAACCAAGGGCATACGTCTAACATCTAGCACTTTTCTGTGTGTCTATTGTCCCGGGCATTCTTTACTCTAGAGAACCAGGGGCACGGGACTTTTAAAAAAGCGCACAGGGGGTTTTAACTCGGGGGGTGTGCTTAAGTGTGGGTGCACGGGGTCGGAGGGTGAGCCGGGTTAGGGGGTGAGCTCCAGAGGTGGTTCCAGGGGGGTCACTTGACCCCAACTTTTACCCAGAGAAGGTGACGTTATTCCAGGGTAAAGTTAGCCAATGTATGCCCTGGAAGTCATCTTCCTTCAAATCACCCTCATGTTCCCCAGTGTGTCCCTGTTGCTTCCGCTAACTCTGACCCAGAGTCCCATGTACTTGTATAGGGGCATTTCCCCAACCTTAACCCAGAGCAAGTGACCTCAAACCTGGGTAAAGTCAGACCATGTGTGCCCTGGAAGTCATCTTCTGCCAAATGACCGCTAAGTTCCCAAGTGTCCCTGGTACTTTGCTAGTGGCACCTCTTTGGCCAATGCAGTTGGAGAGGGTCATTTCCCCAACTTGTACCCAGAGAACGTGACCCCAAACCTGGGTACATTTAGACCATGTGTGCCCTGGAAGTCATCTTCCTTCAAATCATCCTCATGTTCCCCAGTGTCCCTGTTGCTTCCCCTAACACTGACTCAGAGCCCCATGCACTTTGATAGGGGCATTTCCCCAACCGTAACCCAGAGAAAGTGACCTCAAACCTGGGTAAGGTCAGACCATGTGTGCCCTGGAAGTCATCTTCCGCCAAATGGCCGCTAAGTTCCCAAGTGTCCCTGGTACTTTGCTAGTGGGACTTCTTTGTCCAATGCAGTTGGAGAGGGTCGTTTCCCCAACGTGTACCCAGAGAACGTGACCTTAAACCTGGGTAAAGTGTGACAAAGTATGCCCTGTAAGTCATCTTCCCCCAAATGACCGTTGACCTGAGCATCAGAGGATAGGGATCAAAGCATATAACCTTGAGATCACTGCATAGAATCAGAGCAAGATTTACCTCATTCATTCTTTATTAGAACCTGAGGATCAGATCATAGAACCTTGAGATCAAAGCCTAGAACCCCTGATGTCAGAGCATGCAACTTAGTCTTAGGAATGTGTCTCTTTCTTTTATTTTCACAAATGTACAAGGCTCAGCCAAACGGCAAAGCCTGTCAAAAATAGGTTCAACTCATTGGTGTTCCTCTCCACGGAAGTCTTTAGTAAAAGGCGAAAGACTTGTGCGTTTTGAAGAGAAACCAAAGTAAGTATTGCCCTCTTGTCAAGAGCAGCAGGTCATGTAGTCGTCCCAGTCAAATGTCTCACGGTGCTCCTCGGTTGATGTGCCGTGTTCAAAATAACAGGACGCAGCCCATTACCGTGGCCATTTTTTAAAGAGGGCACTCCCCCACATTTTAAAGAGAGCAACAGTGCCCATTGGACAGTTGTTGTCCCTTCCATTAGAGGGGCATCAGTAACAGGTACACAGGCCCTTTGTTTGACACATGTCCTGAAGACCGACAGCGACTGAGACTTGTATCGTTGATGACAGAATCAAAGTCAACAACAGACTGCTCCATTGGATTGGTGTTCTGTTGTCCACAAGGCATTTGAAGGGTGCACCGTTCCCAGCAATACTGCAATACCGGGTCAATGCGTGGAGTGAACGGAGCAAGCCCCTTTTTCATCTCCCAAGGCTAAAAATCTGCTTAATAAGATATCCTCATATAGAGGACATATCAGATATTAAACTGATAAGAACAGATACTACACTTGATCTTAGCCAAAAGGCCGAGAAGCGATGTGCACAAAGAGTTTGCCTCCTGACCCACCCTCCTGGGACCCTTCTCACTGGTCATGGTGCAGTTTTTTCACTTAGGCAGAGCAGTGGCAGCTGCTGAGCACACCCACCCCAGCCCTCCACGGTCGGGCACCTTAGTCTAGTTAAGTAAAGATGTATCTCTCTCTCTTTCTTTCTTTCTTTCTTTCTTTCTCTCTTTCTCTCTCTCTTTCTTTCTTTCTCTCTTTCTTTCTTTCTTTAGAACCTGAGGATCAGAGCATATCACCTTGAGATAGACTCATTTGAACCATCTTGACTTAGCAGTGTTTTGCCTCAGTTGATGTGTATATTCTTGCATATCAACTATTCCAGAATTGACTTTCCCAATCCCTCTTCCTCTACCTCAACCACTCGCCCATCAACACATAACCTCATGTCAATAGCAAACAAAAGTGTTAGAAGCTCAATTAGCAAAATGACTCATTCTCAGAAAAGTGCCTTGCCAAGGTCCTATTAGCTCGCGACGTTCAGAAAAGAAAAGAAAAGAAAAAAAAAAAAAAACGCAACAAGCCAAAGATAATCCACTCCATGGAAAAGCCCAGTTTCAAGTAGCCACGGTCCAATGACTTATATAAATACCCTATTGCAGGACTCCCGTTACCATAGTTTCGCCCGTAGCCAAGTGGTCTAAGCGCACGGAATTAGCTTAAACCGACCTAACCCAATGGTCAGTGGTTCGCATCCCGAAGGAGATTCATCTGAACCGCCTACTTTTATTTAATTTTTTGGTTGTTGTGTGGGATTGCTTTTTTTTTTTTTTTTTTTTGCTCTATTGTAGACATACTTCTGTTGTGTTTTTGTTCTGTTTTTCTCTGTCAAGCGTCTTTGAGCATTTGGAAAAGCACTGTATGAATTAAATGTGTTATTGTTATTATTATCATCATCATCATCATCTTGAGTTATAAATGTATTCCCTCAGTTTATTGTGTATATTTTGCATATAAACTATTCCAGGACTGACTTTCCCCAATCCCAATCCCTCAAACACTCACCTATCAACCTAACCAAGGGCATACGTCTAACATCTAGCACTTTTCTGTGTGTCTATTGTCCCGGGCATTCTTTACTCTAGAGAACCAGGGGCACGGGACTTTTAAAAAAGCGCACAGGGGGTTTTAACTCGGGGGGTGTGCTTAAGTGTGGGTGCATGGGGTCGGAGGGTGAGCCGGGTTAGGGGGTGAGCTCCAGAGGTGGTTCCAGGGGGGTCACTTGACCCCAACTTTTACCCAGAGAAGGTGACGTTATTCCAGGGTAAAGTTAGCCAATGTATGCCCTGGAAGTCATCTTCCTTCAAATCACCCTCATGTTCCCCAGTGTGTCCCTGTTGCTTCCGCTAACTCTGACCCAGAGTCCCATGTACTTGTATAGGGGCATTTCCCCAACCTTAACCCAGAGCAAGTGACCTCAAACCTGGGTAAAGTCAGACCATGTGTGCCCTGGAAGTCATCTTCTGCCAAATGACCGCTAAGTTCCCAAGTGTCCCTGGTACTTTGCTAGTGGCACCTCTTTGGCCAATGCAGTTGGAGAGGGTCATTTCCCCAACTTGTACCCAGAGAACGTGACCCCAAACCTGGGTACATTTAGACCATGTGTGCCCTGGAAGTCATCTTCCTTCAAATCATCCTCATGTTCCCCAGTGTCCCTGTTGCTTCCCCTAACACTGACTCAGAGCCCCATGCACTTTGATAGGGGCATTTCCCCAACCGTAACCCAGAGAAAGTGACCTCAAACCTGGGTAAGGTCAGACCATGTGTGCCCTGGAAGTCATCTTCCGCCAAATGGCCGCTAAGTTCCCAAGTGTCCCTGGTACTTTGCTAGTGGGACTTCTTTGTCCAATGCAGTTGGAGAGGGTCGTTTCCCCAACGTGTACCCAGAGAACGTGACCTTAAACCTGGGTAAAGTGTGACAAAGTATGCCCTGTAAGTCATCTTCCCCCAAATGACCGTTGACCTGAGCATCAGAGGATAGGGATCAAAGCATATAACCTTGAGATCACTGCATAGAATCAGAGCAAGATTTACCTCATTCATTCTTTATTAGAACCTGAGGATCAGATCATAGAACCTTGAGATCAAAGCCTAGAACCCCTGATGTCAGAGCATGCAACTTAGTCTTAGGAATGTGTCTCTTTCTTTTATTTTCACAAATGTACAAGGCTCAGCCAAACGGCAAAGCCTGTCAAAAATAGGTTCAACTCATTGGTGTTCCTCTCCACGGAAGTCTTTAGTAAAAGGCGAAAGACTTGTGCGTTTTGAAGAGAAACCAAAGTAAGTATTGCCCTCTTGTCAAGAGCAGCAGGTCATGTAGTCGTCCCAGTCAAATGTCTCACGGTGCTCCTCGGTTGATGTGCCGTGTTCAAAATAACAGGACGCAGCCCATTACCGTGGCCATTTTTTAAAGAGGGCACTCCCCCACATTTTAAAGAGAGCAACAGTGCCCATTGGACAGTTGTTGTCCCTTCCATTAGAGGGGCATCAGTAACAGGTACACAGGCCCTTTGTTTGACACATGTCCTGAAGACCGACAGCGACTGAGACTTGTATCGTTGATGACAGAATCAAAGTCAACAACAGACTGCTCCATTGGATTGGTGTTCTGTTGTCCACAAGGCATTTGAAGGGTGCACCGTTCCCAGCAATACTGCAATACCGGGTCAATGCGTGGAGTGAACGGAGCAAGCCCCTTTTTCATCTCCCAAGGCTAAAAATCTGCTTAATAAGATATCCTCATATAGAGGACATATCAGATATTAAACTGATAAGAACAGATACTACACTTGATCTTAGCCAAAAGGCCGAGAAGCGATGTGCACAAAGAGTTTGCCTCCTGACCCACCCTCCTGGGACCCTTCTCACTGGTCATGGTGCAGTTTTTTCACTTAGGCAGAGCAGTGGCAGCTGCTGAGCACACCCACCCCAGCCCTCCACGGTCGGGCACCTTAGTCTAGTTAAGTAAAGATGTATCTCTCTCTTTCTTTCTTTCTTTCTTTCTTTCTTTCTCTCTCTCTTTCTCTCTTTCTCTCTTTCTCTCTTTCTTTAGAACCTGAGGATCAGAGCATATCACCTTGAGATAGACTCATTTGAACCATCTTGACTTAGCAGTGTTTTGCCTCAGTTGATGTGTATATTCTTGCATATCAACTATTCCAGAATTGACTTTCCCAATCCCTCTTCCTCTACCTCAACCACTCGCCCATCAACACATAACCTCATGTCAATAGCAAACAAAAGTGTTAGAAGCTCAATTAGCAAAATGACTCATTCTCAGAAAAGTGCCTTGCCAAGGTCCTATTAGCTCGCGACGTTCAGAAAAGAAAAGAAAAGAAAAAAAAAAAAAACGCAACAAGCCAAAGATAATCCACTCCATGGAAAAGCCCAGTTTCAAGTAGCCACGGTCCAATGACTTATATAAATACCCTATTGCAGGACTCCCGTTACCATAGTTTCGCCCGTAGCCAAGTGGTCTAAGCGCACGGAATTAGCTTAAACCGACCTAACCCAATGGTCAGTGGTTCGCATCCCGAAGGAGATTCATCTGAACCGCCTACTTTTATTTAATTTTTTGGTTGTTGTGTGGGATTGCTTTTTTTTTTTTTTTTTTTGCTCTATTGTAAACATACTTCTGTTGTGTTTTTGTTCTGTTTTTCTCTGTCAAGCGTCTTTGAGCATTTGGAAAAGCACTGTATGAATTAAATGTGTTATTGTTATTATTATCATCATCATCATCATCTTGAGTTATAAATGTATTCCCTCAGTTTATTGTGTATATTTTGCATATAAACTATTCCAGGACTGACTTTCCCCAATCCCAATCCCTCAAACACTCACCTATCAACCTAACCAAGGGCATACGTCTAACATCTAGCACTTTTCTGTGTGTCTATTGTCCCGGGCATTCTTTACTCTAGAGAACCAGGGGCACGGGACTTTTAAAAAAGCGCACAGGGGGTTTTAACTCGGGGGGTGTGCTTAAGTGTGGGTGCACGGGGTCGGAGGGTGAGCCGGGTTAGGGGGTGAGCTCCAGAGGTGGTTCCAGGGGGGTCACTTGACCCCAACTTTTACCCAGAGAAGGTGACGTTATTCCAGGGTAAAGTTAGCCAATGTATGCCCTGGAAGTCATCTTCCTTCAAATCACCCTCATGTTCCCCAGTGTGTCCCTGTTGCTTCCGCTAACTCTGACCCAGAGTCCCATGTACTTGTATAGGGGCATTTCCCCAACCTTAACCCAGAGAAAGTGACCTCAAACCTGGGTAAAGTCAGACCATGTGTGCCCTGGAAGTCATCTTCTGCCAAATGACCGCTAAGTTCCCAAGTGTCCCTGGTACTTTGCTAGTGGGACTTCTTTGTCCAATGCAGTTGGAGGGGGTCATTTCCCCAACTTGTACCCAGAGAACGTGACCCCCGAACCTGGGTACATTTAGACCATGTGTGCCCTGGAAGTCATCTTCCTTCAAATCATCCTCATGTTCCCCAGTGTCCCTGTTGCTTCCCCTAACACTGACTCAGAGCCCCATGCACTTTGATAGGGGCATTTCCCCAACCTTAACCCAGAGAAAGTGACCTCAAACCTGGGTAAGGTCAGACCATGTGTGCCCTGGAAGTCATCTTCCGCCAAATGGCCGCTAACTTCCCAAGTGTCCCTGGTACTTTGCTAGTGGGTCTTCTTTGTCCAATGCAGTTGGAGAGGGTCGTTTCCCCAACGTGTACCCAGAGAACGTGACCTTAAACCTGGGTAAAGTGTGACAAAGTATGCCCTGTAAGTCATCTTCCCCCAAATGACCGTTGACCTGAGCATCAGAGGATAGGGATCAAAGCATATAACCTTGAGATCACTGCATAGAATCAGAGCAAGATTTACCTCATTCATTCTTTATTAGAACCTGAGGATCAGATCATAGAACCTTGAGATCAAAGCCTAGAACCCCTGATGTCAGAGCATGCAACTTAGTCTTAGGAATGTGTCTCTTTCTTTTATTTTCACAAATGTACAAGGCTCAGCCAAACGGCAAAGCCTGTCAAAAATAGGTTCAACTCATTGGTGTTCCTCTCCACGGAAGTCTTTAGTAAAAGGCGAAAGACTTGTGCGTTTTGAAGAGAAACCAAAGTAAGTATTGCCCTCTTGTCAAGAGCAGCAGGTCATGTAGTCGTCCCAGTCAAATGTCTCACGGTGCTCCTCGGTTGATGTGCCGTGTTCAAAATAACAGGACGCAGCCCATTACCGTGGCCATTTTTTAAAGAGGGCACTCCCCCACATTTTAAAGAGAGCAACAGTGCCCATTGGACAGTTGTTGTCCCTTCCATTAGAGGGGCATCAGTAACAGGTACACAGGCCCTTTGTTTGACACATGTCCTGAAGACCGACAGCGACTGAGACTTGTATCGTTGATGACAGAATCAAAGTCAACAACAGACTGCTCCATTGGATTGGTGTTCTGTTGTCCACAAGGCATTTGAAGGGTGCACCGTTCCCAGCAATACTGCAATACCGGGTCAATGCGTGGAGTGAACGGAGCAAGCCCCTTTTTCATCTCCCAAGGCTAAAAATCTGCTTAATAAGATATCCTCATATAGAGGACATATCAGATATTAAACTGATAAGAACAGATACTACACTTGATCTTAGCCAAAAGGCCGAGAAGCGATGTGCACAAAGAGTTTGCCTCCTGACCCACCCTCCTGGGACCCTTCTCACTGGTCATGGTGCAGTTTTTTCACTTAGGCAGAGCAGTGGCAGCTGCTGAGCACACCCACCCCAGCCCTCCACGGTCGGGCACCTTAGTCTAGTTAAGTAAAGATGTATCTCTCTCTTTCTTTCTTTCTTTCTTTCTTTCTTTCTCTCTCTCTTTCTCTCTTTCTCTCTTTCTTTAGAACCTGAGGATCAGAGCATATCACCTTGAGATAGACTCATTTGAACCATCTTGACTTAGCAGTGTTTTGCCTCAGTTGATGTGTATATTCTTGCATATCAACTATTCCAGAATTGACTTTCCCAATCCCTCTTCCTCTACCTCAACCACTCGCCCATCAACACATAACCTCATGTCAATAGCAAACAAAAGTGTTAGAAGCTCAATTAGCAAAATGACTCATTCTCAGAAAAGTGCCTTGCCAAGGTCCTATTAGCTCGCGACGTTCAGAAAAGAAAAGAAAAGAAAAAAAAAAAAAACGCAACAAGCCAAAGATAATCCACTCCATGGAAAAGCCCAGTTTCAAGTAGCCACGGTCCAATGACTTATATAAATACCCTATTGCAGGACTCCCGTTACCATAGTTTCGCCCGTAGCCAAGTGGTCTAAGCGCACGGAATTAGCTTAAACCGACCTAACCCAATGGTCAGTGGTTCGCATCCCGAAGGAGATTCATCTGAACCGCCTACTTTTATTTAATTTTTTGGTTGTTGTGTGGGATTGCTTTTTTTTTTTTTTTTTTTGCTCTATTGTAAACATACTTCTTTTGTGTTTTTGTTCTGTTTTTCTCTGTCAAGCGTCTTTGAGCATTTGGAAAAGCACTGTATGAATTAAATGTGTTATTGTTATTATTATCATCATCATCATCATCTTGAGTTATAAATGTATTCCCTCAGTTTATTGTGTATATTTTGCATATAAACTATTCCAGGACTGACTTTCCCCAATCCCAATCCCTCAAACACTCACCTATCAACCTAACCAAGGGCATACGTCTAACATCTAGCACTTTTCTGTGTGTCTATTGTCCCGGGCATTCTTTACTCTAGAGAACCAGGGGCACGGGACTTTTAAAAAAGCGCACAGGGGGTTTTAACTCGGGGGGTGTGCTTAAGTGTGGGTGCACGGGGTCGGAGGGTGAGCCGGGTTAGGGGGTGAGCTCCAGAGGTGGTTCCAGGGGGGTCACTTGACCCCAACTTTTACCCAGAGAAGGTGACGTTATTCCAGGGTAAAGTTAGCCAATGTATGCCCTGGAAGTCATCTTCCTTCAAATCACCCTCATGTTCCCCAGTGTGTCCCTGTTGCTTCCGCTAACTCTGACCCAGAGTCCCATGTACTTGTATAGGGGCATTTCCCCAACCTTAACCCAGAGAAAGTGACCTCAAACCTGGGTAAAGTCAGACCATGTGTGCCCTGGAAGTCATCTTCTGCCAAATGACCGCTAAGTTCCCAAGTGTCCCTGGTACTTTGCTAGTGGGACTTCTTTGTCCAATGCAGTTGGAGGGGGTCATTTCCCCAACTTGTACCCAGAGAACGTGACCCCCGAACCTGGGTACATTTAGACCATGTGTGCCCTGGAAGTCATCTTCCTTCAAATCATCCTCATGTTCCCCAGTGTCCCTGTTGCTTCCCCTAACACTGACTCAGAGCCCCATGCACTTTGATAGGGGCATTTCCCCAACCTTAACCCAGAGAAAGTGACCTCAAACCTGGGTAAGGTCAGACCATGTGTGCCCTGGAAGTCATCTTCCGCCAAATGGCCGCTAAGTTCCCAAGTGTCCCTGGTACTTTGCTAGTGGGTCTTCTTTGTCCAATGCAGTTGGAGAGGGTCGTTTCCCCAACGTGTACCCAGAGAACGTGACCTTAAACCTGGGTAAAGTGTGACAAAGTATGCCCTGTAAGTCATCTTCCCCCAAATGACCGTTGACCTGAGCATCAGAGGATAGGGATCAAAGCATATAACCTTGAGATCACTGCATAGAATCAGAGCAAGATTTACCTCATTCATTCTTTATTAGAACCTGAGGATCAGATCATAGAACCTTGAGATCAAAGCCTAGAACCCCTGATGTCAGAGCATGCAACTTAGTCTTAGGAATGTGTCTCTTTCTTTTATTTTCACAAATGTACAAGGCTCAGCCAAACGGCAAAGCCTGTCAAAAATAGGTTCAACTCATTGGTGTTCCTCTCCACGGAAGTCTTTAGTAAAAGGCGAAAGACTTGTGCGTTTTGAAGAGAAACCAAAGTAAGTATTGCCCTCTTGTCAAGAGCAGCAGGTCATGTAGTCGTCCCAGTCAAATGTCTCACGGTGCTCCTCGGTTGATGTGCCGTGTTCAAAATAACAGGACGCAGCCCATTACCGTGGCCATTTTTTAAAGAGGGCACTCCCCCACATTTTAAAGAGAGCAACAGTGCCCATTGGACAGTTGTTGTCCCTTCCATTAGAGGGGCATCAGTAACAGGTACACAGGCCCTTTGTTTGACACATGTCCTGAAGACCGACAGCGACTGAGACTTGTATCGTTGATGACAGAATCAAAGTCAACAACAGACTGCTCCATTGGATTGGTGTTCTGTTGTCCACAAGGCATTTGAAGGGTGCACCGTTCCCAGCAATACTGCAATACCGGGTCAATGCGTGGAGTGAACGGAGCAAGCCCCTTTTTCATCTCCCAAGGCTAAAAATCTGCTTAATAAGATATCCTCATATAGAGGACATATCAGATATTAAACTGATAAGAACAGATACTACACTTGATCTTAGCCAAAAGGCCGAGAAGCGATGTGCACAAAGAGTTTGCCTCCTGACCCACCCTCCTGGGACCCTTCTCACTGGTCATGGTGCAGTTTTTTCACTTAGGCAGAGCAGTGGCAGCTGCTGAGCACACCCACCCCAGCCCTCCACGGTCGGGCACCTTAGTCTAGTTAAGTAAAGATGTATCTCTCTCTTTCTTTCTTTCTTTCTTTCTCTCTCTCTTTCTCTCTTTCTTTAGAACCTGAGGATCAGAGCATATCACCTTGAGATAGACTCATTTGAACCATCTTGACTTAGCAGTGTTTTGCCTCAGTTGATGTGTATATTCTTGCATATCAACTATTCCAGAATTGACTTTCCCAATCCCTCTTCCTCTACCTCAACCACTCGCCCATCAACACATAACCTCATGTCAATAGCAAACAAAAGTGTTAGAAGCTCAATTAGCAAAATGACTCATTCTCAGAAAAGTGCCTTGCCAAGGTCCTATTAGCTCGCGACGTTCAGAAAAGAAAAGAAAAGAAAAAAAAAAAAAACGCAACAAGCCAAAGATAATCCACTCCATGGAAAAGCCCAGTTTCAAGTAGCCACGGTCCAATGACTTATATAAATACCCTATTGCAGGACTCCCGTTACCATAGTTTCGCCCGTAGCCAAGTGGTCTAAGCGCACGGAATTAGCTTAAACCGACCTAACCCAATGGTCAGTGGTTCGCATCCCGAAGGAGATTCATCTGAACCGCCTACTTTTATTTAATTTTTTGGTTGTTGTGTGGGATTGCTTTTTTTTTTTTTTTTTTTGCTCTATTGTAAACATACTTCTGTTGTGTTTTTGTTCTGTTTTTCTCTGTCAAGCGTCTTTGAGCATTTGGAAAAGCACTGTATGAATTAAATGTGTTATTGTTATTATTATCATCATCATCATCATCTTGAGTTATAAATGTATTCCCTCAGTTTATTGTGTATATTTTGCATATAAACTATTCCAGGACTGACTTTCCCCAATCCCAATCCCTCAAACACTCACCTATCAACCTAACCAAGGGCATACGTCTAACATCTAGCACTTTTCTGTGTGTCTATTGTCCCGGGCATTCTTTACTCTAGAGAACCAGGGGCACGGGACTTTTAAAAAAGCGCACAGGGGGTTTTAACTCGGGGGGTGTGCTTAAGTGTGGGTGCATGGGGTCGGAGGGTGAGCCGGGTTAGGGGGTGAGCTCCAGAGGTGGTTCCAGGGGGGTCACTTGACCCCAACTTTTACCCAGAGAAGGTGACGTTATTCCAGGGTAAAGTTAGCCAATGTATGCCCTGGAAGTCATCTTCCTTCAAATCACCCTCATGTTCCCCAGTGTGTCCCTGTTGCTTCCGCTAACTCTGACCCAGAGTCCCATGTACTTGTATAGGGGCATTTCCCCAACCTTAACCCAGAGCAAGTGACCTCAAACCTGGGTAAAGTCAGACCATGTGTGCCCTGGAAGTCATCTTCTGCCAAATGACCGCTAAGTTCCCAAGTGTCCCTGGTACTTTGCTAGTGGCACCTCTTTGGCCAATGCAGTTGGAGAGGGTCATTTCCCCAACTTGTACCCAGAGAACGTGACCCCAAACCTGGGTACATTTAGACCATGTGTGCCCTGGAAGTCATCTTCCTTCAAATCATCCTCATGTTCCCCAGTGTCCCTGTTGCTTCCCCTAACACTGACTCAGAGCCCCATGCACTTTGATAGGGGCATTTCCCCAACCGTAACCCAGAGAAAGTGACCTCAAACCTGGGTAAGGTCAGACCATGTGTGCCCTGGAAGTCATCTTCCGCCAAATGGCCGCTAAGTTCCCAAGTGTCCCTGGTACTTTGCTAGTGGGACTTCTTTGTCCAATGCAGTTGGAGAGGGTCGTTTCCCCAACGTGTACCCAGAGAACGTGACCTTAAACCTGGGTAAAGTGTGACAAAGTATGCCCTGTAAGTCATCTTCCCCCAAATGACCGTTGACCTGAGCATCAGAGGATAGGGATCAAAGCATATAACCTTGAGATCACTGCATAGAATCAGAGCAAGATTTACCTCATTCATTCTTTATTAGAACCTGAGGATCAGATCATAGAACCTTGAGATCAAAGCCTAGAACCCCTGATGTCAGAGCATGCAACTTAGTCTTAGGAATGTGTCTCTTTCTTTTATTTTCACAAATGTACAAGGCTCAGCCAAACGGCAAAGCCTGTCAAAAATAGGTTCAACTCATTGGTGTTCCTCTCCACGGAAGTCTTTAGTAAAAGGCGAAAGACTTGTGCGTTTTGAAGAGAAACCAAAGTAAGTATTGCCCTCTTGTCAAGAGCAGCAGGTCATGTAGTCGTCCCAGTCAAATGTCTCACGGTGCTCCTCGGTTGATGTGCCGTGTTCAAAATAACAGGACGCAGCCCATTACCGTGGCCATTTTTTAAAGAGGGCACTCCCCCACATTTTAAAGAGAGCAACAGTGCCCATTGGACAGTTGTTGTCCCTTCCATTAGAGGGGCATCAGTAACAGGTACACAGGCCCTTTGTTTGACACATGTCCTGAAGACCGACAGCGACTGAGACTTGTATCGTTGATGACAGAATCAAAGTCAACAACAGACTGCTCCATTGGATTGGTGTTCTGTTGTCCACAAGGCATTTGAAGGGTGCACCGTTCCCAGCAATACTGCAATACCGGGTCAATGCGTGGAGTGAACGGAGCAAGCCCCTTTTTCATCTCCCAAGGCTACAAATCTGCTTAATAAGATATCCTCATATAGAGGACATATCAGATATTAAACTGATAAGATCAGATACTACACTTGATCTTAGCCAAAAGGCCGAGAAGCGATGTGCACAAAGAGTTTGCCTCCTGACCCACCCTCCTGGGACCCTTCTCACTGGTCATGGTGCAGTTTTTTCACTTAGGCAGAGCAGTGGCAGCTGCTGAGCACACCCACCCCAGCCCTCCACGGTCGGGCACCTTAGTCTAGTTAAGTAAAGATGTATCTCTCTCTTTCTTTCTTTCTTTCTTTCTTTCTTTCTCTCTCTCTTTCTCTCTTTCTTTAGAACCTGAGGATCAGAGCATATCACCTTGAGATAGACTCATTTGAACCATCTTGACTTAGCAGTGTTTTGCCTCAGTTGATGTGTATATTCTTGCATATCAACTATTCCAGAATTGACTTTCCCAATCCCTCTTCCTCTACCTCAACCACTCGCCCATCAACACATAACCTCATGTCAATAGCAAACAAAAGTGTTAGAAGCTCAATTAGCAAAATGACTCATTCTCAGAAAAGTGCCTTGCCAAGGTCCTATTAGCTCGCGACGTTCAGAAAAGAAAAGAAAAGAAAAAAAAAAAAAACGCAACAAGCCAAAGATAATCCACTCCATGGAAAAGCCCAGTTTCAAGTAGCCACGGTCCAATGACTTATATAAATACCCTTTTGCAGGACTCCCGTTACCATAGTTTCGCCCGTAGCCAAGTGGTCTAAGCGCACGGAATTAGCTTAAACCGACCTAACCCAATGGTCAGTGGTTCGCATCCCGAAGGAGATTCATCTGAACCGCCTACTTTTATTTAATTTTTTGGTTGTTGTGTGGGATTGCTTTTTTTTTTTTTTTTTTTGCTCTATTGTAAACATACTTCTGTTGTGTTTTTGTTCTGTTTTTCTCTGTCAAGCGTCTTTGAGCATTTGGAAAAGCACTGTATGAATTAAATGTGTTATTGTTATTATTATCATCATCATCATCATCTTGAGTTATAAATGTATTCCCTCAGTTTATTGTGTATATTTTGCATATAAACTATTCCAGGACTGACTTTCCCCAATCCCAATCCCTCAAACACTCACCTATCAACCTAACCAAGGGCATACGTCTAACATCTAGCACTTTTCTGTGTGTCTATTGTCCCGGGCATTCTTTACTCTAGAGAACCAGGGGCACGGGACTTTTAAAAAAGCGCACAGGGGGTTTTAACTCGGGGGGTGTGCTTAAGTGTGGGTGCACGGGGTCGGAGGGTGAGCCGGGTTAGGGGGTGAGCTCCAGAGGTGGTTCCAGGGGGGTCACTTGACCCCAACTTTTACCCAGAGAAGGTGACGTTATTCCAGGGTAAAGTTAGCCAATGTATGCCCTGGAAGTCATCTTCCTTCAAATCACCCTCATGTTCCCCAGTGTGTCCCTGTTGCTTCCGCTAACTCTGACCCAGAGTCCCATGTACTTGTATAGGGGCATTTCCCCAACCTTAACCCAGAGCAAGTGACCTCAAACCTGGGTAAAGTCAGACCATGTGTGCCCTGGAAGTCATCTTCTGCCAAATGACCGCTAAGTTCCCAAGTGTCCCTGGTACTTTGCTAGTGGCACCTCTTTGGCCAATGCAGTTGGAGAGGGTCATTTCCCCAACTTGTACCCAGAGAACGTGACCCCAAACCTGGGTACATTTAGACCATGTGTGCCCTGGAAGTCATCTTCCTTCAAATCATCCTCATGTTCCCCAGTGTCCCTGTTGCTTCCCCTAACACTGACTCAGAGCCCCATGCACTTTGATAGGGGCATTTCCCCAACCGTAACCCAGAGAAAGTGACCTCAAACCTGGGTAAGGTCAGACCATGTGTGCCCTGGAAGTCATCTTCCGCCAAATGGCCGCTAAGTTCCCAAGTGTCCCTGGTACTTTGCTAGTGGGACTTCTTTGTCCAATGCAGTTGGAGAGGGTCGTTTCCCCAACGTGTACCCAGAGAACGTGACCTTAAACCTGGGTAAAGTGTGACAAAGTATGCCCTGTAAGTCATCTTCCCCCAAATGACCGTTGACCTGAGCATCAGAGGATAGGGATCAAAGCATATAACCTTGAGATCACTGCATAGAATCAGAGCAAGATTTACCTCATTCATTCTTTATTAGAACCTGAGGATCAGATCATAGAACCTTGAGATCAAAGCCTAGAACCCCTGATGTCAGAGCATGCAACTTAGTCTTAGGAATGTGTCTCTTTCTTTTATTTTCACAAATGTACAAGGCTCAGCCAAACGGCAAAGCCTGTCAAAAATAGGTTCAACTCATTGGTGTTCCTCTCCACGGAAGTCTTTAGTAAAAGGCGAAAGACTTGTGCGTTTTGAAGAGAAACCAAAGTAAGTATTGCCCTCTTGTCAAGAGCAGCAGGTCATGTAGTCGTCCCAGTCAAATGTCTCACGGTGCTCCTCGGTTGATGTGCCGTGTTCAAAATAACAGGACGCAGCCCATTACCGTGGCCATTTTTTAAAGAGGGCACTCCCCCACATTTTAAAGAGAGCAACAGTGCCCATTGGACAGTTGTTGTCCCTTCCATTAGAGGGGCATCAGTAACAGGTACACAGGCCCTTTGTTTGACACATGTCCTGAAGACCGACAGCGACTGAGACTTGTATCGTTGATGACAGAATCAAAGTCAACAACAGACTGCTCCATTGGATTGGTGTTCTGTTGTCCACAAGGCATTTGAAGGGTGCACCGTTCCCAGCAATACTGCAATACCGGGTCAATGCGTGGAGTGAACGGAGCAAGCCCCTTTTTCATCTCCCAAGGCTAAAAATCTGCTTAATAAGATATCCTCATATAGAGGACATATCAGATATTAAACTGATAAGAACAGATACTACACTTGATCTTAGCCAAAAGGCCGAGAAGCGATGTGCACAAAGAGTTTGCCTCCTGACCCACCCTCCTGGGACCCTTCTCACTGGTCATGGTGCAGTTTTTTCACTTAGGCAGAGCAGTGGCAGCTGCTGAGCACACCCACCCCAGCCCTCCACGGTCGGGCACCTTAGTCTAGTTAAGTAAAGATGTATCTCTCTCTTTCTTTCTTTCTTTCTTTCTTTCTTTCTTTCTTTCTCTCTCTCTTTCTCTCTTTCTCTCTCTCTTTCTCTCTTTCTTTAGAACCTGAGGATCAGAGCATATCACCTTGAGATAGACTCATTTGAACCATCTTGACTTAGCAGTGTTTTGCCTCAGTTGATGTGTATATTCTTGCATATCAACTATTCCAGAATTGACTTTCCCAATCCCTCTTCCTCTACCTCAACCACTCGCCCATCAACACATAACCTCATGTCAATAGCAAACAAAAGTGTTAGAAGCTCAATTAGCAAAATGACTCATTCTCAGAAAAGTGCCTTGCCAAGGTCCTATTAGCTCGCGACGTTCAGAAAAGAAAAGAAAAGAAAAAAAAAAAAAACGCAACAAGCCAAAGATAATCCACTCCATGGAAAAGCCCAGTTTCAAGTAGCCACGGTCCAATGACTTATATAAATACCCTATTGCAGGACTCCCGTTACCATAGTTTCGCCCGTAGCCAAGTGGTCTAAGCGCACGGAATTAGCTTAAACCGACCTAACCCAATGGTCAGTGGTTCGCATCCCGAAGGAGACTCATCTGAACCGCCTACTTTTATTTAATTTTTTGGTTGTTGTGTGGGATTGCTTTTTTTTTTTTTTTTTTTTGCTCTTTTTTAAACATACTTCTGTTGTGTTTTTGTTCTTTTTTTTTCTGTCAAGCGTCTTTGAGCATTTGGAAAAGCACTGTATGAATTAAATGTGTTATTGTTATTATTATCATCATCATCATCATCTTGAGTTATAAATGTATTCCCTCAGTTTATTGTGTATATTTTGCATATAAACTATTCCAGGACTGACTTTCCCCAATCCCAATCCCTCAAACACTCACCTATCAACCTAACCAAGGGCATACGTCTAACATCTAGCACTTTTCTGTGTGTCTATTGTCGCGGGCATTCTTTACTCTAGAGAACCAGGGGCACGGGACTTTTAAAAAAGCGCACAGGGGGTTTTAACTCGGGGGGTGTGCTTAAGTGTGGGTGCACGGGGTCGGAGGGTGAGCCGGGTTAGGGGGTGAGCTCCAGAGGTGGTTCCAGGGGGGTCACTTGACCCCAACTTTTACCCAGAGAAGGTGACGTTATTCCAGGGTAAAGTTAGCCAATGTATGCCCTGGAAGTCATCTTCCTTCAAATCACCCTCATGTTCCCCAGTGTGTCCCTGTTGCTTCCGCTAACTCTGACCCAGAGTCCCATGTACTTGTATAGGGGCATTTCCCCAACCTTAACCCAGAGCAAGTGACCTCAAACCTGGGTAAAGTCAGACCATGTGTGCCCTGGAAGTCATCTTCTGCCAAATGACCGCTAAGTTCCCAAGTGTCCCTGGTACTTTGCTAGTGGCACCTCTTTGGCCAATGCAGTTGGAGAGGGTCATTTCCCCAACTTGTACCCAGAGAACGTGACCCCAAACCTGGGTACATTTAGACCATGTGTGCCCTGGAAGTCATCTTCCTTCAAATCATCCTCATGTTCCCCAGTGTCCCTGTTGCTTCCCCTAACACTGACTCAGAGCCCCATGCACTTTGATAGGGGCATTTCCCCAACCGTAACCCAGAGAAAGTGACCTCAAACCTGGGTAAGGTCAGACCATGTGTGCCCTGGAAGTCATCTTCCGCCAAATGGCCGCTAAGTTCCCAAGTGTCCCTGGTACTTTGCTAGTGGGACTTCTTTGTCCAATGCAGTTGGAGAGGGTCGTTTCCCCAACGTGTACCCAGAGAACGTGACCTTAAACCTGGGTAAAGTGTGACAAAGTATGCCCTGTAAGTCATCTTCCCCCAAATGACCGTTGACCTGAGCATCAGAGGATAGGGATCAAAGCATATAACCTTGAGATCACTGCATAGAATCAGAGCAAGATTTACCTCATTCATTCTTTATTAGAACCTGAGGATCAGATCATAGAACCTTGAGATCAAAGCCTAGAACCCCTGATGTCAGAGCATGCAACTTAGTCTTAGGAATGTGTCTCTTTCTTTTATTTTCACAAATGTACAAGGCTCAGCCAAACGGCAAAGCCTGTCAAAAATAGGTTCAACTCATTGGTGTTCCTCTCCACGGAAGTCTTTAGTAAAAGGCGAAAGACTTGTGCGTTTTGAAGAGAAACCAAAGTAAGTATTGCCCTCTTGTCAAGAGCAGCAGGTCATGTAGTCGTCCCAGTCAAATGTCTCACGGTGCTCCTCGGTTGATGTGCCGTGTTCAAAATAACAGGACGCAGCCCATTACCGTGGCCATTTTTTAAAGAGGGCACTCCCCCACATTTTAAAGAGAGCAACAGTGCCCATTGGACAGTTGTTGTCCCTTCCATTAGAGGGGCATCAGTAACAGGTACACAGGCCCTTTGTTTGACACATGTCCTGAAGACCGACAGCGACTGAGACTTGTATCGTTGATGACAGAATCAAAGTCAACAACAGACTGCTCCATTGGATTGGTGTTCTGTTGTCCACAAGGCATTTGAAGGGTGCACCGTTCCCAGCAATACTGCAATACCGGGTCAATGCGTGGAGTGAACGGAGCAAGCCCCTTTTTCATCTCCCAAGGCTAAAAATCTGCTTAATAAGATATCCTCATATAGAGGACATATCAGATATTAAACTGATAAGAACAGATACTACACTTGATCTTAGCCAAAAGGCCGAGAAGCGATGTGCACAAAGAGTTTGCCTCCTGACCCACCCTCCTGGGACCCTTCTCACTGGTCATGGTGCAGTTTTTTCACTTAGGCAGAGCAGTGGCAGCTGCTGAGCACACCCACCCCATTCCTCCACGGTTGGGCACCTTAGTCTAGTTAAGTAAAGATGTATCTCTCTCTTTCTTTCTTTCTTTCTTTCTTTCTTTCTTTCTTTCTCTCTCTCTTTCTCTCTTTCTCTCTCTCTTTCTCTCTTTCTTTAGAACCTGAGGATCAGAGCATATCACCTTGAGATAGACTCATTTGAACCATCTTGACTTAGCAGTGTTTTGCCTCAGTTGATGTGTATATTCTTGCATATCAACTATTCCAGAATTGACTTTCCCAATCCCTCTTCCTCTACCTCAACCACTCGCCCATCAACACATAACCTCATGTCAATAGCAAACAAAAGTGTTAGAAGCTCAATTAGCAAAATGACTCATTCTCAGAAAAGTGCCTTGCCAAGGTCCTATTAGCTCGCGACGTTCAGAAAAGAAAAGAAAAGAAAAAAAAAAAAAACGCAACAAGCCAAAGATAATCCACTCCATGGAAAAGCCCAGTTTCAAGTAGCCACGGTCCAATGACTTATATAAATACCCTATTGCAGGACTCCCGTTACCATAGTTTCGCCCGTAGCCAAGTGGTCTAAGCGCACGGAATTAGCTTAAACCGACCTAACCCAATGGTCAGTGGTTCGCATCCCGAAGGAGATTCATCTGAACCGCCTACTTTTATTTAATTTTTTGGTTGTTGTGTGGGATTGCTTTTTTTTTTTTTTTTTTTGCTCTATTGTAAACATACTTCTGTTGTGTTTTTGTTCTGTTTTTCTCTGTCAAGCGTCTTTGAGCATTTGGAAAAGCACTGTATGAATTAAATGTGTTATTGTTATTATTATCATCATCATCATCATCTTGAGTTATAAATGTATTCCCTCAGTTTATTGTGTATATTTTGCATATAAACTATTCCAGGACTGACTTTCCCCAATCCCAATCCCTCAAACACTCACCTATCAACCTAACCAAGGGCATACGTCTAACATCTAGCACTTTTCTGTGTGTCTATTGTCGCGGGCATTCTTTACTCTAGAGAACCAGGGGCACGGGACTTTTAAAAAAGCGCACAGGGGGTTTTAACTCGGGGGGTGTGCTTAAGTGTGGGTGCACGGGGTCGGAGGGTGAGCCGGGTTAGGGGGTGAGCTCCAGAGGTGGTTCCAGGGGGGTCACTTGACCCCAACTTTTACCCAGAGAAGGTGACGTTATTCCAGGGTAAAGTTAGCCAATGTATGCCCTGGAAGTCATCTTCCTTCAAATCACCCTCATGTTCCCCAGTGTGTCCCTGTTGCTTCCGCTAACTCTGACCCAGAGTCCCATGTACTTGTATAGGGGCATTTCCCCAACCTTAACCCAGAGCAAGTGACCTCAAACCTGGGTAAAGTCAGACCATGTGTGCCCTGGAAGTCATCTTCTGCCAAATGACCGCTAAGTTCCCAAGTGTCCCTGGTACTTTGCTAGTGGCACCTCTTTGGCCAATGCAGTTGGAGAGGGTCATTTCCCCAACTTGTACCCAGAGAACGTGACCCCAAACCTGGGTACATTTAGACCATGTGTGCCCTGGAAGTCATCTTCCTTCAAATCATCCTCATGTTCCCCAGTGTCCCTGTTGCTTCCCCTAACACTGACTCAGAGCCCCATGCACTTTGATAGGGGCATTTCCCCAACCGTAACCCAGAGAAAGTGACCTCAAACCTGGGTAAGGTCAGACCATGTGTGCCCTGGAAGTCATCTTCCGCCAAATGGCCGCTAAGTTCCCAAGTGTCCCTGGTACTTTGCTAGTGGGACTTCTTTGTCCAATGCAGTTGGAGAGGGTCGTTTCCCCAACGTGTACCCAGAGAACGTGACCTTAAACCTGGGTAAAGTGTGACAAAGTATGCCCTGTAAGTCATCTTCCCCCAAATGACCGTTGACCTGAGCATCAGAGGATAGGGATCAAAGCATATAACCTTGAGATCACTGCATAGAATCAGAGCAAGATTTACCTCATTCATTCTTTATTAGAACCTGAGGATCAGATCATAGAACCTTGAGATCAAAGCCTAGAACCCCTGATGTCAGAGCATGCAACTTAGTCTTAGGAATGTGTCTCTTTCTTTTATTTTCACAAATGTACAAGGCTCAGCCAAACGGCAAAGCCTGTCAAAAATAGGTTCAACTCATTGGTGTTCCTCTCCACGGAAGTCTTTAGTAAAAGGCGAAAGACTTGTGCGTTTTGAAGAGAAACCAAAGTAAGTATTGCCCTCTTGTCAAGAGCAGCAGGTCATGTAGTCGTCCCAGTCAAATGTCTCACGGTGCTCCTCGGTTGATGTGCCGTGTTCAAAATAACAGGACGCAGCCCATTACCGTGGCCATTTTTTAAAGAGGGCACTCCCCCACATTTTAAAGAGAGCAACAGTGCCCATTGGACAGTTGTTGTCCCTTCCATTAGAGGGGCATCAGTAACAGGTACACAGGCCCTTTGTTTGACACATGTCCTGAAGACCGACAGCGACTGAGACTTGTATCGTTGATGACAGAATCAAAGTCAACAACAGACTGCTCCATTGGATTGGTGTTCTGTTGTCCACAAGGCATTTGAAGGGTGCACCGTTCCCAGCAATACTGCAATACCGGGTCAATGCGTGGAGTGAACGGAGCAAGCCCCTTTTTCATCTCCCAAGGCTACAAATCTGCTTAATAAGATATCCTCATATAGAGGACATATCAGATATTAAACTGATAAGATCAGATACTACACTTGATCTTAGCCAAAAGGCCGAGAAGCGATGTGCACAAAGAGTTTGCCTCCTGACCCACCCTCCTGGGACCCTTCTCACTGGTCATGGTGCAGTTTTTTCACTTAGGCAGAGCAGTGGCAGCTGCTGAGCACACCCACCCCAGCCCTCCACGGTCGGGCACCTTAGTCTAGTTAAGTAAAGATGTATCTCTCTCTTTCTTTCTTTCTTTCTTTCTTTCTTTCTCTCTCTCTTTCTCTCTTTCTTTAGAACCTGAGGATCAGAGCATATCACCTTGAGATAGACTCATTTGAACCATCTTGACTTAGCAGTGTTTTGCCTCAGTTGATGTGTATATTCTTGCATATCAACTATTCCAGAATTGACTTTCCCAATCCCTCTTCCTCTACCTCAACCACTCGCCCATCAACACATAACCTCATGTCAATAGCAAACAAAAGTGTTAGAAGCTCAATTAGCAAAATGACTCATTCTCAGAAAAGTGCCTTGCCAAGGTCCTATTAGCTCGCGACGTTCAGAAAAGAAAAGAAAAGAAAAAAAAAAAAAACGCAACAAGCCAAAGATAATCCACTCCATGGAAAAGCCCAGTTTCAAGTAGCCACGGTCCAATGACTTATATAAATACCCTTTTGCAGGACTCCCGTTACCATAGTTTCGCCCGTAGCCAAGTGGTCTAAGCGCACGGAATTAGCTTAAACCGACCTAACCCAATGGTCAGTGGTTCGCATCCCGAAGGAGATTCATCTGAACCGCCTACTTTTATTTAATTTTTTGGTTGTTGTGTGGGATTGCTTTTTTTTTTTTTTTTTTTGCTCTATTGTAAACATACTTCTGTTGTGTTTTTGTTCTGTTTTTCTCTGTCAAGCGTCTTTGAGCATTTGGAAAAGCACTGTATGAATTAAATGTGTTATTGTTATTATTATCATCATCATCATCATCTTGAGTTATAAATGTATTCCCTCAGTTTATTGTGTATATTTTGCATATAAACTATTCCAGGACTGACTTTCCCCAATCCCAATCCCTCAAACACTCACCTATCAACCTAACCAAGGGCATACGTCTAACATCTAGCACTTTTCTGTGTGTCTATTGTCCCGGGCATTCTTTACTCTAGAGAACCAGGGGCACGGGACTTTTAAAAAAGCGCACAGGGGGTTTTAACTCGGGGGGTGTGCTTAAGTGTGGGTGCACGGGGTCGGAGGGTGAGCCGGGTTAGGGGGTGAGCTCCAGAGGTGGTTCCAGGGGGGTCACTTGACCCCAACTTTTACCCAGAGAAGGTGACGTTATTCCAGGGTAAAGTTAGCCAATGTATGCCCTGGAAGTCATCTTCCTTCAAATCACCCTCATGTTCCCCAGTGTGTCCCTGTTTCTTCCGCTAACTCTGACCCAGAGTCCCATGTACTTGTATAGGGGCATTTCCCCAACCTTAACCCAGAGCAAGTGACCTCAAACCTGGGTAAAGTCAGACCATGTGTGCCCTGGAAGTCATCTTCTGCCAAATGACCGCTAAGTTCCCAAGTGTCCCTGGTACTTTGCTAGTGGCACCTCTTTGGCCAATGCAGTTGGAGAGGGTCATTTCCCCAACTTGTACCCAGAGAACGTGACCCCAAACCTGGGTACATTTAGACCATGTGTGCCCTGGAAGTCATCTTCCTTCAAATCATCCTCATGTTCCCCAGTGTCCCTGTTGCTTCCCCTAACACTGACTCAGAGCCCCATGCACTTTGATAGGGGCATTTCCCCAACCGTAACCCAGAGAAAGTGACCTCAAACCTGGGTAAGGTCAGACCATGTGTGCCCTGGAAGTCATCTTCCGCCAAATGGCCGCTAAGTTCCCAAGTGTCCCTGGTACTTTGCTAGTGGGACTTCTTTGTCCAATGCAGTTGGAGAGGGTCGTTTCCCCAACGTGTACCCAGAGAACGTGACCTTAAACCTGGGTAAAGTGTGACAAAGTATGCCCTGTAAGTCATCTTCCCCCAAATGACCGTTGACCTGAGCATCAGAGGATAGGGATCAAAGCATATAACCTTGAGATCACTGCATAGAATCAGAGCAAGATTTACCTCATTCATTCTTTATTAGAACCTGAGGATCAGATCATAGAACCTTGAGATCAAAGCCTAGAACCCCTGATGTCAGAGCATGCAACTTAGTCTTAGGAATGTGTCTCTTTCTTTCATTTTCACAAATGTACAAGGCTCAGCCAAACGGCAAAGCCTGTCAAAAATAGGTTCAACTCATTGGTGTTCCTCTCCACGGAAGTCTTTAGTAAAAGGCGAAAGACTTGTGCGTTTTGAAGAGAAACCAAAGTAAGTATTGCCCTCTTGTCAAGAGCAGCAGGTCATGTAGTCGTCCCAGTCAAATGTCTCACGGTGCTCCTCGGTTGATGTGCCGTGTTCAAAATAACAGGACGCAGCCCATTACCGTGGCCATTTTTTAAAGAGGGCACTCCCCCACATTTTAAAGAGAGCAACAGTGCCCATTGGACAGTTGTTGTCCCTTCCATTAGAGGGGCATCAGTAACAGGTACACAGGCCCTTTGTTTGACACATGTCCTGAAGACCGACAGCGACTGAGACTTGTATCGTTGATGACAGAATCAAAGTCAACAACAGACTGCTCCATTGGATTGGTGTTCTGTTGTCCACAAGGCATTTGAAGGGTGCACCGTTCCCAGCAATACTGCAATACCGGGTCAATGCGTGGAGTGAACGGAGCAAGCCCCTTTTTCATCTCCCAAGGCTAAAAATCTGCTTAATAAGATATCCTCATATAGAGGACATATCAGATATTAAACTGATAAGAACAGATACTACACTTGATCTTAGCCAAAAGGCCGAGAAGCGATGTGCACAAAGAGTTTGCCTCCTGACCCACCCTCCTGGGACCCTTCTCACTGGTCATGGTGCAGTTTTTTCACTTAGGCAGAGCAGTGGCAGCTGCTGAGCACACCCACCCCAGCCCTCCACGGTCGGGCACCTTAGTCTAGTTAAGTAAAGATGTATCTCTCTCTTTCTTTCTTTCTTTCTTTCTTTCTTTCTCTCTCTCTTTCTCTCTTTCTCTCTTTCTTTAGAACCTGAGGATCAGAGCATATCACCTTGAGATAGACTCATTTGAACCATCTTGACTTAGCAGTGTTTTGCCTCAGTTGATGTGTATATTCTTGCATATCAACTATTCCAGAATTGACTTTCCCAATCCCTCTTCCTCTACCTCAACCACTCGCCCATCAACACATAACCTCATGTCAATAGCAAACAAAAGTGTTAGAAGCTCAATTAGCAAAATGACTCATTCTCAGAAAAGTGCCTTGCCAAGGTCCTATTAGCTCGCGACGTTCAGAAAAGAAAAGAAAAGAAAAAAAAAAAAAACGCAACAAGCCAAAGATAATCCACTCCATGGAAAAGCCCAGTTTCAAGTAGCCACGGTCCAATGACTTATATAAATACCCTATTGCAGGACTCCCGTTACCATAGTTTCGCCCGTAGCCAAGTGGTCTAAGCGCACGGAATTAGCTTAAACCGACCTAACCCAATGGTCAGTGGTTCGCATCCCGAAGGAGATTCATCTGAACCGCCTACTTTTATTTAATTTTTTGGTTGTTGTGTGGGATTGCTTTTTTTTTTTTTTTTTTTTGCTCTATTGTAAACATACTTCTGTTGTGTTTTTGTTCTGTTTTTCTCTGTCAAGCGTCTTTGAGCATTTGGAAAAGCACTGTATGAATTAAATGTGTTATTGTTATTATTATCATCATCATCATCATCTTGAGTTATAAATGTATTCCCTCAGTTTATTGTGTATATTTTGCATATAAACTATTCCAGGACTGACTTTCCCCAATCCCAATCCCTCAAACACTCACCTATCAACCTAACCAAGGGCATACGTCTAACATCTAGCACTTTTCTGTGTGTCTATTGTCCCGGGCATTCTTTACTCTAGAGAACCAGGGGCACGGGACTTTTAAAAAAGCGCACAGGGGGTTTTAACTCGGGGGGTGTGCTTAAGTGTGGGTGCACGGGGTCGGAGGGTGAGCCGGGTTAGGGGGTGAGCTCCAGAGGTGGTTCCAGGGGGGTCACTTGACCCCAACTTTTACCCAGAGAAGGTGACGTTATTCCAGGGTAAAGTTAGCCAATGTATGCCCTGGAAGTCATCTTCCTTCAAATCACCCTCATGTTCCCCAGTGTGTCCCTGTTGCTTCCGCTAACTCTGACCCAGAGTCCCATGTACTTGTATAGGGGCATTTCCCCAACCTTAACCCAGAGCAAGTGACCTCAAACCTGGGTAAAGTCAGACCATGTGTGCCCTGGAAGTCATCTTCTGCCAAATGACCGCTAAGTTCCCAAGTGTCCCTGGTACTTTGCTAGTGGCACCTCTTTGGCCAGTGCAGTTGGAGAGGGTCATTTCCCCAACTTGTACCCAGAGAACGTGACCCCAAACCTGGGTACATTTAGACCATGTGTGCCCTGGAAGTCATCTTCCTTCAAATCATCCTCATGTTCCCCAGTGTCCCTGTTGCTTCCCCTAACACTGACTCAGAGCCCCATGCACTTTGATAGGGGCATTTCCCCAACCGTAACCCAGAGAAAGTGACCTCAAACCTGGGCAAGGTCAGACCATGTGTGCCCTGGAAGTCATCTTCCGCCAAATGGCCGCTAAGTTCCCAAGTGTCCCTGGTACTTTGCTAGTGGGACTTCTTTGTCCAATGCAGTTGGAGAGGGTCGTTTCCCCAACGTGTACCCAGAGAACGTGACCTTAAACCTGGGTAAAGTGTGACAAAGTATGCCCTGTAAGTCATCTTCCCCCAAATGACCGTTGACCTGAGCATCAGAGGATAGGGATCAAAGCATATAACCTTGAGATCACTGCATAGAATCAGAGCAAGATTTACCTCATTCATTCTTTATTAGAACCTGAGGATCAGATCATAGAACCTTGAGATCAAAGCCTAGAACCCCTGATGTCAGAGCATGCAACTTAGTCTTAGGAATGTGTCTCTTTCTTTCATTTTCACAAATGTACAAGGCTCAGCCAAACGGCAAAGCCTGTCAAAAATAGGTTCAACTCATTGGTGTTCCTCTCCACGGAAGTCTTTAGTAAAAGGCGAAAGACTTGTGCGTTTTGAAGAGAAACCAAAGTAAGTATTGCCCTCTTGTCAAGAGCAGCAGGTCATGTAGTCGTCCCAGTCAAATGTCTCACGGTGCTCCTCGGTTGATGTGCCGTGTTCAAAATAACAGGACGCAGCCCATTACCGTGGCCATTTTTTAAAGAGGGCACTCCCCCACATTTTAAAGAGAGCAACAGTGCCCATTGGACAGTTGTTGTCCCTTCCATTAGAGGGGCATCAGTAACAGGTACACAGGCCCTTTGTTTGACACATGTCCTGAAGACCGACAGCGACTGAGACTTGTATCGTTGATGACAGAATCAAAGTCAACAACAGACTGCTCCATTGGATTGGTGTTCTGTTGTCCACAAGGCATTTGAAGGGTGCACCGTTCCCAGCAATACTGCAATACCGGGTCAATGCGTGGAGTGAACGGAGCAAGCCCCTTTTTCATCTCCCAAGGCTAAAAATCTGCTTAATAAGATATCCTCATATAGAGGACATATCAGATATTAAACTGATAAGAACAGATACTACACTTGATCTTAGCCAAAAGGCCGAGAAGCGATGTGCACAAAGAGTTTGCCTCCTGACCCACCCTCCTGGGACCCTTCTCACTGGTCATGGTGCAGTTTTTTCACTTAGGCAGAGCAGTGGCAGCTGCTGAGCACACCCACCCCAGCCCTCCACGGTCGGGCACCTTAGTCTAGTTAAGTAAAGATGTATCTCTCTCTTTCTTTCTTTCTTTCTTTCTCTCTCTCTTTCTCTCTTTCTCTCTTTCTTTAGAACCTGAGGATCAGAGCATATCACCTTGAGATAGACTCATTTGAACCATCTTGACTTAGCAGTGTTTTGCCTCAGTTGATGTGTATATTCTTGCATATCAACTATTCCAGAATTGACTTTCCCAATCCCTCTTCCTCTACCTCAACCACTCGCCCATCAACACATAACCTCATGTCAATAGCAAACAAAAGTGTTAGAAGCTCAATTAGCAAAATGACTCATTCTCAGAAAAGTGCCTTGCCAAGGTCCTATTAGCTCGCGACGTTCAGAAAAGAAAAGAAAAGAAAAAAAAAAAAACGCAACAAGCCAAAGATAATCCACTCCATGGAAAAGCCCAGTTTCAAGTAGCCACGGTCCAATGACTTATATAAATACCCTATTGCAGGACTCCCGTTACCATAGTTTCGCCCGTAGCCAAGTGGTCTAAGCGCACGGAATTAGCTTAAACCGACCTAACCCAATGGTCAGTGGTTCGCATCCCGAAGGAGATTCATCTGAACCGCCTACTTTTATTTAATTTTTTGGTTGTTGTGTGGGATTGCTTTTTTTTTTTTTTTTTTTTGCTCTATTGTAAACATACTTCTGTTGTGTTTTTGTTCTGTTTTTCTCTGTCAAGCGTCTTTGAGCATTTGGAAAAGCACTGTATGAATTAAATGTGTTATTGTTATTATTATCATCATCATCATCATCTTGAGTTATAAATGTATTCCCTCAGTTTATTGTGTATATTTTGCATATAAACTATTCCAGGACTGACTTTCCCCAATCCCAATCCCTCAAACACTCACCTATCAACCTAACCAAGGGCATACGTCTAACATCTAGCACTTTTCTGTGTGTCTATTGTCCCGGGCATTCTTTACTCTAGAGAACCAGGGGCACGGGACTTTTAAAAAAGCGCACAGGGGGTTTTAACTCGGGGGGTGTGCTTAAGTGTGGGTGCACGGGGTCGGAGGGTGAGCCGGGTTAGGGGGTGAGCTCCAGAGGTGGTTCCAGGGGGGTCACTTGACCCCAACTTTTACCCAGAGAAGGTGACGTTATTCCAGGGTAAAGTTAGCCAATGTATGCCCTGGAAGTCATCTTCCTTCAAATCACCCTCATGTTCCCCAGTGTGTCCCTGTTGCTTCCGCTAACTCTGACCCAGAGTCCCATGTACTTGTATAGGGGCATTTCCCCAACCTTAACCCAGAGCAAGTGACCTCAAACCTGGGTAAAGTCAGACCATGTGTGCCCTGGAAGTCATCTTCTGCCAAATGACCGCTAAGTTCCCAAGTGTCCCTGGTACTTTGCTAGTGGCACCTCTTTGGCCAATGCAGTTGGAGAGGGTCATTTCCCCAACTTGTACCCAGAGAACGTGACCCCAAACCTGGGTACATTTAGACCATGTGTGCCCTGGAAGTCATCTTCCTTCAAATCATCCTCATGTTCCCCAGTGTCCCTGTTGCTTCCCCTAACACTGACTCAGAGCCCCATGCACTTTGATAGGGGCATTTCCCCAACCGTAACCCAGAGAAAGTGACCTCAAACCTGGGTAAGGTCAGACCATGTGTGCCCTGGAAGTCATCTTCCGCCAAATGGCCGCTAAGTTCCCAAGTGTCCCTGGTACTTTGCTAGTGGGACTTCTTTGTCCAATGCAGTTGGAGAGGGTCGTTTCCCCAACGTGTACCCAGAGAACGTGACCTTAAACCTGGGTAAAGTGTGACAAAGTATGCCCTGTAAGTCATCTTCCCCCAAATGACCGTTGACCTGAGCATCAGAGGATAGGGATCAAAGCATATAACCTTGAGATCACTGCATAGAATCAGAGCAAGATTTACCTCATTCATTCTTTATTAGAACCTGAGGATCAGATCATAGAACCTTGAGATCAAAGCCTAGAACCCCTGATGTCAGAGCATGCAACTTAGTCTTAGGAATGTGTCTCTTTCTTTTATTTTCACAAATGTACAAGGCTCAGCCAAACGGCAAAGCCTGTCAAAAATAGGTTCAACTCATTGGTGTTCCTCTCCACGGAAGTCTTTAGTAAAAGGCGAAAGACTTGTGCGTTTTGAAGAGAAACCAAAGTAAGTATTGCCCTCTTGTCAAGAGCAGCAGGTCATGTAGTCGTCCCAGTCAAATGTCTCACGGTGCTCCTCGGTTGATGTGCCGTGTTCAAAATAACAGGACGCAGCCCATTACCGTGGCCATTTTTTAAAGAGGGCACTCCCCCACATTTTAAAGAGAGCAACAGTGCCCATTGGACAGTTGTTGTCCCTTCCATTAGAGGGGCATCAGTAACAGGTACACAGGCCCTTTGTTTGACACATGTCCTGAAGACCGACAGCGACTGAGACTTGTATCGTTGATGACAGAATCAAAGTCAACAACAGACTGCTCCATTGGATTGGTGTTCTGTTGTCCACAAGGCATTTGAAGGGTGCACCGTTCCCAGCAATACTGCAATACCGGGTCAATGCGTGGAGTGAACGGAGCAAGCCCCTTTTTCATCTCCCAAGGCTACAAATCTGCTTAATAAGATATCCTCATATAGAGGACATATCAGATATTAAACTGATAAGATCAGATACTACACTTGATCTTAGCCAAAAGGCCGAGAAGCGATGTGCACAAAGAGTTTGCCTCCTGACCCACCCTCCTGGGACCCTTCTCACTGGTCATGGTGCAGTTTTTTCACTTAGGCAGAGCAGTGGCAGCTGCTGAGCACACCCACCCCAGCCCTCCACGGTCGGGCACCTTAGTCTAGTTAAGTAAAGATGTATCTCTCTCTTTCTTTCTTTCTTTCTTTCTTTCTTTCTCTCTCTCTTTCTCTCTTTCTCTCTTTCTTTAGAACCTGAGGATCAGAGCATATCACCTTGAGATAGACTCATTTGAACCATCTTGACTTAGCAGTGTTTTGCCTCAGTTGATGTGTATATTCTTGCATATCAACTATTCCAGAATTGACTTTCCCAATCCCTCTTCCTCTACCTCAACCACTCGCCCATCAACACATAACCTCATGTCAATAGCAAACAAAAGTGTTAGAAGCTCAATTAGCAAAATGACTCATTCTCAGAAAAGTGCCTTGCCAAGGTCCTATTAGCTCGCGACGTTCAGAAAAGAAAAGAAAAGAAAAAAAAAAAAAACGCAACAAGCCAAAGATAATCCACTCCATGGAAAAGCCCAGTTTCAAGTAGCCACGGTCCAATGACTTATATAAATACCCTATTGCAGGACTCCCGTTACCATAGTTTCGCCCGTAGCCAAGTGGTCTAAGCGCACGGAATTAGCTTAAACCGACCTAACCCAATGGTCAGTGGTTCGCATCCCGAAGGAGATTCATCTGAACCGCCTACTTTTATTTAATTTTTTGGTTGTTGTGTGGGATTGCTTTTTTTTTTTTTTTTTTTGCTCTATTGTAAACATACTTCTGTTGTGTTTTTGTTCTGTTTTTCTCTGTCAAGCGTCTTTGAGCATTTGGAAAAGCACTGTATGAATTAAATGTGTTATTGTTATTATTATCATCATCATCATCATCTTGAGTTATAAATGTATTCCCTCAGTTTATTGTGTATATTTTGCATATAAACTATTCCAGGACTGACTTTCCCCAATCCCAATCCCTCAAACACTCACCTATCAACCTAACCAAGGGCATACGTCTAACATCTAGCACTTTTCTGTGTGTCTATTGTCCCGGGCATTCTTTACTCTAGAGAACCAGGGGCACGGGACTTTTAAAAAAGCGCACAGGGGGTTTTAACTCGGGGGGTGTGCTTAAGTGTGGGTGCACGGGGTCGGAGGGTGAGCCGGGTTAGGGGGTGAGCTCCAGAGGTGGTTCCAGGGGGGTCACTTGACCCCAACTTTTACCCAGAGAAGGTGACGTTATTCCAGGGTAAAGTTAGCCAATGTATGCCCTGGAAGTCATCTTCCTTCAAATCACCCTCATGTTCCCCAGTGTGTCCCTGTTTCTTCCGCTAACTCTGACCCAGAGTCCCATGTACTTGTATAGGGGCATTTCCCCAACCTTAACCCAGAGCAAGTGACCTCAAACCTGGGTAAAGTCAGACCATGTGTGCCCTGGAAGTCATCTTCTGCCAAATGACCGCTAAGTTCCCAAGTGTCCCTGGTACTTTGCTAGTGGCACCTCTTTGGCCAATGCAGTTGGAGAGGGTCATTTCCCCAACTTGTACCCAGAGAACGTGACCCCAAACCTGGGTACATTTAGACCATGTGTGCCCTGGAAGTCATCTTCCTTCAAATCATCCTCATGTTCCCCAGTGTCCCTGTTGCTTCCCCTAACACTGACTCAGAGCCCCATGCACTTTGATAGGGGCATTTCCCCAACCGTAACCCAGAGAAAGTGACCTCAAACCTGGGTAAGGTCAGACCATGTGTGCCCTGGAAGTCATCTTCCGCCAAATGGCCGCTAAGTTCCCAAGTGTCCCTGGTACTTTGCTAGTGGGACTTCTTTGTCCAATGCAGTTGGAGAGGGTCGTTTCCCCAACGTGTACCCAGAGAACGTGACCTTAAACCTGGGTAAAGTGTGACAAAGTATGCCCTGTAAGTCATCTTCCCCCAAATGACCGTTGACCTGAGCATCAGAGGATAGGGATCAAAGCATATAACCTTGAGATCACTGCATAGAATCAGAGCAAGATTTACCTCATTCATTCTTTATTAGAACCTGAGGATCAGATCATAGAACCTTGAGATCAAAGCCTAGAACCCCTGATGTCAGAGCATGCAACTTAGTCTTAGGAATGTGTCTCTTTCTTTCATTTTCACAAATGTACAAGGCTCAGCCAAACGGCAAAGCCTGTCAAAAATAGGTTCAACTCATTGGTGTTCCTCTCCACGGAAGTCTTTAGTAAAAGGCGAAAGACTTGTGCGTTTTGAAGAGAAACCAAAGTAAGTATTGCCCTCTTGTCAAGAGCAGCAGGTCATGTAGTCGTCCCAGTCAAATGTCTCACGGTGCTCCTCGGTTGATGTGCCGTGTTCAAAATAACAGGACGCAGCCCATTACCGTGGCCATTTTTTAAAGAGGGCACTCCCCCACATTTTAAAGAGAGCAACAGTGCCCATTGGACAGTTGTTGTCCCTTCCATTAGAGGGGCATCAGTAACAGGTACACAGGCCCTTTGTTTGACACATGTCCTGAAGACCGACAGCGACTGAGACTTGTATCGTTGATGACAGAATCAAAGTCAACAACAGACTGCTCCATTGGATTGGTGTTCTGTTGTCCACAAGGCATTTGAAGGGTGCACCGTTCCCAGCAATACTGCAATACCGGGTCAATGCGTGGAGTGAACGGAGCAAGCCCCTTTTTCATCTCCCAAGGCTAAAAATCTGCTTAATAAGATATCCTCATATAGAGGACATATCAGATATTAAACTGATAAGAACAGATACTACACTTGATCTTAGCCAAAAGGCCGAGAAGCGATGTGCACAAAGAGTTTGCCTCCTGACCCACCCTCCTGGGACCCTTCTCACTGGTCATGGTGCAGTTTTTTCACTTAGGCAGAGCAGTGGCAGCTGCTGAGCACACCCACCCCAGCCCTCCACGGTCGGGCACCTTAGTCTAGTTAAGTAAAGATGTATCTCTCTCTTTCTTTCTTTCTTTCTTTCTTTCTTTCTCTCTCTCTTTCTCTCTTTCTCTCTTTCTTTAGAACCTGAGGATCAGAGCATATCACCTTGAGATAGACTCATTTGAACCATCTTGACTTAGCAGTGTTTTGCCTCAGTTGATGTGTATATTCTTGCATATCAACTATTCCAGAATTGACTTTCCCAATCCCTCTTCCTCTACCTCAACCACTCGCCCATCAACACATAACCTCATGTCAATAGCAAACAAAAGTGTTAGAAGCTCAATTAGCAAAATGACTCATTCTCAGAAAAGTGCCTTGCCAAGGTCCTATTAGCTCGCGACGTTCAGAAAAGAAAAGAAAAGAAAAAAAAAAAAAACGCAACAAGCCAAAGATAATCCACTCCATGGAAAAGCCCAGTTTCAAGTAGCCACGGTCCAATGACTTATATAAATACCCTATTGCAGGACTCCCGTTACCATAGTTTCGCCCGTAGCCAAGTGGTCTAAGCGCACGGAATTAGCTTAAACCGACCTAACCCAATGGTCAGTGGTTCGCATCCCGAAGGAGACTCATCTGAACCGCCTACTTTTATTTAATTTTTTGGTTGTTGTGTGGGATTGCTTTTTTTTTTTTTTTTTTTGCTCTATTGTAAACATACTTCTGTTGTGTTTTTGTTCTGTTTTTCTCTGTCAAGCGTCTTTGAGCATTTGGAAAAGCACTGTATGAATTAAATGTGTTATTGTTATTATTATCATCATCATCATCATCTTGAGTTATAAATGTATTCCCTCAGTTTATTGTGTATATTTTGCATATAAACTATTCCAGGACTGACTTTCCCCAATCCCAATCCCTCAAACACTCACCTATCAACCTAACCAAGGGCATACGTCTAACATCTAGCACTTTTCTGTGTGTCTATTGTCCCGGGCATTCTTTACTCTAGAGAACCAGGGGCACGGGACTTTTAAAAAAGCGCACAGGGGGTTTTAACTCGGGGGGTGTGCTTAAGTGTGGGTGCACGGGGTCGGAGGGTGAGCCGGGTTAGGGGGTGAGCTCCAGAGGTGGTTCCAGGGGGGTCACTTGACCCCAACTTTTACCCAGAGAAGGTGACGTTATTCCAGGGTAAAGTTAGCCAATGTATGCCCTGGAAGTCATCTTCCTTCAAATCACCCTCATGTTCCCCAGTGTGTCCCTGTTGCTTCCGCTAACTCTGACCCAGAGTCCCATGTACTTGTATAGGGGCATTTCCCCAACCTTAACCCAGAGCAAGTGACCTCAAACCTGGGTAAAGTCAGACCATGTGTGCCCTGGAAGTCATCTTCTGCCAAATGACCGCTAAGTTCCCAAGTGTCCCTGGTACTTTGCTAGTGGCACCTCTTTGGCCAATGCAGTTGGAGAGGGTCATTTCCCCAACTTGTACCCAGAGAACGTGACCCCAAACCTGGGTACATTTAGACCATGTGTGCCCTGGAAGTCATCTTCCTTCAAATCATCCTCATGTTCCCCAGTGTCCCTGTTGCTTCCCCTAACACTGACTCAGAGCCCCATGCACTTTGATAGGGGCATTTCCCCAACCGTAACCCAGAGAAAGTGACCTCAAACCTGGGTAAGGTCAGACCATGTGTGCCCTGGAAGTCATCTTCCGCCAAATGGCCGCTAAGTTCCCAAGTGTCCCTGGTACTTTGCTAGTGGGACTTCTTTGTCCAATGCAGTTGGAGAGGGTCGTTTCCCCAACGTGTACCCAGAGAACGTGACCTTAAACCTGGGTAAAGTGTGACAAAGTATGCCCTGTAAGTCATCTTCCCCCAAATGACCGTTGACCTGAGCATCAGAGGATAGGGATCAAAGCATATAACCTTGAGATCACTGCATAGAATCAGAGCAAGATTTACCTCATTCATTCTTTATTAGAACCTGAGGATCAGATCATAGAACCTTGAGATCAAAGCCTAGAACCCCTGATGTCAGAGCATGCAACTTAGTCTTAGGAATGTGTCTCTTTCTTTTATTTTCACAAATGTACAAGGCTCAGCCAAACGGCAAAGCCTGTCAAAAATAGGTTCAACTCATTGGTGTTCCTCTCCACGGAAGTCTTTAGTAAAAGGCGAAAGACTTGTGCGTTTTGAAGAGAAACCAAAGTAAGTATTGCCCTCTTGTCAAGAGCAGCAGGTCATGTAGTCGTCCCAGTCAAATGTCTCACGGTGCTCCTCGGTTGATGTGCCGTGTTCAAAATAACAGGACGCAGCCCATTACCGTGGCCATTTTTTAAAGAGGGCACTCCCCCACATTTTAAAGAGAGCAACAGTGCCCATTGGACAGTTGTTGTCCCTTCCATTAGAGGGGCATCAGTAACAGGTACACAGGCCCTTTGTTTGACACATGTCCTGAAGACCGACAGCGACTGAGACTTGTATCGTTGATGACAGAATCAAAGTCAACAACAGACTGCTCCATTGGATTGGTGTTCTGTTGTCCACAAGGCATTTGAAGGGTGCACCGTTCCCAGCAATACTGCAATACCGGGTCAATGCGTGGAGTGAACGGAGCAAGCCCCTTTTTCATCTCCCAAGGCTACAAATCTGCTTAATAAGATATCCTCATATAGAGGACATATCAGATATTAAACTGATAAGATCAGATACTACACTTGATCTTAGCCAAAAGGCCGAGAAGCGATGTGCACAAAGAGTTTGCCTCCTGACCCACCCTCCTGGGACCCTTCTCACTGGTCATGGTGCAGTTTTTTCACTTAGGCAGAGCAGTGGCAGCTGCTGAGCACACCCACCCCAGCCCTCCACGGTCGGGCACCTTAGTCTAGTTAAGTAAAGATGTATCTCTCTCTTTCTTTCTTTCTTTCTTTCTTTCTTTCTCTCTCTCTTTCTCTCTTTCTCTCTTTCTTTAGAACCTGAGGATCAGAGCATATCACCTTGAGATAGACTCATTTGAACCATCTTGACTTAGCAGTGTTTTGCCTCAGTTGATGTGTATATTCTTGCATATCAACTATTCCAGAATTGACTTTCCCAATCCCTCTTCCTCTACCTCAACCACTCGCCCATCAACACATAACCTCATGTCAATAGCAAACAAAAGTGTTAGAAGCTCAATTAGCAAAATGACTCATTCTCAGAAAAGTGCCTTGCCAAGGTCCTATTAGCTCGCGACGTTCAGAAAAGAAAAGAAAAGAAAAAAAAAAAAAACGCAACAAGCCAAAGATAATCCACTCCATGGAAAAGCCCAGTTTCAAGTAGCCACGGTCCAATGACTTATATAAATACCCTATTGCAGGACTCCCGTTACCATAGTTTCGCCCGTAGCCAAGTGGTCTAAGCGCACGGAATTAGCTTAAACCGACCTAACCCAATGGTCAGTGGTTCGCATCCCGAAGGAGATTCATCTGAACCACCTACTTTTATTTAATTTTTTGGTTGTTGTGTGGGATTGCTTTTTTTTTTTTTTTTTTTTGCTCTATTGTAAACATACTTCTGTTGTGTTTTTGTTCTGTTTTTCTCTGTCAAGCGTCTTTGAGCATTTGGAAAAGCACTGTATGAATTAAATGTGTTATTGTTATTATTATCATCATCATCATCATCTTGAGTTATAAATGTATTCCCTCAGTTTATTGTGTATATTTTGCATATAAACTATTCCAGGACTGACTTTCCCCAATCCCAATCCCTCAAACACTCACCTATCAACCTAACCAAGGGCATACGTCTAACATCTAGCACTTTTCTGTGTGTCTATTGTCCCGGGCATTCTTTACTCTAGAGAACCAGGGGCACGGGACTTTTAAAAAAGCGCACAGGGGGTTTTAACTCGGGGGGTGTGCTTAAGTGTGGGTGCACGGGGTCGGAGGGTGAGCCGGGTTAGGGGGTGAGCTCCAGAGGTGGTTCCAGGGGGGTCACTTGACCCCAACTTTTACCCAGAGAAGGTGACGTTATTCCAGGGTAAAGTTAGCCAATGTATGCCCTGGAAGTCATCTTCCTTCAAATCACCCTCATGTTCCCCAGTGTGTCCCTGTTGCTTCCGCTAACTCTGACCCAGAGTCCCATGTACTTGTATAGGGGCATTTCCCCAACCTTAACCCAGAGCAAGTGACCTCAAACCTGGGTAAAGTCAGACCATGTGTGCCCTGGAAGTCATCTTCTGCCAAATGACCGCTAAGTTCCCAAGTGTCCCTGGTACTTTGCTAGTGGCACCTCTTTGGCCAATGCAGTTGGAGAGGGTCATTTCCCCAACTTGTACCCAGAGAACGTGACCCCAAACCTGGGTACATTTAGACCATGTGTGCCCTGGAAGTCATCTTCCTTCAAATCATCCTCATGTTCCCCAGTGTCCCTGTTGCTTCCCCTAACACTGACTCAGAGCCCCATGCACTTTGATAGGGGCATTTCCCCAACCGTAACCCAGAGAAAGTGACCTCAAACCTGGGTAAGGTCAGACCATGTGTGCCCTGGAAGTCATCTTCCGCCAAATGGCCGCTAAGTTCCCAAGTGTCCCTGGTACTTTGCTAGTGGGACTTCTTTGTCCAATGCAGTTGGAGAGGGTCGTTTCCCCAACGTGTACCCAGAGAACGTGACCTTAAACCTGGGTAAAGTGTGACAAAGTATGCCCTGTAAGTCATCTTCCCCCAAATGACCGTTGACCTGAGCATCAGAGGATAGGGATCAAAGCATATAACCTTGAGATCACTGCATAGAATCAGAGCAAGATTTACCTCATTCATTCTTTATTAGAACCTGAGGATCAGATCATAGAACCTTGAGATCAAAGCCTAGAACCCCTGATGTCAGAGCATGCAACTTAGTCTTAGGAATGTGTCTCTTTCTTTTATTTTCACAAATGTACAAGGCTCAGCCAAACGGCAAAGCCTGTCAAAAATAGGTTCAACTCATTGGTGTTCCTCTCCACGGAAGTCTTTAGTAAAAGGCGAAAGACTTGTGCGTTTTGAAGAGAAACCAAAGTAAGTATTGCCCTCTTGTCAAGAGCAGCAGGTCATGTAGTCGTCCCAGTCAAATGTCTCACGGTGCTCCTCGGTTGATGTGCCGTGTTCAAAATAACAGGACGCAGCCCATTACCGTGGCCATTTTTTAAAGAGGGCACTCCCCCACATTTTAAAGAGAGCAACAGTGCCCATTGGACAGTTGTTGTCCCTTCCATTAGAGGGGCATCAGTAACAGGTACACAGGCCCTTTGTTTGACACATGTCCTGAAGACCGACAGCGACTGAGACTTGTATCGTTGATGACAGAATCAAAGTCAACAACAGACTGCTCCATTGGATTGGTGTTCTGTTGTCCACAAGGCATTTGAAGGGTGCACCGTTCCCAGCAATACTGCAATACCGGGTCAATGCGTGGAGTGAACGGAGCAAGCCCCTTTTTCATCTCCCAAGGCTAAAAATCTGCTTAATAAGATATCCTCATATAGAGGACATATCAGATATTAAACTGATAAGAACAGATACTACACTTGATCTTAGCCAAAAGGCCGAGAAGCGATGTGCACAAAGAGTTTGCCTCCTGACCCACCCTCCTGGGACCCTTCTCACTGGTCATGGTGCAGTTTTTTCACTTAGGCAGAGCAGTGGCAGCTGCTGAGCACACCCACCCCAGCCCTCCACGGTCGGGCACCTTAGTCTAGTTAAGTAAAGATGTATCTCTCTCTTTCTTTCTTTCTTTCTCTCTTTCTCTCTTTCTTTAGAACCTGAGGATCAGAGCATATCACCTTGAGATAGACTCATTTGAACCATCTTGACTTAGCAGTGTTTTGCCTCAGTTGATGTGTATATTCTTGCATATCAACTATTCCAGAATTGACTTTCCCAATCCCTCTTCCTCTACCTCAACCACTCGCCCATCAACACATAACCTCATGTCAATAGCAAACAAAAGTGTTAGAAGCTCAATTAGCAAAATGACTCATTCTCAGAAAAGTGCCTTGCCAAGGTCCTATTAGCTCGCGACGTTCAGAAAAGAAAAGAAAAGAAAAAAAAAAAAAACGCAACAAGCCAAAGATAATCCACTCCATGGAAAAGCCCAGTTTCAAGTAGCCACGGTCCAATGACTTATATAAATACCCTATTGCAGGACTCCCGTTACCATAGTTTCGCCCGTAGCCAAGTGGTCTAAGCGCACGGAATTAGCTTAAACCGACCTAACCCAATGGTCAGTGGTTCGCATCCCGAAGGAGATTCATCTGAACCACCTACTTTTATTTAATTTTTTGGTTGTTGTGTGGGATTGCTTTTTTTTTTTTTTTTTTTGCTCTATTGTAAACATACTTCTGTTGTGTTTTTGTTCTGTTTTTCTCTGTCAAGCGTCTTTGAGCATTTGGAAAAGCACTGTATGAATTAAATGTGTTATTGTTATTATTATCATCATCATCATCATCTTGAGTTATAAATGTATTCCCTCAGTTTATTGTGTATATTTTGCATATAAACTATTCCAGGACTGACTTTCCCCAATCCCAATCCCTCAAACACTCACCTATCAACCTAACCAAGGGCATACGTCTAACATCTAGCACTTTTCTGTGTGTCTATTGTCCCGGGCATTCTTTACTCTAGAGAACCAGGGGCACGGGACTTTTAAAAAAGCGCACAGGGGGTTTTAACTCGGGGGGTGTGCTTAAGTGTGGGTGCACGGGGTCGGAGGGTGAGCCGGGTTAGGGGGTGAGCTCCAGAGGTGGTTCCAGGGGGGTCACTTGACCCCAACTTTTACCCAGAGAAGGTGACGTTATTCCAGGGTAAAGTTAGCCAATGTATGCCCTGGAAGTCATCTTCCTTCAAATCACCCTCATGTTCCCCAGTGTGTCCCTGTTGCTTCCGCTAACTCTGACCCAGAGTCCCATGTACTTGTATAGGGGCATTTCCCCAACCTTAACCCAGAGCAAGTGACCTCAAACCTGGGTAAAGTCAGACCATGTGTGCCCTGGAAGTCATCTTCTGCCAAATGACCGCTAAGTTCCCAAGTGTCCCTGGTACTTTGCTAGTGGCACCTCTTTGGCCAATGCAGTTGGAGAGGGTCATTTCCCCAACTTGTACCCAGAGAACGTGACCCCAAACCTGGGTACATTTAGACCATGTGTGCCCTGGAAGTCATCTTCCTTCAAATCATCCTCATGTTCCCCAGTGTCCCTGTTGCTTCCCCTAACACTGACTCAGAGCCCCATGCACTTTGATAGGGGCATTTCCCCAACCGTAACCCAGAGAAAGTGACCTCAAACCTGGGTAAGGTCAGACCATGTGTGCCCTGGAAGTCATCTTCCGCCAAATGGCCGCTAAGTTCCCAAGTGTCCCTGGTACTTTGCTAGTGGGACTTCTTTGTCCAATGCAGTTGGAGAGGGTCGTTTCCCCAACGTGTACCCAGAGAACGTGACCTTAAACCTGGGTAAAGTGTGACAAAGTATGCCCTGTAAGTCATCTTCCCCCAAATGACCGTTGACCTGAGCATCAGAGGATAGGGATCAAAGCATATAACCTTGAGATCACTGCATAGAATCAGAGCAAGATTTACCTCATTCATTCTTTATTAGAACCTGAGGATCAGATCATAGAACCTTGAGATCAAAGCCTAGAACCCCTGATGTCAGAGCATGCAACTTAGTCTTAGGAATGTGTCTCTTTCTTTTATTTTCACAAATGTACAAGGCTCAGCCAAACGGCAAAGCCTGTCAAAAATAGGTTCAACTCATTGGTGTTCCTCTCCACGGAAGTCTTTAGTAAAAGGCGAAAGACTTGTGCGTTTTGAAGAGAAACCAAAGTAAGTATTGCCCTCTTGTCAAGAGCAGCAGGTCATGTAGTCGTCCCAGTCAAATGTCTCACGGTGCTCCTCGGTTGATGTGCCGTGTTCAAAATAACAGGACGCAGCCCATTACCGTGGCCATTTTTTAAAGAGGGCACTCCCCCACATTTTAAAGAGAGCAACAGTGCCCATTGGACAGTTGTTGTCCCTTCCATTAGAGGGGCATCAGTAACAGGTACACAGGCCCTTTGTTTGACACATGTCCTGAAGACCGACAGCGACTGAGACTTGTATCGTTGATGACAGAATCAAAGTCAACAACAGACTGCTCCATTGGATTGGTGTTCTGTTGTCCACAAGGCATTTGAAGGGTGCACCGTTCCCAGCAATACTGCAATACCGGGTCAATGCGTGGAGTGAACGGAGCAAGCCCCTTTTTCATCTCCCAAGGCTAAAAATCTGCTTAATAAGATATCCTCATATAGAGGACATATCAGATATTAAACTGATAAGAACAGATACTACACTTGATCTTAGCCAAAAGGCCGAGAAGCGATGTGCACAAAGAGTTTGCCTCCTGACCCACCCTCCTGGGACCCTTCTCACTGGTCATGGTGCAGTTTTTTCACTTAGGCAGAGCAGTGGCAGCTGCTGAGCACACCCACCCCAGCCCTCCACGGTCGGGCACCTTAGTCTAGTTAAGTAAAGATGTATCTCTCTCTTTCTTTCTTTCTTTCTCTCTTTCTCTCTTTCTTTAGAACCTGAGGATCAGAGCATATCACCTTGAGATAGACTCATTTGAACCATCTTGACTTAGCAGTGTTTTGCCTCAGTTGATGTGTATATTCTTGCATATCAACTATTCCAGAATTGACTTTCCCAATCCCTCTTCCTCTACCTCAACCACTCGCCCATCAACACATAACCTCATGTCAATAGCAAACAAAAGTGTTAGAAGCTCAATTAGCAAAATGACTCATTCTCAGAAAAGTGCCTTGCCAAGGTCCTATTAGCTCGCGACGTTCAGAAAAGAAAAGAAAAGAAAAAAAAAAAAAACGCAACAAGCCAAAGATAATCCACTCCATGGAAAAGCCCAGTTTCAAGTAGCCACGGTCCAATGACTTATATAAATACCCTATTGCAGGACTCCCGTTACCATAGTTTCGCCCGTAGCCAAGTGGTCTAAGCGCACGGAATTAGCTTAAACCGACCTAACCCAATGGTCAGTGGTTCGCATCCCGAAGGAGATTCATCTGAACCACCTACTTTTATTTAATTTTTTGGTTGTTGTGTGGGATTGCTTTTTTTTTTTTTTTTTTTGCTCTATTGTAAACATACTTCTGTTGTGTTTTTGTTCTGTTTTTCTCTGTCAAGCGTCTTTGAGCATTTGGAAAAGCACTGTATGAATTAAATGTGTTATTGTTATTATTATCATCATCATCATCATCTTGAGTTATAAATGTATTCCCTCAGTTTATTGTGTATATTTTGCATATAAACTATTCCAGGACTGACTTTCCCCAATCCCAATCCCTCAAACACTCACCTATCAACCTAACCAAGGGCATACGTCTAACATCTAGCACTTTTCTGTGTGTCTATTGTCCCGGGCATTCTTTACTCTAGAGAACCAGGGGCACGGGACTTTTAAAAAAGCGCACAGGGGGTTTTAACTCGGGGGGTGTGCTTAAGTGTGGGTGCACGGGGTCGGAGGGTGAGCCGGGTTAGGGGGTGAGCTCCAGAGGTGGTTCCAGGGGGGTCACTTGACCCCAACTTTTACCCAGAGAAGGTGACGTTATTCCAGGGTAAAGTTAGCCAATGTATGCCCTGGAAGTCATCTTCCTTCAAATCACCCTCATGTTCCTCAGTGTGTCCCTGTTGCTTCCGCTAACTCTGACCCAGAGTCCCATGTACTTGTATAGGGGCATTTCCCCAACCTTAACCCAGAGCAAGTGACCTCAAACCTGGGTAAAGTCAGACCATGTGTGCCCTGGAAGTCATCTTCTGCCAAATGACCGCTAAGTTCCCAAGTGTCCCTGGTACTTTGCTAGTGGCACCTCTTTGGCCAATGCAGTTGGAGAGGGTCATTTCCCCAACTTGTACCCAGAGAACGTGACCCCAAACCTGGGTACATTTAGACCATGTGTGCCCTGGAAGTCATCTTCCTTCAAATCATCCTCATGTTCCCCAGTGTCCCTGTTGCTTCCCCTAACACTGACTCAGAGCCCCATGCACTTTGATAGGGGCATTTCCCCAACCGTAACCCAGAGAAAGTGACCTCAAACCTGGGTAAGGTCAGACCATGTGTGCCCTGGAAGTCATCTTCCGCCAAATGGCCGCTAAGTTCCCAAGTGTCCCTGGTACTTTGCTAGTGGGACTTCTTTGTCCAATGCAGTTGGAGAGGGTCGTTTCCCCAACGTGTACCCAGAGAACGTGACCTTAAACCTGGGTAAAGTGTGACAAAGTATGCCCTGTAAGTCATCTTCCCCCAAATGACCGTTGACCTGAGCATCAGAGGATAGGGATCAAAGCATATAACCTTGAGATCACTGCATAGAATCAGAGCAAGATTTACCTCATTCATTCTTTATTAGAACCTGAGGATCAGATCATAGAACCTTGAGATCAAAGCCTAGAACCCCTGATGTCAGAGCATGCAACTTAGTCTTAGGAATGTGTCTCTTTCTTTTATTTTCACAAATGTACAAGGCTCAGCCAAACGGCAAAGCCTGTCAAAAATAGGTTCAACTCATTGGTGTTCCTCTCCACGGAAGTCTTTAGTAAAAGGCGAAAGACTTGTGCGTTTTGAAGAGAAACCAAAGTAAGTATTGCCCTCTTGTCAAGAGCAGCAGGTCATGTAGTCGTCCCAGTCAAATGTCTCACGGTGCTCCTCGGTTGATGTGCCGTGTTCAAAATAACAGGACGCAGCCCATTACCGTGGCCATTTTTTAAAGAGGGCACTCCCCCACATTTTAAAGAGAGCAACAGTGCCCATTGGACAGTTGTTGTCCCTTCCATTAGAGGGGCATCAGTAACAGGTACACAGGCCCTTTGTTTGACACATGTCCTGAAGACCGACAGCGACTGAGACTTGTATCGTTGATGACAGAATCAAAGTCAACAACAGACTGCTCCATTGGATTGGTGTTCTGTTGTCCACAAGGCATTTGAAGGGTGCACCGTTCCCAGCAATACTGCAATACCGGGTCAATGCGTGGAGTGAACGGAGCAAGCCCCTTTTTCATCTCCCAAGGCTAAAAATCTGCTTAATAAGATATCCTCATATAGAGGACATATCAGATATTAAACTGATAAGAACAGATACTACACTTGATCTTAGCCAAAAGGCCGAGAAGCGATGTGCACAAAGAGTTTGCCTCCTGACCCACCCTCCTGGGACCCTTCTCACTGGTCATGGTGCAGTTTTTTCACTTAGGCAGAGCAGTGGCAGCTGCTGAGCACACCCACCCCAGCCCTCCACGGTCGGGCACCTTAGTCTAGTTAAGTAAAGATGTATCTCTCTCTTTCTTTCTTTCTTTCTCTCTTTCTCTCTTTCTTTAGAACCTGAGGATCAGAGCATATCACCTTGAGATAGACTCATTTGAACCATCTTGACTTAGCAGTGTTTTGCCTCAGTTGATGTGTATATTCTTGCATATCAACTATTCCAGAATTGACTTTCCCAATCCCTCTTCCTCTACCTCAACCACTCGCCCATCAACACATAACCTCATGTCAATAGCAAACAAAAGTGTTAGAAGCTCAATTAGCAAAATGACTCATTCTCAGAAAAGTGCCTTGCCAAGGTCCTATTAGCTCGCGACGTTCAGAAAAGAAAAGAAAAGAAAAAAAAAAAAAACGCAACAAGCCAAAGATAATCCACTCCATGGAAAAGCCCAGTTTCAAGTAGCCACGGTCCAATGACTTATATAAATACCCTATTGCAGGACTCCCGTTACCATAGTTTCGCCTGTAGCCAAGTGGTCTAAGCGCATGGAATTAGCTTAAACCGACCTAACCCAATGGTCAGTGGTTCGCATCCCGAAGGAGATTCATCTGAACAGCCTACTTTTATTTAATTTTTTGGTTGTTGTGTGGGATTGCTTTTTTTTTTTTTTTTTTTGCTCTATTGTAAACATACTTCTGTTGTGTTTTTGTTCTGTTTTTCTCTGTCAAGCGTCTTTGAGCATTTGGAAAAGCACTGTATGAATTAAATGTGTTATTGTTATTATTATCATCATCATCATCTTGAGTTATAAATGTATTCCCTCAGTTTATTGTGTATATTTTGCATATAAACTATTCCAGGACTGACTTTCCCCAATCCCAATCCCTCAAACACTCACCTATCAACCTAACCAAGGGCATACGTCTAACATCTAGCACTTTTCTGTGTGTCTATTGTCCCGGGCATTCTTTACTCTAGAGAACCAGGGGCACAGGACTTTTAAAAAAGCGCACAGGGGGTTTTAACTCGGGGGGTGTGCTTAAGTGTGGGTGCACGGGGTCGGAGGGTGAGCCGGGTTAGGGGGTGAGCTCCAGAGGTGGTTCCAGGGGGGTCACTTGACCCCAACTTTTACCCAGAGAAGGTGACGTTATTCCAGGGTAAAGTTAGCCAATGTATGCCCTGGAAGTCATCTTCCTTCAAATCACCCTCATGTTCCCCAGTGTGTCCCTGTTGCTTCCGCTAACTCTGACCCAGAGTCCCATGTACTTGTATAGGGGCATTTCCCCAACCTTAACCCAGAGCAAGTGACCTCAAACCTGGGTAAAGTCAGACCATGTGTGCCCTGGAAGTCATCTTCTGCCAAATGACCGCTAAGTTCCCAAGTGTCCCTGGTACTTTGCTAGTGGCACCTCTTTGGCCAATGCAGTTGGAGAGGGTCATTTCCCCAACTTGTACCCAGAGAACGTGACCCCACACCTGGGTACATTTAGACCATGTGTGCCCTGGAAGTCATCTTCCTTCAAATCATCCTCATGTTCCCCAGTGTCCCTGTTGCTTCCCCTAGCACTGACTCAGAGCCCCATGCACTTTGATAGGGGCATTTCCCCAACCGTAACCCAGAGAAAGTGACCTCAAACCTGGGTAAGGTCAGACCATGTGTGCCCTGGAAGTCATCTTCCGCCAAATGGCCGCAAAGTTCCCAAGTGTCCCTGGTACTTTGCTAGTGGGACTTCTTTGTCCAATGCAGTTGGAGAGGGTCGTTTCCCCAACGTGTACCCAGAGAACGTGACCTTAAACCTGGGTAAAGTGTGACAAAGTATGCCCTGTAAGTCATCTTCCCCCAAATGACCGTTGACCTGAGCATCAGAGGATAGGGATCAAAGCATATAACCTTGAGATCACTGCATAGAATCAGAGCAAGATTTACCTCATTCATTCTTTATTAGAACCTGAGGATCAGATCATAGAACCTTGAGATCAAAGCCTAGAACCCCTGATGTCAGAGCATGCAACTTAGTCTTAGGAATGTGTCTCTTTCTTTTATTTTCACAAATGTACAAGGCTCAGCCAAACGGCAAAGCCTGTCAAAAATAGGTTCAACTCATTGGTGTTCCTCTCCACGGAAGTCTTTAGTAAAAGGCGAAAGACTTGTGCGTTTTGAAGAGAAACCAAAGTAAGTATTGCCCTCTTGTCAAGAGCAGCAGGTCATGTAGTCGTCCCAGTCAAATGTCTCACGGTGCTCCTCGGTTGATGTGCCGTGTTCAAAATAACAGGACGCAGCCCATTACCGTGGCCATTTTTTAAAGAGGGCACTCCCCCACATTTTAAAGAGAGCAACAGTGCCCATTGGACAGTTGTTGTCCCTTCCATTAGAGGGGCATCAGTAACAGGTACACAGGCCCTTTGTTTGACACATGTCCTGAAGACCGACAGCGACTGAGACTTGTATCGTTGATGACAGAATCAAAGTCAACAACAGACTGCTCCATTGGATTGGTGTTCTGTTGTCCACAAGGCATTTGAAGGGTGCACCGTTCCCAGCAATACTGCAATACCGGGTCAATGCGTGGAGTGAACGGAGCAAGCCCCTTTTTCATCTCCCAAGGCTAAAAATCTGCTTAATAAGATATCCTCATATAGAGGACATATCAGATATTAAACTGATAAGAACAGATACTACACTTGATCTTAGCCAAAAGGCCGAGAAGCGATGTGCACAAAGAGTTTGCCTCCTGACCCACCCTCCTGGGACCCTTCTCACTGGTCATGGTGCAGTTTTTTCACTTAGGCAGAGCAGTGGCAGCTGCTGAGCACACCCACCCCAGCCCTCCACGGTCGGGCACCTTAGTCTAGTTAAGTAAAGATGTATCTCTCTCTTTCTTTCTTTCTTTCTCTCTTTCTCTCTTTCTTTAGAACCTGAGGATCAGAGCATATCACCTTGAGATAGACTCATTTGAACCATCTTGACTTAGCAGTGTTTTGCCTCAGTTGATGTGTATATTCTTGCATATCAACTATTCCAGAATTGACTTTCCCAATCCCTCTTCCTCTACCTCAACCACTCGCCCATCAACACATAACCTCATGTCAATAGCAAACAAAAGTGTTAGAAGCTCAATTAGCAAAATGACTCATTCTCAGAAAAGTGCCTTGCCAAGGTCCTATTAGCTCGCGACGTTCAGAAAAGAAAAGAAAAGAAAAAAAAAAAAAACGCAACAAGCCAAAGATAATCCACTCCATGGAAAAGCCCAGTTTCAAGTAGCCACGGTCCAATGACTTATATAAATACCCTATTGCAGGACTCCCGTTACCATAGTTTCGCCTGTAGCCAAGTGGTCTAAGCGCATGGAATTAGCTTAAACCGACCTAACCCAATGGTCAGTGGTTCGCATCCCGAAGGAGATTCATCTGAACCGCCTACTTTTATTTAATTTTTTGGTTGTTGTGTGGGATTGCTTTTTTTTTTTTTTTTTTTGCTCTATTGTAAACATACTTCTGTTGTGTTTTTGTTCTGTTTTTCTCTGTCAAGCGTCTTTGAGCATTTGGAAAAGCACTGTATGAATTAAATGTGTTATTGTTATTATTATCATCATCATCATCTTGAGTTATAAATGTATTCCCTCAGTTTATTGTGTATATTTTGCATATAAACTATTCCAGGACTGACTTTCCCCAATCCCAATCCCTCAAACACTCACCTATCAACCTAACCAAGGGCATACGTCTAACATCTAGCACTTTTCTGTGTGTCTATTGTCCCGGGCATTCTTTACTCTAGAGAACCAGGGGCACAGGACTTTTAAAAAAGCGCACAGGGGGTTTTAACTCGGGGGGTGTGCTTAAGTGTGGGTGCACGGGGTCGGAGGGTGAGCCGGGTTAGGGGGTGAGCTCCAGAGGTGGTTCCAGGGGGGTCACTTGACCCCAACTTTTACCCAGAGAAGGTGACGTTATTCCAGGGTAAAGTTAGCCAATGTATGCCCTGGAAGTCATCTTCCTTCAAATCACCCTCATGTTCCCCAGTGTGTCCCTGTTGCTTCCGCTAACTCTGACCCAGAGTCCCATGTACTTGTATAGGGGCATTTCCCCAACCTTAACCCAGAGCAAGTGACCTCAAACCTGGGTAAAGTCAGACCATGTGTGCCCTGGAAGTCATCTTCTGCCAAATGACCGCTAAGTTCCCAAGTGTCCCTGGTACTTTGCTAGTGGCACCTCTTTGGCCAATGCAGTTGGAGAGGGTCATTTCCCCAACTTGTACCCAGAGAACGTGACCCCAAACCTGGGTACATTTAGACCATGTGTGCCCTGGAAGTCATCTTCCGCCAAATGGCCGCTAAGTTCCCAAGTGTCCCTGGTACTTTGCTAGTGGGACTTCTTTGTCCAATGCAGTTGGAGAGGGTCGTTTCCCCAACGTGTACCCAGAGAACGTGACCTTAAACCTGGGTAAAGTGTGACAAAGTATGCCCTGTAAGTCATCTTCCCCCAAATGACCGTTGACCTGAGCATCAGAGGATAGGGATCAAAGCATATAACCTTGAGATCACTGCATAGAATCAGAGCAAGATTTACCTCATTCATTCTTTATTAGAACCTGAGGATCAGATCATAGAACCTTGAGATCAAAGCCTAGAACCCCTGATGTCAGAGCATGCAACTTAGTCTTAGGAATGTGTCTCTTTCTTTTATTTTCACAAATGTACAAGGCTCAGCCAAACGGCAAAGCCTGTCAAAAATAGGTTCAACTCATTGGTGTTCCTCTCCACGGAAGTCTTTAGTAAAAGGCGAAAGACTTGTGCGTTTTGAAGAGAAACCAAAGTAAGTATTGCCCTCTTGTCAAGAGCAGCAGGTCATGTAGTCGTCCCAGTCAAATGTCTCACGGTGCTCCTCGGTTGATGTGCCGTGTTCAAAATAACAGGACGCAGCCCATTACCGTGGCCATTTTTTAAAGAGGGCACTCCCCCACATTTTAAAGAGAGCAACAGTGCCCATTGGACAGTTGTTGTCCCTTCCATTAGAGGGGCATCAGTAACAGGTACACAGGCCCTTTGTTTGACACATGTCCTGAAGACCGACAGCGACTGAGACTTGTATCGTTGATGACAGAATCAAAGTCAACAACAGACTGCTCCATTGGATTGGTGTTCTGTTGTCCACAAGGCATTTGAAGGGTGCACCGTTCCCAGCAATACTGCAATACCGGGTCAATGCGTGGAGTGAACGGAGCAAGCCCCTTTTTCATCTCCCAAGGCTAAAAATCTGCTTAATAAGATATCCTCATATAGAGGACATATCAGATATTAAACTGATAAGAACAGATACTACACTTGATCTTAGCCAAAAGGCCGAGAAGCGATGTGCACAAAGAGTTTGCCTCCTGACCCACCCTCCTGGGACCCTTCTCACTGGTCATGGTGCAGTTTTTTCACTTAGGCAGAGCAGTGGCAGCTGCTGAGCACACCCACCCCAGCCCTCCACGGTCGGGCACCTTAGTCTAGTTAAGTAAAGATGTATCTCTCTCTTTCTTTCTTTCTTTCTCTCTTTCTCTCTTTCTTTAGAACCTGAGGATCAGAGCATATCACCTTGAGATAGACTCATTTGAACCATCTTGACTTAGCAGTGTTTTGCCTCAGTTGATGTGTATATTCTTGCATATCAACTATTCCAGAATTGACTTTCCCAATCCCTCTTCCTCTACCTCAACCACTCGCCCATCAACACATAACCTCATGTCAATAGCAAACAAAAGTGTTAGAAGCTCAATTAGCAAAATGACTCATTCTCAGAAAAGTGCCTTGCCAAGGTCCTATTAGCTCGCGACGTTCAGAAAAGAAAAGAAAAGAAAAAAAAAAAAAACGCAACAAGCCAAAGATAATCCACTCCATGGAAAAGCCCAGTTTCAAGTAGCCACGGTCCAATGACTTATATAAATACCCTATTGCAGGACTCCCGTTACCATAGTTTCGCCTGTAGCCAAGTGGTCTAAGCGCATGGAATTAGCTTAAACCGACCTAACCCAATGGTCAGTGGTTCGCATCCCGAAGGAGATTCATCTGAACAGCCTACTTTTATTTAATTTTTTGGTTGTTGTGTGGGATTGCTTTTTTTTTTTTTTTTTTTGCTCTATTGTAAACATACTTCTGTTGTGTTTTTGTTCTGTTTTTCTCTGTCAAGCGTCTTTGAGCATTTGGAAAAGCACTGTATGAATTAAATGTGTTATTGTTATTATTATCATCATCATCATCTTGAGTTATAAATGTATTCCCTCAGTTTATTGTGTATATTTTGCATATAAACTATTCCAGGACTGACTTTCCCCAATCCCAATCCCTCAAACACTCACCTATCAACCTAACCAAGGGCATACGTCTAACATCTAGCACTTTTCTGTGTGTCTATTGTCCCGGGCATTCTTTACTCTAGAGAACCAGGGGCACAGGACTTTTAAAAAAGCGCACAGGGGGTTTTAACTCGGGGGGTGTGCTTAAGTGTGGGTGCACGGGGTCGGAGGGTGAGCCGGGTTAGGGGGTGAGCTCCAGAGGTGGTTCCAGGGGGGTCACTTGACCCCAACTTTTACCCAGAGAAGGTGACGTTATTCCAGGGTAAAGTTAGCCAATGTATGCCCTGGAAGTCATCTTCCTTCAAATCACCCTCATGTTCCCCAGTGTGTCCCTGTTGCTTCCGCTAACTCTGACCCAGAGTCCCATGTACTTGTATAGGGGCATTTCCCCAACCTTAACCCAGAGCAAGTGACCTCAAACCTGGGTAAAGTCAGACCATGTGTGCCCTGGAAGTCATCTTCTGCCAAATGACCGCTAAGTTCCCAAGTGTCCCTGGTACTTTGCTAGTGGCACCTCTTTGGCCAATGCAGTTGGAGAGGGTCATTTCCCCAACTTGTACCCAGAGAACGTGACCCCACACCTGGGTACATTTAGACCATGTGTGCCCTGGAAGTCATCTTCCTTCAAATCATCCTCATGTTCCCCAGTGTCCCTGTTGCTTCCCCTAGCACTGACTCAGAGCCCCATGCACTTTGATAGGGGCATTTCCCCAACCGTAACCCAGAGAAAGTGACCTCAAACCTGGGTAAGGTCAGACCATGTGTGCCCTGGAAGTCATCTTCCGCCAAATGGCCGCAAAGTTCCCAAGTGTCCCTGGTACTTTGCTAGTGGGACTTCTTTGTCCAATGCAGTTGGAGAGGGTCGTTTCCCCAACGTGTACCCAGAGAACGTGACCTTAAACCTGGGTAAAGTGTGACAAAGTATGCCCTGTAAGTCATCTTCCCCCAAATGACCGTTGACCTGAGCATCAGAGGATAGGGATCAAAGCATATAACCTTGAGATCACTGCATAGAATCAGAGCAAGATTTACCTCATTCATTCTTTATTAGAACCTGAGGATCAGATCATAGAACCTTGAGATCAAAGCCTAGAACCCCTGATGTCAGAGCATGCAACTTAGTCTTAGGAATGTGTCTCTTTCTTTTATTTTCACAAATGTACAAGGCTCAGCCAAACGGCAAAGCCTGTCAAAAATAGGTTCAACTCATTGGTGTTCCTCTCCACGGAAGTCTTTAGTAAAAGGCGAAAGACTTGTGCGTTTTGAAGAGAAACCAAAGTAAGTATTGCCCTCTTGTCAAGAGCAGCAGGTCATGTAGTCGTCCCAGTCAAATGTCTCACGGTGCTCCTCGGTTGATGTGCCGTGTTCAAAATAACAGGACGCAGCCCATTACCGTGGCCATTTTTTAAAGAGGGCACTCCCCCACATTTTAAAGAGAGCAACAGTGCCCATTGGACAGTTGTTGTCCCTTCCATTAGAGGGGCATCAGTAACAGGTACACAGGCCCTTTGTTTGACACATGTCCTGAAGACCGACAGCGACTGAGACTTGTATCGTTGATGACAGAATCAAAGTCAACAACAGACTGCTCCATTGGATTGGTGTTCTGTTGTCCACAAGGCATTTGAAGGGTGCACCGTTCCCAGCAATACTGCAATACCGGGTCAATGCGTGGAGTGAACGGAGCAAGCCCCTTTTTCATCTCCCAAGGCTAAAAATCTGCTTAATAAGATATCCTCATATAGAGGACATATCAGATATTAAACTGATAAGAACAGATACTACACTTGATCTTAGCCAAAAGGCCGAGAAGCGATGTGCACAAAGAGTTTGCCTCCTGACCCACCCTCCTGGGACCCTTCTCACTGGTCATGGTGCAGTTTTTTCACTTAGGCAGAGCAGTGGCAGCTGCTGAGCACACCCACCCCAGCCCTCCACGGTCGGGCACCTTAGTCTAGTTAAGTAAAGATGTATCTCTCTCTTTCTTTCTTTCTTTCTCTCTTTCTCTCTTTCTTTAGAACCTGAGGATCAGAGCATATCACCTTGAGATAGACTCATTTGAACCATCTTGACTTAGCAGTGTTTTGCCTCAGTTGATGTGTATATTCTTGCATATCAACTATTCCAGAATTGACTTTCCCAATCCCTCTTCCTCTACCTCAACCACTCGCCCATCAACACATAACCTCATGTCAATAGCAAACAAAAGTGTTAGAAGCTCAATTAGCAAAATGACTCATTCTCAGAAAAGTGCCTTGCCAAGGTCCTATTAGCTCGCGACGTTCAGAAAAGAAAAGAAAAGAAAAAAAAAAAAAACGCAACAAGCCAAAGATAATCCACTCCATGGAAAAGCCCAGTTTCAAGTAGCCACGGTCCAATGACTTATATAAATACCCTATTGCAGGACTCCCGTTACCATAGTTTCGCCTGTAGCCAAGTGGTCTAAGCGCATGGAATTAGCTTAAACCGACCTAACCCAATGGTCAGTGGTTCGCATCCCGAAGGAGATTCATCTGAACCGCCTACTTTTATTTAATTTTTTGGTTGTTGTGTGGGATTGCTTTTTTTTTTTTTTTTTTTTGCTCTATTGTAAACATACTTCTGTTGTGTTTTTGTTCTGTTTTTCTCTGTCAAGCGTCTTTGAGCATTTGGAAAAGCACTGTATGAATTAAATGTGTTATTGTTATTATTATCATCATCATCATCTTGAGTTATAAATGTATTCCCTCAGTTTATTGTGTATATTTTGCATATAAACTATTCCAGGACTGACTTTCCCCAATCCCAATCCCTCAAACACTCACCTATCAACCTAACCAAGGGCATACGTCTAACATCTAGCACTTTTCTGTGTGTCTATTGTCCCGGGCATTCTTTACTCTAGAGAACCAGGGGCACAGGACTTTTAAAAAAGCGCACAGGGGGTTTTAACTCGGGGGGTGTGCTTAAGTGTGGGTGCACGGGGTCGGAGGGTGAGCCGGGTTAGGGGGTGAGCTCCAGAGGTGGTTCCAGGGGGGTCACTTGACCCCAACTTTTACCCAGAGAAGGTGACGTTATTCCAGGGTAAAGTTAGCCAATGTATGCCCTGGAAGTCATCTTCCTTCAAATCACCCTCATGTTCCCCAGTGTGTCCCTGTTGCTTCCGCTAACTCTGACCCAGAGTCCCATGTACTTGTATAGGGGCATTTCCCCAACCTTAACCCAGAGCAAGTGACCTCAAACCTGGGTAAAGTCAGACCATGTGTGCCCTGGAAGTCATCTTCTGCCAAATGACCGCTAAGTTCCCAAGTGTCCCTGGTACTTTGCTAGTGGCACCTCTTTGGCCAATGCAGTTGGAGAGGGTCATTTCCCCAACTTGTACCCAGAGAACGTGACCCCAAACCTGGGTACATTTAGACCATGTGTGCCCTGGAAGTCATCTTCCTTCAAATCATCCTCATGTTCCCCAGTGTCCCTGTTGCTTCCCCTAACACTGACTCAGAGCCCCATGCACTTTGATAGGGGCATTTCCCCAACCGTAACCCAGAGAAAGTGACCTCAAACCTGGGTAAGGTCAGACCATGTGTGCCCTGGAAGTCATCTTCCGCCAAATGGCCGCAAAGTTCCCAAGTGTCCCTGGTACTTTGCTAGTGGGACTTCTTTGTCCAATGCAGTTGGAGAGGGTCGTTTCCCCAACGTGTACCCAGAGAACGTGACCTTAAACCTGGGTAAAGTGTGACAAAGTATGCCCTGTAAGTCATCTTCCCCCAAATGACCGTTGACCTGAGCATCAGAGGATAGGGATCAAAGCATATAACCTTGAGATCACTGCATAGAATCAGAGCAAGATTTACCTCATTCATTCTTTATTAGAACCTGAGGATCAGATCATAGAACCTTGAGATCAAAGCCTAGAACCCCTGATGTCAGAGCATGCAACTTAGTCTTAGGAATGTGTCTCTTTCTTTTATTTTCACAAATGTACAAGGCTCAGCCAAACGGCAAAGCCTGTCAAAAATAGGTTCAACTCATTGGTGTTCCTCTCCACGGAAGTCTTTAGTAAAAGGCGAAAGACTTGTGCGTTTTGAAGAGAAACCAAAGTAAGTATTGCCCTCTTGTCAAGAGCAGCAGGTCATGTAGTCGTCCCAGTCAAATGTCTCACGGTGCTCCTCGGTTGATGTGCCGTGTTCAAAATAACAGGACGCAGCCCATTACCGTGGCCATTTTTTAAAGAGGGCACTCCCCCACATTTTAAAGAGAGCAACAGTGCCCATTGGACAGTTGTTGTCCCTTCCATTAGAGGGGCATCAGTAACAGGTACACAGGCCCTTTGTTTGACACATGTCCTGAAGACCGACAGCGACTGAGACTTGTATCGTTGATGACAGAATCAAAGTCAACAACAGACTGCTCCATTGGATTGGTGTTCTGTTGTCCACAAGGCATTTGAAGGGTGCACCGTTCCCAGCAATACTGCAATACCGGGTCAATGCGTGGAGTGAACGGAGCAAGCCCCTTTTTCATCTCCCAAGGCTAAAAATCTGCTTAATAAGATATCCTCATATAGAGGACATATCAGATATTAAACTGATAAGAACAGATACTGCACTTGATCTTAGCCAAAAGGCCGAGAAGCGATGTGCACAAAGAGTTTGCCTCCTGACCCACCCTCCTGGGACCCTTCTCACTGGTCATGGTGCAGTTTTTTCACTTAGGCAGAGCAGTGGCAGCTGCTGAGCACACCCACCCCAGCCCTCCACGGTCGGGCACCTTAGTCTAGTTAAGTAAAGATGTATCTCTCTCTTTCTTTCTTTCTTTCTCTCTTTCTCTCTTTCTTTAGAACCTGAGGATCAGAGCATATCACCTTGAGATAGACTCATTTGAACCATCTTGACTTAGCAGTGTTTTGCCTCAGTTGATGTGTATATTCTTGCATATCAACTATTCCAGAATTGACTTTCCCAATCCCTCTTCCTCTACCTCAACCACTCGCCCATCAACACATAACCTCATGTCAATAGCAAACAAAAGTGTTAGAAGCTCAATTAGCAAAATGACTCATTCTCAGAAAAGTGCCTTGCCAAGGTCCTATTAGCTCGCGACGTTCAGAAAAGAAAAGAAAAGAAAAAAAAAAAAAACGCAACAAGCCAAAGATAATCCACTCCATGGAAAAGCCCAGTTTCAAGTAGCCACGGTCCAATGACTTATATAAATACCCTATTGCAGGACTCCCGTTACCATAGTTTCGCCTGTAGCCAAGTGGTCTAAGCGCATGGAATTAGCTTAAACCGACCTAACCCAATGGTCAGTGGTTCGCATCCCGAAGGAGATTCATCTGAACCGCCTACTTTTATTTAATTTTTTGGTTGTTGTGTGGGATTGCTTTTTTTTTTTTTTTTTTTTGCTCTATTGTAAACATACTTCTGTTGTGTTTTTGTTCTGTTTTTCTCTGTCAAGCGTCTTTGAGCATTTGGAAAAGCACTGTATGAATTAAATGTGTTATTGTTATTATTATCATCATCATCATCTTGAGTTATAAATGTATTCCCTCAGTTTATTGTGTATATTTTGCATATAAACTATTCCAGGACTGACTTTCCCCAATCCCAATCCCTCAAACACTCACCTATCAACCTAACCAAGGGCATACGTCTAACATCTAGCACTTTTCTGTGTGTCTATTGTCCCGGGCATTCTTTACTCTAGAGAACCAGGGGCACAGGACTTTTAAAAAAGCGCACAGGGGGTTTTAACTCGGGGGGTGTGCTTAAGTGTGGGTGCACGGGGTCGGAGGGTGAGCCGGGTTAGGGGGTGAGCTCCAGAGGTGGTTCCAGGGGGGTCACTTGACCCCAACTTTTACCCAGAGAAGGTGACGTTATTCCAGGGTAAAGTTAGCCAATGTATGCCCTGGAAGTCATCTTCCTTCAAATCACCCTCATGTTCCCCAGTGTGTCCCTGTTGCTTCCGCTAACTCTGACCCAGAGTCCCATGTACTTGTATAGGGGCATTTCCCCAACCTTAACCCAGAGCAAGTGACCTCAAACCTGGGTAAAGTCAGACCATGTGTGCCCTGGAAGTCATCTTCTGCCAAATGACCGCTAAGTTCCCAAGTGTCCCTGGTACTTTGCTAGTGGCACCTCTTTGGCCAATGCAGTTGGAGAGGGTCATTTCCCCAACTTGTACCCAGAGAACGTGACCCCAAACCTGGGTACATTTAGACCATGTGTGCCCTGGAAGTCATCTTCCTTCAAATCATCCTCATGTTCCCCAGTGTCCCTGTTGCTTCCCCTAACACTGACTCAGAGCCCCATGCACTTTGATAGGGGCATTTCCCCAACCGTAACCCAGAGAAAGTGACCTCAAACCTGGGTAAGGTCAGACCATGTGTGCCCTGGAAGTCATCTTCCGCCAAATGGCCGCAAAGTTCCCAAGTGTCCCTGGTACTTTGCTAGTGGGACTTCTTTGTCCAATGCAGTTGGAGAGGGTCGTTTCCCCAACGTGTACCCAGAGAACGTGACCTTAAACCTGGGTAAAGTGTGACAAAGTATGCCCTGTAAGTCATCTTCCCCCAAATGACCGTTGACCTGAGCATCAGAGGATAGGGATCAAAGCATATAACCTTGAGATCACTGCATAGAATCAGAGCAAGATTTACCTCATTCATTCTTTATTAGAACCTGAGGATCAGATCATAGAACCTTGAGATCAAAGCCTAGAACCCCTGATGTCAGAGCATGCAACTTAGTCTTAGGAATGTGTCTCTTTCTTTTATTTTCACAAATGTACAAGGCTCAGCCAAACGGCAAAGCCTGTCAAAAATAGGTTCAACTCATTGGTGTTCCTCTCCACGGAAGTCTTTAGTAAAAGGCGAAAGACTTGTGCGTTTTGAAGAGAAACCAAAGTAAGTATTGCCCTCTTGTCAAGAGCAGCAGGTCATGTAGTCGTCCCAGTCAAATGTCTCACGGTGCTCCTCGGTTGATGTGCCGTGTTCAAAATAACAGGACGCAGCCCATTACCGTGGCCATTTTTTAAAGAGGGCACTCCCCCACATTTTAAAGAGAGCAACAGTGCCCATTGGACAGTTGTTGTCCCTTCCATTAGAGGGGCATCAGTAACAGGTACACAGGCCCTTTGTTTGACACATGTCCTGAAGACCGACAGCGACTGAGACTTGTATCGTTGATGACAGAATCAAAGTCAACAACAGACTGCTCCATTGGATTGGTGTTCTGTTGTCCACAAGGCATTTGAAGGGTGCACCGTTCCCAGCAATACTGCAATACCGGGTCAATGCGTGGAGTGAACGGAGCAAGCCCCTTTTTCATCTCCCAAGGCTAAAAATCTGCTTAATAAGATATCCTCATATAGAGGACATATCAGATATTAAACTGATAAGAACAGATACTACACTTGATCTTAGCCAAAAGGCCGAGAAGCGATGTGCACAAAGAGTTTGCCTCCTGACCCACCCTCCTGGGACCCTTCTCACTGGTCATGGTGCAGTTTTTTCACTTAGGCAGAGCAGTGGCAGCTGCTGAGCACACCCACCCCAGCCCTCCACGGTCGGGCACCTTAGTCTAGTTAAGTAAAGATGTATCTCTCTCTTTCTTTCTTTCTTTCTCTCTTTCTCTCTTTCTTTAGAACCTGAGGATCAGAGCATATCACCTTGAGATAGACTCATTTGAACCATCTTGACTTAGCAGTGTTTTGCCTCAGTTGATGTGTATATTCTTGCATATCAACTATTCCAGAATTGACTTTCCCAATCCCTCTTCCTCTACCTCAACCACTCGCCCATCAACACATAACCTCATGTCAATAGCAAACAAAAGTGTTAGAAGCTCAATTAGCAAAATGACTCATTCTCAGAAAAGTGCCTTGCCAAGGTCCTATTAGCTCGCGACGTTCAGAAAAGAAAAGAAAAGAAAAAAAAAAAAAACGCAACAAGCCAAAGATAATCCACTCCATGGAAAAGCCCAGTTTCAAGTAGCCACGGTCCAATGACTTATATAAATACCCTATTGCAGGACTCCCGTTACCATAGTTTCGCCTGTAGCCAAGTGGTCTAAGCGCATGGAATTAGCTTAAACCGACCTAACCCAATGGTCAGTGGTTCGCATCCCGAAGGAGATTCATCTGAACCGCCTACTTTTATTTAATTTTTTGGTTGTTGTGTGGGATTGCTTTTTTTTTTTTTTTTTTTTGCTCTATTGTAAACATACTTCTGTTGTGTTTTTGTTCTGTTTTTCTCTGTCAAGCGTCTTTGAGCATTTGGAAAAGCACTGTATGAATTAAATGTGTTATTGTTATTATTATCATCATCATCATCTTGAGTTATAAATGTATTCCCTCAGTTTATTGTGTATATTTTGCATATAAACTATTCCAGGACTGACTTTCCCCAATCCCAATCCCTCAAACACTCACCTATCAACCTAACCAAGGGCATACGTCTAACATCTAGCACTTTTCTGTGTGTCTATTGTCCCGGGCATTCTTTACTCTAGAGAACCAGGGGCACAGGACTTTTAAAAAAGCGCACAGGGGGTTTTAACTCGGGGGGTGTGCTTAAGTGTGGGTGCACGGGGTCGGAGGGTGAGCCGGGTTAGGGGGTGAGCTCCAGAGGTGGTTCCAGGGGGGTCACTTGACCCCAACTTTTACCCAGAGAAGGTGACGTTATTCCAGGGTAAAGTTAGCCAATGTATGCCCTGGAAGTCATCTTCCTTCAAATCACCCTCATGTTCCCCAGTGTGTCCCTGTTGCTTCCGCTAACTCTGACCCAGAGTCCCATGTACTTGTATAGGGGCATTTCCCCAACCTTAACCCAGAGCAAGTGACCTCAAACCTGGGTAAAGTCAGACCATGTGTGCCCTGGAAGTCATCTTCTGCCAAATGACCGCTAAGTTCCCAAGTGTCCCTGGTACTTTGCTAGTGGCACCTCTTTGGCCAATGCAGTTGGAGAGGGTCATTTCCCCAACTTGTACCCAGAGAACGTGACCCCAAACCTGGGTACATTTAGACCATGTGTGCCCTGGAAGTCATCTTCCTTCAAATCATCCTCATGTTCCCCAGTGTCCCTGTTGCTTCCCCTAACACTGACTCAGAGCCCCATGCACTTTGATAGGGGCATTTCCCCAACCGTAACCCAGAGAAAGTGACCTCAAACCTGGGTAAGGTCAGACCATGTGTGCCCTGGAAGTCATCTTCCGCCAAATGGCCGCAAAGTTCCCAAGTGTCCCTGGTACTTTGCTAGTGGGACTTCTTTGTCCAATGCAGTTGGAGAGGGTCGTTTCCCCAACGTGTACCCAGAGAACGTGACCTTAAACCTGGGTAAAGTGTGACAAAGTATGCCCTGTAAGTCATCTTCCCCCAAATGACCGTTGACCTGAGCATCAGAGGATAGGGATCAAAGCATATAACCTTGAGATCACTGCATAGAATCAGAGCAAGATTTACCTCATTCATTCTTTATTAGAACCTGAGGATCAGATCATAGAACCTTGAGATCAAAGCCTAGAACCCCTGATGTCAGAGCATGCAACTTAGTCTTAGGAATGTGTCTCTTTCTTTTATTTTCACAAATGTACAAGGCTCAGCCAAACGGCAAAGCCTGTCAAAAATAGGTTCAACTCATTGGTGTTCCTCTCCACGGAAGTCTTTAGTAAAAGGCGAAAGACTTGTGCGTTTTGAAGAGAAACCAAAGTAAGTATTGCCCTCTTGTCAAGAGCAGCAGGTCATGTAGTCGTCCCAGTCAAATGTCTCACGGTGCTCCTCGGTTGATGTGCCGTGTTCAAAATAACAGGACGCAGCCCATTACCGTGGCCATTTTTTAAAGAGGGCACTCCCCCACATTTTAAAGAGAGCAACAGTGCCCATTGGACAGTTGTTGTCCCTTCCATTAGAGGGGCATCAGTAACAGGTACACAGGCCCTTTGACACATGTCCTGAAGACCGACAGCGACTGAGACTTGTATCGTTGATGACAGAATCAAAGTCAACAACAGACTGCTCCATTGGATTGGTGTTCTGTTGTCCACAAGGCATTTGAAGGGTGCACCGTTCCCAGCAATACTGCAATACCGGGTCAATGCGTGGAGTGAACGGAGCAAGCCCCTTTTTCATCTCCCAAGGCTAAAAATCTGCTTAATAAGATATCCTCATATAGAGGACATATCAGATATTAAACTGATAAGAACAGATACTACACTTGATCTTAGCCAAAAGGCCGAGAAGCGATGTGCACAAAGAGTTTGCCTCCTGACCCACCCTCCTGGGACCCTTCTCACTGGTCATGGTGCAGTTTTTTCACTTAGGCAGAGCAGTGGCAGCTGCTGAGCACACCCACCCCAGCCCTCCACGGTCGGGCACCTTAGTCTAGTTAAGTAAAGATGTATCTCTCTCTTTCTTTCTTTCTTTCTCTCTTTCTCTCTTTCTTTAGAACCTGAGGATCAGAGCATATCACCTTGAGATAGACTCATTTGAACCATCTTGACTTAGCAGTGTTTTGCCTCAGTTGATGTGTATATTCTTGCATATCAACTATTCCAGAATTGACTTTCCCAATCCCTCTTCCTCTACCTCAACCACTCGCCCATCAACACATAACCTCATGTCAATAGCAAACAAAAGTGTTAGAAGCTCAATTAGCAAAATGACTCATTCTCAGAAAAGTGCCTTGCCAAGGTCCTATTAGCTCGCGACGTTCAGAAAAGAAAAGAAAAGAAAAAAAAAAAAAACGCAACAAGCCAAAGATAATCCACTCCATGGAAAAGCCCAGTTTCAAGTAGCCACGGTCCAATGACTTATATAAATACCCTATTGCAGGACTCCCGTTACCATAGTTTCGCCTGTAGCCAAGTGGTCTAAGCGCATGGAATTAGCTTAAACCGACCTAACCCAATGGTCAGTGGTTCGCATCCCGAAGGAGATTCATCTGAACCGCCTACTTTTATTTAATTTTTTGGTTGTTGTGTGGGATTGCTTTTTTTTTTTTTTTTTTGCTCTATTGTAAACATACTTCTGTTGTGTTTTTGTTCTGTTTTTCTCTGTCAAGCGTCTTTGAGCATTTGGAAAAGCACTGTATGAATTAAATGTGTTATTGTTATTATTATCATCATCATCATCTTGAGTTATAAATGTATTCCCTCAGTTTATTGTGTATATTTTGCATATAAACTATTCCAGGACTGACTTTCCCCAATCCCAATCCCTCAAACACTCACCTATCAACCTAACCAAGGGCATACGTCTAACATCTAGCACTTTTCTGTGTGTCTATTGTCCCGGGCATTCTTTACTCTAGAGAACCAGGGGCACAGGACTTTTAAAAAAGCGCACAGGGGGTTTTAACTCGGGGGGTGTGCTTAAGTGTGGGTGCACGGGGTCGGAGGGTGAGCCGGGTTAGGGGGTGAGCTCCAGAGGTGGTTCCAGGGGGGTCACTTGACCCCAACTTTTACCCAGAGAAGGTGACGTTATTCCAGGGTAAAGTTAGCCAATGTATGCCCTGGAAGTCATCTTCCTTCAAATCACCCTCATGTTCCCCAGTGTGTCCCTGTTGCTTCCGCTAACTCTGACCCAGAGTCCCATGTACTTGTATAGGGGCATTTCCCCAACCTTAACCCAGAGCAAGTGACCTCAAACCTGGGTAAAGTCAGACCATGTGTGCCCTGGAAGTCATCTTCTGCCAAATGACCGCTAAGTTCCCAAGTGTCCCTGGTACTTTGCTAGTGGCACCTCTTTGGCCAATGCAGTTGGAGAGGGTCATTTCCCCAACTTGTACCCAGAGAACGTGACCCCAAACCTGGGTACATTTAGACCATGTGTGCCCTGGAAGTCATCTTCCTTCAAATCATCCTCATGTTCCCCAGTGTCCCTGTTGCTTCCCCTAACACTGACTCAGAGCCCCATGCACTTTGATAGGGGCATTTCCCCAACCGTAACCCAGAGAAAGTGACCTCAAACCTGGGTAAGGTCAGACCATGTGTGCCCTGGAAGTCATCTTCCGCCAAATGGCCGCAAAGTTCCCAAGTGTCCCTGGTACTTTGCTAGTGGGACTTCTTTGTCCAATGCAGTTGGAGAGGGTCGTTTCCCCAACGTGTACCCAGAGAACGTGACCTTAAACCTGGGTAAAGTGTGACAAAGTATGCCCTGTAAGTCATCTTCCCCCAAATGACCGTTGACCTGAGCATCAGAGGATAGGGATCAAAGCATATAACCTTGAGATCACTGCATAGAATCAGAGCAAGATTTACCTCATTCATTCTTTATTAGAACCTGAGGATCAGATCATAGAACCTTGAGATCAAAGCCTAGAACCCCTGATGTCAGAGCATGCAACTTAGTCTTAGGAATGTGTCTCTTTCTTTTATTTTCACAAATGTACAAGGCTCAGCCAAACGGCAAAGCCTGTCAAAAATAGGTTCAACTCATTGGTGTTCCTCTCCACGGAAGTCTTTAGTAAAAGGCGAAAGACTTGTGCGTTTTGAAGAGAAACCAAAGTAAGTATTGCCCTCTTGTCAAGAGCAGCAGGTCATGTAGTCGTCCCAGTCAAATGTCTCACGGTGCTCCTCGGTTGATGTGCCGTGTTCAAAATAACAGGACGCAGCCCATTACCGTGGCCATTTTTTAAAGAGGGCACTCCCCCACATTTTAAAGAGAGCAACAGTGCCCATTGGACAGTTGTTGTCCCTTCCATTAGAGGGGCATCAGTAACAGGTACACAGGCCCTTTGTTTGACACATGTCCTGAAGACCGACAGCGACTGAGACTTGTATCGTTGATGACAGAATCAAAGTCAACAACAGACTGCTCCATTGGATTGGTGTTCTGTTGTCCACAAGGCATTTGAAGGGTGCACCGTTCCCAGCAATACTGCAATACCGGGTCAATGCGTGGAGTGAACGGAGCAAGCCCCTTTTTCATCTCCCAAGGCTAAAAATCTGCTTAATAAGATATCCTCATATAGAGGACATATCAGATATTAAACTGATAAGAACAGATACTACACTTGATCTTAGCCAAAAGGCCGAGAAGCGATGTGCACAAAGAGTTTGCCTCCTGACCCACCCTCCTGGGACCCTTCTCACTGGTCATGGTGCAGTTTTTTCACTTAGGCAGAGCAGTGGCAGCTGCTGAGCACACCCACCCCAGCCCTCCACGGTCGGGCACCTTAGTCTAGTTAAGTAAAGATGTATCTCTCTCTTTCTTTCTTTCTTTCTCTCTTTCTCTCTTTCTTTAGAACCTGAGGATCAGAGCATATCACCTTGAGATAGACTCATTTGAACCATCTTGACTTAGCAGTGTTTTGCCTCAGTTGATGTGTATATTCTTGCATATCAACTATTCCAGAATTGACTTTCCCAATCCCTCTTCCTCTACCTCAACCACTCGCCCATCAACACATAACCTCATGTCAATAGCAAACAAAAGTGTTAGAAGCTCAATTAGCAAAATGACTCATTCTCAGAAAAGTGCCTTGCCAAGGTCCTATTAGCTCGCGACGTTCAGAAAAGAAAAGAAAAGAAAAAAAAAAAAAACGCAACAAGCCAAAGATAATCCACTCCATGGAAAAGCCCAGTTTCAAGTAGCCACGGTCCAATGACTTATATAAATACCCTATTGCAGGACTCCCGTTACCATAGTTTCGCCTGTAGCCAAGTGGTCTAAGCGCATGGAATTAGCTTAAACCGACCTAACCCAATGGTCAGTGGTTCGCATCCCGAAGGAGATTCATCTGAACCGCCTACTTTTATTTAATTTTTTGGTTGTTGTGTGGGATTGCTTTTTTTTTTTTTTTTTTTGCTCTATTGTAAACATACTTCTGTTGTGTTTTTGTTCTGTTTTTCTCTGTCAAGCGTCTTTGAGCATTTGGAAAAGCACTGTATGAATTAAATGTGTTATTGTTATTATTATCATCATCATCATCTTGAGTTATAAATGTATTCCCTCAGTTTATTGTGTATATTTTGCATATAAACTATTCCAGGACTGACTTTCCCCAATCCCAATCCCTCAAACACTCACCTATCAACCTAACCAAGGGCATACGTCTAACATCTAGCACTTTTCTGTGTGTCTATTGTCCCGGGCATTCTTTACTCTAGAGAACCAGGGGCACAGGACTTTTAAAAAAGCGCACAGGGGGTTTTAACTCGGGGGGTGTGCTTAAGTGTGGGTGCACGGGGTCGGAGGGTGAGCCGGGTTAGGGGGTGAGCTCCAGAGGTGGTTCCAGGGGGGTCACTTGACCCCAACTTTTACCCAGAGAAGGTGACGTTATTCCAGGGTAAAGTTAGCCAATGTATGCCCTGGAAGTCATCTTCCTTCAAATCACCCTCATGTTCCCCAGTGTGTCCCTGTTGCTTCCGCTAACTCTGACCCAGAGTCCCATGTACTTGTATAGGGGCATTTCCCCAACCTTAACCCAGAGCAAGTGACCTCAAACCTGGGTAAAGTCAGACCATGTGTGCCCTGGAAGTCATCTTCTGCCAAATGACCGCTAAGTTCCCAAGTGTCCCTGGTACTTTGCTAGTGGCACCTCTTTGGCCAATGCAGTTGGAGAGGGTCATTTCCCCAACTTGTACCCAGAGAACGTGACCCCAAACCTGGGTACATTTAGACCATGTGTGCCCTGGAAGTCATCTTCCTTCAAATCATCCTCATGTTCCCCAGTGTCCCTGTTGCTTCCCCTAACACTGACTCAGAGCCCCATGCACTTTGATAGGGGCATTTCCCCAACCGTAACCCAGAGAAAGTGACCTCAAACCTGGGTAAGGTCAGACCATGTGTGCCCTGGAAGTCATCTTCCGCCAAATGGCCGCAAAGTTCCCAAGTGTCCCTGGTACTTTGCTAGTGGGACTTCTTTGTCCAATGCAGTTGGAGAGGGTCGTTTCCCCAACGTGTACCCAGAGAACGTGACCTTAAACCTGGGTAAAGTGTGACAAAGTATGCCCTGTAAGTCATCTTCCCCCAAATGACCGTTGACCTGAGCATCAGAGGATAGGGATCAAAGCATATAACCTTGAGATCACTGCATAGAATCAGAGCAAGATTTACCTCATTCATTCTTTATTAGAACCTGAGGATCAGATCATAGAACCTTGAGATCAAAGCCTAGAACCCCTGATGTCAGAGCATGCAACTTAGTCTTAGGAATGTGTCTCTTTCTTTTATTTTCACAAATGTACAAGGCTCAGCCAAACGGCAAAGCCTGTCAAAAATAGGTTCAACTCATTGGTGTTCCTCTCCACGGAAGTCTTTAGTAAAAGGCGAAAGACTTGTGCGTTTTGAAGAGAAACCAAAGTAAGTATTGCCCTCTTGTCAAGAGCAGCAGGTCATGTAGTCGTCCCAGTCAAATGTCTCACGGTGCTCCTCGGTTGATGTGCCGTGTTCAAAATAACAGGACGCAGCCCATTACCGTGGCCATTTTTTAAAGAGGGCACTCCCCCACATTTTAAAGAGAGCAACAGTGCCCATTGGACAGTTGTTGTCCCTTCCATTAGAGGGGCATCAGTAACAGGTACACAGGCCCTTTGTTTGACACATGTCCTGAAGACCGACAGCGACTGAGACTTGTATCGTTGATGACAGAATCAAAGTCAACAACAGACTGCTCCATTGGATTGGTGTTCTGTTGTCCACAAGGCATTTGAAGGGTGCACCGTTCCCAGCAATACTGCAATACCGGGTCAATGCGTGGAGTGAACGGAGCAAGCCCCTTTTTCATCTCCCAAGGCTAAAAATCTGCTTAATAAGATATCCTCATATAGAGGACATATCAGATATTAAACTGATAAGAACAGATACTACACTTGATCTTAGCCAAAAGGCCGAGAAGCGATGTGCACAAAGAGTTTGCCTCCTGACCCACCCTCCTGGGACCCTTCTCACTGGTCATGGTGCAGTTTTTTCACTTAGGCAGAGCAGTGGCAGCTGCTGAGCACACCCACCCCAGCCCTCCACGGTCGGGCACCTTAGTCTAGTTAAGTAAAGATGTATCTCTCTCTTTCTTTCTTTCTTTCTCTCTTTCTCTCTTTCTTTAGAACCTGAGGATCAGAGCATATCACCTTGAGATAGACTCATTTGAACCATCTTGACTTAGCAGTGTTTTGCCTCAGTTGATGTGTATATTCTTGCATATCAACTATTCCAGAATTGACTTTCCCAATCCCTCTTCCTCTACCTCAACCACTCGCCCATCAACACATAACCTCATGTCAATAGCAAACAAAAGTGTTAGAAGCTCAATTAGCAAAATGACTCATTCTCAGAAAAGTGCCTTGCCAAGGTCCTATTAGCTCGCGACGTTCAGAAAAGAAAAGAAAAGAAAAAAAAAAAAAACGCAACAAGCCAAAGATAATCCACTCCATGGAAAAGCCTAGTTTCAAGTAGCCACGGTCCAATGACTTATATAAATACCCTATTGCAGGACTCCCGTTACCATAGTTTCGCCTGTAGCCAAGTGGTCTAAGCGCATGGAATTAGCTTAAACCGACCTAACCCAATGGTCAGTGGTTCGCATCCCGAAGGAGATTCATCTGAACCGCCTACTTTTATTTAATTTTTTGGTTGTTGTGTGGGATTGCTTTTTTTTTTTTTTTTTTTGCTCTATTGTAAACATACTTCTGTTGTGTTTTTGTTCTGTTTTTCTCTGTCAAGCGTCTTTGAGCATTTGGAAAAGCACTGTATGAATTAAATGTGTTATTGTTATTATTATCATCATCATCATCTTGAGTTATAAATGTATTCCCTCAGTTTATTGTGTATATTTTGCATATAAACTATTCCAGGACTGACTTTCCCCAGTCCCAATCCCTCAAACACTCACCTATCAACCTAACCAAGGGCATACGTCTAACATCTAGCACTTTTCTGTGTGTCTATTGTCCCGGGCATTCTTTACTCTAGAGAACCAGGGGCACAGGACTTTTAAAAAAGCGCACAGGGGGTTTTAACTCGGGGGGTGTGCTTAAGTGTGGGTGCACGGGGTCGGAGGGTGAGCCGGGTTAGGGGGTGAGCTCCAGAGGTGGTTCCAGGGGGGTCACTTGACCCCAACTTTTACCCAGAGAAGGTGACGTTATTCCAGGGTAAAGTTAGCCAATGTATGCCCTGGAAGTCATCTTCCTTCAAATCACCCTCATGTTCCCCAGTGTGTCCCTGTTGCTTCCGCTAACTCTGACCCAGAGTCCCATGTACTTGTATAGGGGCATTTCCCCAACCTTAACCCAGAGCAAGTGACCTCAAACCTGGGTAAAGTCAGACCATGTGTGCCCTGGAAGTCATCTTCTGCCAAATGACCGCTAAGTTCCCAAGTGTCCCTGGTACTTTGCTAGTGGCACCTCTTTGGCCAATGCAGTTGGAGAGGGTCATTTCCCCAACTTGTACCCAGAGAACGTGACCCCAAACCTGGGTACATTTAGACCATGTGTGCCCTGGAAGTCATCTTCCTTCAAATCATCCTCATGTTCCCCAGTGTCCCTGTTGCTTCCCCTAACACTGACTCAGAGCCCCATGCACTTTGATAGGGGCATTTCCCCAACCGTAACCCAGAGAAAGTGACCTCAAACCTGGGTAAGGTCAGACCATGTGTGCCCTGGAAGTCATCTTCCGCCAAATGGCCGCAAAGTTCCCAAGTGTCCCTGGTACTTTGCTAGTGGGACTTCTTTGTCCAATGCAGTTGGAGAGGGTCGTTTCCCCAACGTGTACCCAGAGAACGTGACCTTAAACCTGGGTAAAGTGTGACAAAGTATGCCCTGTAAGTCATCTTCCCCCAAATGACCGTTGACCTGAGCATCAGAGGATAGGGATCAAAGCATATAACCTTGAGATCACTGCATAGAATCAGAGCAAGATTTACCTCATTCATTCTTTATTAGAACCTGAGGATCAGATCATAGAACCTTGAGATCAAAGCCTAGAACCCCTGATGTCAGAGCATGCAACTTAGTCTTAGGAATGTGTCTCTTTCTTTTATTTTCACAAATGTACAAGGCTCAGCCAAACGGCAAAGCCTGTCAAAAATAGGTTCAACTCATTGGTGTTCCTCTCCACGGAAGTCTTTAGTAAAAGGCGAAAGACTTGTGCGTTTTGAAGAGAAACCAAAGTAAGTATTGCCCTCTTGTCAAGAGCAGCAGGTCATGTAGTCGTCCCAGTCAAATGTCTCACGGTGCTCCTCGGTTGATGTGCCGTGTTCAAAATAACAGGACGCAGCCCATTACCGTGGCCATTTTTTAAAGAGGGCACTCCCCCACATTTTAAAGAGAGCAACAGTGCCCATTGGACAGTTGTTGTCCCTTCCATTAGAGGGGCATCAGTAACAGGTACACAGGCCCTTTGTTTGACACATGTCCTGAAGACCGACAGCGACTGAGACTTGTATCGTTGATGACAGAATCAAAGTCAACAACAGACTGCTCCATTGGATTGGTGTTCTGTTGTCCACAAGGCATTTGAAGGGTGCACCGTTCCCAGCAATACTGCAATACCGGGTCAATGCGTGGAGTGAACGGAGCAAGCCCCTTTTTCATCTCCCAAGGCTAAAAATCTGCTTAATAAGATATCCTCATATAGAGGACATATCAGATATTAAACTGATAAGAACAGATACTACACTTGATCTTAGCCAAAAGGCCGAGAAGCGATGTGCACAAAGAGTTTGCCTCCTGACCCACCCTCCTGGGACCCTTCTCACTGGTCATGGTGCAGTTTTTTCACTTAGGCAGAGCAGTGGCAGCTGCTGAGCACACCCACCCCAGCCCTCCACGGTCGGGCACCTTAGTCTAGTTAAGTAAAGATGTATCTCTCTCTTTCTTTCTTTCTTTCTCTCTTTCTCTCTTTCTTTAGAACCTGAGGATCAGAGCATATCACCTTGAGATAGACTCATTTGAACCATCTTGACTTAGCAGTGTTTTGCCTCAGTTGATGTGTATATTCTTGCATATCAACTATTCCAGAATTGACTTTCCCAATCCCTCTTCCTCTACCTCAACCACTCGCCCATCAACACATAACCTCATGTCAATAGCAAACAAAAGTGTTAGAAGCTCAATTAGCAAAATGACTCATTCTCAGAAAAGTGCCTTGCCAAGGTCCTATTAGCTCGCGACGTTCAGAAAAGAAAAGAAAAGAAAAAAAAAAAAAACGCAACAAGCCAAAGATAATCCACTCCATGGAAAAGCCCAGTTTCAAGTAGCCACGGTCCAATGACTTATATAAATACCCTATTGCAGGACTCCCGTTACCATAGTTTCGCCTGTAGCCAAGTGGTCTAAGCGCATGGAATTAGCTTAAACCGACCTAACCCAATGGTCAGTGGTTCGCATCCCGAAGGAGATTCATCTGAACCGCCTACTTTTATTTAATTTTTTGGTTGTTGTGTGGGATTGCTTTTTTTTTTTTTTTTTTTGCTCTATTGTAAACATACTTCTGTTGTGTTTTTGTTCTGTTTTTCTCTGTCAAGCGTCTTTGAGCATTTGGAAAAGCACTGTATGAATTAAATGTGTTATTGTTATTATTATCATCATCATCATCTTGAGTTATAAATGTATTCCCTCAGTTTATTGTGTATATTTTGCATATAAACTATTCCAGGACTGACTTTCCCCAGTCCCAATCCCTCAAACACTCACCTATCAACCTAACCAAGGGCATACGTCTAACATCTAGCACTTTTCTGTGTGTCTATTGTCCCGGGCATTCTTTACTCTAGAGAACCAGGGGCACAGGACTTTTAAAAAAGCGCACAGGGGGTTTTAACTCGGGGGGTGTGCTTAAGTGTGGGTGCACGGGGTCGGAGGGTGAGCCGGGTTAGGGGGTGAGCTCCAGAGGTGGTTCCAGGGGGGTCACTTGACCCCAACTTTTACCCAGAGAAGGTGACGTTATTCCAGGGTAAAGTTAGCCAATGTATGCCCTGGAAGTCATCTTCCTTCAAATCACCCTCATGTTCCCCAGTGTGTCCCTGTTGCTTCCGCTAACTCTGACCCAGAGTCCCATGTACTTGTATAGGGGCATTTCCCCAACCTTAACCCAGAGCAAGTGACCTCAAACCTGGGTAAAGTCAGACCATGTGTGCCCTGGAAGTCATCTTCTGCCAAATGACCGCTAAGTTCCCAAGTGTCCCTGGTACTTTGCTAGTGGCACCTCTTTGGCCAATGCAGTTGGAGAGGGTCATTTCCCCAACTTGTACCCAGAGAACGTGACCCCAAACCTGGGTACATTTAGACCATGTGTGCCCTGGAAGTCATCTTCCTTCAAATCATCCTCATGTTCCCCAGTGTCCCTGTTGCTTCCCCTAACACTGACTCAGAGCCCCATGCACTTTGATAGGGGCATTTCCCCAACCGTAACCCAGAGAAAGTGACCTCAAACCTGGGTAAGGTCAGACCATGTGTGCCCTGGAAGTCATCTTCCGCCAAATGGCCGCAAAGTTCCCAAGTGTCCCTGGTACTTCGCTAGTGGGACTTCTTTGTCCAATGCAGTTGGAGAGGGTCGTTTCCCCAACGTGTACCCAGAGAACGTGACCTTAAACCTGGGTAAAGTGTGACAAAGTATGCCCTGTAAGTCATCTTCCCCCAAATGACCGTTGACCTGAGCATCAGAGGATAGGGATCAAAGCATATAACCTTGAGATCACTGCATAGAATCAGAGCAAGATTTACCTCATTCATTCTTTATTAGAACCTGAGGATCAGATCATAGAACCTTGAGATCAAAGCCTAGAACCCCTGATGTCAGAGCATGCAACTTAGTCTTAGGAATGTGTCTCTTTCTTTTATTTTCACAAATGTACAAGGCTCAGCCAAACGGCAAAGCCTGTCAAAAATAGGTTCAACTCATTGGTGTTCCTCTCCACGGAAGTCTTTAGTAAAAGGCGAAAGACTTGTGCGTTTTGAAGAGAAACCAAAGTAAGTATTGCCCTCTTGTCAAGAGCAGCAGGTCATGTAGTCGTCCCAGTCAAATGTCTCACGGTGCTCCTCGGTTGATGTGCCGTGTTCAAAATAACAGGACGCAGCCCATTACCGTGGCCATTTTTTAAAGAGGGCACTCCCCCACATTTTAAAGAGAGCAACAGTGCCCATTGGACAGTTGTTGTCCCTTCCATTAGAGGGGCATCAGTAACAGGTACACAGGCCCTTTGTTTGACACATGTCCTGAAGACCGACAGCGACTGAGACTTGTATCGTTGATGACAGAATCAAAGTCAACAACAGACTGCTCCATTGGATTGGTGTTCTGTTGTCCACAAGGCATTTGAAGGGTGCACCGTTCCCAGCAATACTGCAATACCGGGTCAATGCGTGGAGTGAACGGAGCAAGCCCCTTTTTCATCTCCCAAGGCTAAAAATCTGCTTAATAAGATATCCTCATATAGAGGACATATCAGATATTAAACTGATAAGAACAGATACTACACTTGATCTTAGCCAAAAGACCGAGAAGCGATGTGCACAAAGAGTTTGCCTCCTGACCCACCCTCCTGGGACCCTTCTCACTGGTCATGGTGCAGTTTTTTCACTTAGGCAGAGCAGTGGCAGCTGCTGAGCACACCCACCCCAGCCCTCCACGGTCGGGCACCTTAGTCTAGTTAAGTAAAGATGTATCTCTCTCTTTCTTTCTTTCTTTCTCTCTTTCTCTCTTTCTTTAGAACCTGAGGATCAGAGCATATCACCTTGAGATAGACTCATTTGAACCATCTTGACTTAGCAGTGTTTTGCCTCAGTTGATGTGTATATTCTTGCATATCAACTATTCCAGAATTGACTTTCCCAATCCCTCTTCCTCTACCTCAACCACTCGCCCATCAACACATAACCTCATGTCAATAGCAAACAAAAGTGTTAGAAGCTCAATTAGCAAAATGACTCATTCTCAGAAAAGTGCCTTGCCAAGGTCCTATTAGCTCGCGACGTTCAGAAAAGAAAAGAAAAGAAAAAAAAAAAAAACGCAACAAGCCAAAGATAATCCACTCCATGGAAAAGCCCAGTTTCAAGTAGCCACGGTCCAATGACTTATATAAATACCCTATTGCAGGACTCCCGTTACCATAGTTTCGCCTGTAGCCAAGTGGTCTAAGCGCATGGAATTAGCTTAAACCGACCTAACCCAATGGTCAGTGGTTCGCATCCCGAAGGAGATTCATCTGAACCGCCTACTTTTATTTAATTTTTTGGTTGTTGTGTGGGATTGCTTTTTTTTTTTTTTTTTTTTGCTCTATTGTAAACATACTTCTGTTGTGTTTTTGTTCTGTTTTTCTCTGTCAAGCGTCTTTGAGCATTTGGAAAAGCACTGTATGAATTAAATGTGTTATTGTTATTATTATCATCATCATCATCTTGAGTTATAAATGTATTCCCTCAGTTTATTGTGTATATTTTGCATATAAACTATTCCAGGACTGACTTTCCCCAGTCCCAATCCCTCAAACACTCACCTATCAACCTAACCAAGGGCATACGTCTAACATCTAGCACTTTTCTGTGTGTCTATTGTCCCGGGCATTCTTTACTCTAGAGAACCAGGGGCACAGGACTTTTAAAAAAGCGCACAGGGGGTTTTAACTCGGGGGGTGTGCTTAAGTGTGGGTGCACGGGGTCGGAGGGTGAGCCGGGTTAGGGGGTGAGCTCCAGAGGTGGTTCCAGGGGGGTCACTTGACCCCAACTTTTACCCAGAGAAGGTGACGTTATTCCAGGGTAAAGTTAGCCAATGTATGCCCTGGAAGTCATCTTCCTTCAAATCACCCTCATGTTCCCCAGTGTGTCCCTGTTGCTTCCGCTAACTCTGACCCAGAGTCCCATGTACTTGTATAGGGGCATTTCCCCAACCTTAACCCAGAGCAAGTGACCTCAAACCTGGGTAAAGTCAGACCATGTGTGCCCTGGAAGTCATCTTCTGCCAAATGACCGCTAAGTTCCCAAGTGTCCCTGGTACTTTGCTAGTGGCACCTCTTTGGCCAATGCAGTTGGAGAGGGTCATTTCCCCAACTTGTACCCAGAGAACGTGACCCCAAACCTGGGTACATTTAGACCATGTGTGCCCTGGAAGTCATCTTCCTTCAAATCATCCTCATGTTCCCCAGTGTCCCTGTTGCTTCCCCTAACACTGACTCAGAGCCCCATGCACTTTGATAGGGGCATTTCCCCAACCGTAACCCAGAGAAAGTGACCTCAAACCTGGGTAAGGTCAGACCATGTGTGCCCTGGAAGTCATCTTCCGCCAAATGGCCGCAAAGTTCCCAAGTGTCCCTGGTACTTTGCTAGTGGGACTTCTTTGTCCAATGCAGTTGGAGAGGGTCGTTTCCCCAACGTGTACCCAGAGAACGTGACCTTAAACCTGGGTAAAGTGTGACAAAGTATGCCCTGTAAGTCATCTTCCCCCAAATGACCGTTGACCTGAGCATCAGAGGATAGGGATCAAAGCATATAACCTTGAGATCACTGCATAGAATCAGAGCAAGATTTACCTCATTCATTCTTTATTAGAACCTGAGGATCAGATCATAGAACCTTGAGATCAAAGCCTAGAACCCCTGATGTCAGAGCATGCAACTTAGTCTTAGGAATGTGTCTCTTTCTTTTATTTTCACAAATGTACAAGGCTCAGCCAAACGGCAAAGCCTGTCAAAAATAGGTTCAACTCATTGGTGTTCCTCTCCACGGAAGTCTTTAGTAAAAGGCGAAAGACTTGTGCGTTTTGAAGAGAAACCAAAGTAAGTATTGCCCTCTTGTCAAGAGCAGCAGGTCATGTAGTCGTCCCAGTCAAATGTCTCACGGTGCTCCTCGGTTGATGTGCCGTGTTCAAAATAACAGGACGCAGCCCATTACCGTGGCCATTTTTTAAAGAGGGCACTCCCCCACATTTTAAAGAGAGCAACAGTGCCCATTGGACAGTTGTTGTCCCTTCCATTAGAGGGGCATCAGTAACAGGTACACAGGCCCTTTGTTTGACACATGTCCTGAAGACCGACAGCGACTGAGACTTGTATCGTTGATGACAGAATCAAAGTCAACAACAGACTGCTCCATTGGATTGGTGTTCTGTTGTCCACAAGGCATTTGAAGGGTGCACCGTTCCCAGCAATACTGCAATACCGGGTCAATGCGTGGAGTGAACGGAGCAAGCCCCTTTTTCATCTCCCAAGGCTAAAAATCTGCTTAATAAGATATCCTCATATAGAGGACATATCAGATATTAAACTGATAAGAACAGATACTACACTTGATCTTAGCCAAAAGGCCGAGAAGCGATGTGCACAAAGAGTTTGCCTCCTGACCCACCCTCCTGGGACCCTTCTCACTGGTCATGGTGCAGTTTTTTCACTTAGGCAGAGCAGTGGCAGCTGCTGAGCACACCCACCCCAGCCCTCCACGGTCGGGCACCTTAGTCTAGTTAAGTAAAGATGTATCTCTCTCTTTCTTTCTTTCTTTCTCTCTTTCTCTCTTTCTTTAGAACCTGAGGATCAGAGCATATCACCTTGAGATAGACTCATTTGAACCATCTTGACTTAGCAGTGTTTTGCCTCAGTTGATGTGTATATTCTTGCATATCAACTATTCCAGAATTGACTTTCCCAATCCCTCTTCCTCTACCTCAACCACTCGCCCATCAACACATAACCTCATGTCAATAGCAAACAAAAGTGTTAGAAGCTCAATTAGCAAAATGACTCATTCTCAGAAAAGTGCCTTGCCAAGGTCCTATTAGCTCGCGACGTTCAGAAAAGAAAAGAAAAGAAAAAAAAAAAAAACGCAACAAGCCAAAGATAATCCACTCCATGGAAAAGCCCAGTTTCAAGTAGCCACGGTCCAATGACTTATATAAATACCCTATTGCAGGACTCCCGTTACCATAGTTTCGCCTGTAGCCAAGTGGTCTAAGCGCATGGAATTAGCTTAAACCGACCTAACCCAATGGTCAGTGGTTCGCATCCCGAAGGAGACTCATCTGAACCGCCTACTTTTATTTAATTTTTTGGTTGTTGTGTGGGATTGCTTTTTTTTTTTTTTTTTTTTGCTCTATTGTAAACATACTTCTGTTGTGTTTTTGTTCTGTTTTTCTCTGTCAAGCGTCTTTGAGCATTTGGAAAAGCACTGTATGAATTAAATGTGTTATTGTTATTATTATCATCATCATCATCTTGAGTTATAAATGTATTCCCTCAGTTTATTGTGTATATTTTGCATATAAACTATTCCAGGACTGACTTTCCCCAGTCCCAATCCCTCAAACACTCACCTATCAACCTAACCAAGGGCATACGTCTAACATCTAGCACTTTTCTGTGTGTCTATTGTCCCGGGCATTCTTTACTCTAGAGAACCAGGGGCACAGGACTTTTAAAAAAGCGCACAGGGGGTTTTAACTCGGGGGGTGTGCTTAAGTGTGGGTGCACGGGGTCGGAGGGTGAGCCGGGTTAGGGGGTGAGCTCCAGAGGTGGTTCCAGGGGGGTCACTTGACCCCAACTTTTACCCAGAGAAGGTGACGTTATTCCAGGGTAAAGTTAGCCAATGTATGCCCTGGAAGTCATCTTCCTTCAAATCACCCTCATGTTCCCCAGTGTGTCCCTGTTGCTTCCGCTAACTCTGACCCAGAGTCCCATGTACTTGTATAGGGGCATTTCCCCAACCTTAACCCAGAGCAAGTGACCTCAAACCTGGGTAAAGTCAGACCATGTGTGCCCTGGAAGTCATCTTCTGCCAAATGACCGCTAAGTTCCCAAGTGTCCCTGGTACTTTGCTAGTGGCACCTCTTTGGCCAATGCAGTTGGAGAGGGTCATTTCCCCAACTTGTACCCAGAGAACGTGACCCCAAACCTGGGTACATTTAGACCATGTGTGCCCTGGAAGTCATCTTCCTTCAAATCATCCTCATGTTCCCCAGTGTCCCTGTTGCTTCCCCTAACACTGACTCAGAGCCCCATGCACTTTGATAGGGGCATTTCCCCAACCGTAACCCAGAGAAAGTGACCTCAAACCTGGGTAAGGTCAGACCATGTGTGCCCTGGAAGTCATCTTCCGCCAAATGGCCGCAAAGTTCCCAAGTGTCCCTGGTACTTTGCTAGTGGGACTTCTTTGTCCAATGCAGTTGGAGAGGGTCGTTTCCCCAACGTGTACCCAGAGAACGTGACCTTAAACCTGGGTAAAGTGTGACAAAGTATGCCCTGTAAGTCATCTTCCCCCAAATGACCGTTGACCTGAGCATCAGAGGATAGGGATCAAAGCATATAACCTTGAGATCACTGCATAGAATCAGAGCAAGATTTACCTCATTCATTCTTTATTAGAACCTGAGGATCAGATCATAGAACCTTGAGATCAAAGCCTAGAACCCCTGATGTCAGAGCATGCAACTTAGTCTTAGGAATGTGTCTCTTTCTTTTATTTTCACAAATGTACAAGGCTCAGCCAAACGGCAAAGCCTGTCAAAAATAGGTTCAACTCATTGGTGTTCCTCTCCACGGAAGTCTTTAGTAAAAGGCGAAAGACTTGTGCGTTTTGAAGAGAAACCAAAGTAAGTATTGCCCTCTTGTCAAGAGCAGCAGGTCATGTAGTCGTCCCAGTCAAATGTCTCACGGTGCTCCTCGGTTGATGTGCCGTGTTCAAAATAACAGGACGCAGCCCATTACCGTGGCCATTTTTTAAAGAGGGCACTCCCCCACATTTTAAAGAGAGCAACAGTGCCCATTGGACAGTTGTTGTCCCTTCCATTAGAGGGGCATCAGTAACAGGTACACAGGCCCTTTGTTTGACACATGTCCTGAAGACCGACAGCGACTGAGACTTGTATCGTTGATGACAGAATCAAAGTCAACAACAGACTGCTCCATTGGATTGGTGTTCTGTTGTCCACAAGGCATTTGAAGGGTGCACCGTTCCCAGCAATACTGCAATACCGGGTCAATGCGTGGAGTGAACGGAGCAAGCCCCTTTTTCATCTCCCAAGGCTAAAAATCTGCTTAATAAGATATCCTCATATAGAGGACATATCAGATATTAAACTGATAAGAACAGATACTACACTTGATCTTAGCCAAAAGGCCGAGAAGCGATGTGCACAAAGAGTTTGCCTCCTGACCCACCCTCCTGGGACCCTTCTCACTGGTCATGGTGCAGTTTTTTCACTTAGGCAGAGCAGTGGCAGCTGCTGAGCACACCCACCCCATTCCTCCACGGTCGGGCACCTTAGTCTAGTTAAGTAAAGATGTATCTCTCTCTTTCTTTCTTTCTTTCTCTCTTTCTTTCTTTCTTTAGAACCTGAGGATCAGAGCATATCACCTTGAGATAGACTCATTTGAACCATCTTGACTTAGCAGTGTTTTGCCTCAGTTGATGTGTATATTCTTGCATATCAACTATTCCAGAATTGACTTTCCCAATCCCTCTTCCTCTACCTCAACCACTCGCCCATCAACACATAACCTCATGTCAATAGCAAACAAAAGTGTTAGAAGCTCAATTAGCAAAATGACTCATTCTCAGAAAAGTGCCTTGCCAAGGTCCTATTAGCTCGCGACGTTCAGAAAAGAAAAAAAAAAAAAAAAAAAAAAAACGCAACAAGCCAAAGATAATCCACTCCATGGAAAAGCCCAGTTTCAAGTAGCCACGGTCCAATGACTTATATAAATACCCTATTGCAGGACTCCCGTTACCATAGTTTCGCCTGTAGCCAAGTGGTCTAAGCGCATGGAATTAGCTTAAACCGACCTAACCCAATGGTCAGTGGTTCGCATCCCGAAGGAGACTCATCTGAACCGCCTACTTTTATTTAATTTTTTGGTTGTTGTGTGGGATTGCTTTTTTTTTTTTTTTTTTTGCTCTATTGTAAACATACTTCTGTTGTGTTTTTGTTCTGTTTTTCTCTGTCAAGCGTCTTTGAGCATTTGGAAAAGCACTGTATGAATTAAATGTGTTATTGTTATTATTATCATCATCATCATCTTGAGTTATAAATGTATTCCCTCAGTTTATTGTGTATATTTTGCATATAAACTATTCCAGGACTGACTTTCCCCAATCCCAATCCCTCAAACACTCACCTATCAACCTAACCAAGGGCATACGTCTAACATCTAGCACTTTTCTGTGTGTCTATTGTCCCGGGCATTCTTTACTCTAGAGAACCAGGGGCACAGGACTTTTAAAAAAGCGCACAGGGGGTTTTAACTCGGGGGGTGTGCTTAAGTGTGGGTGCACGGGGTCGGAGGGTGAGCCGGGTTAGGGGGTGAGCTCCAGAGGTGGTTCCAGGGGGGTCACTTGACCCCAACTTTTACCCAGAGAAGGTGACGTTATTCCAGGGTAAAGTTAGCCAATGTATGCCCTGGAAGTCATCTTCCTTCAAATCACCCTCATGTTCCCCAGTGTGTCCCTGTTGCTTCCGCTAACTCTGACCCAGAGTCCCATGTACTTGTATAGGGGCATTTCCCCAACCTTAACCCAGAGCAAGTGACCTCAAACCTGGGTAAAGTCAGACCATGTGTGCCCTGGAAGTCATCTTCCGCCAAATGACCGCTAAGTTCCCAAGTGTCCCTGGTACTTTGCTAGTGGCACCTCTTTGGCCAATGCAGTTGGAGAGGGTCATTTCCCCAACTTGTACCCAGAGAACGTGACCCCAAACCTGGGTACATTTAGACCATGTGTGCCCTGGAAGTCATCTTCCTTCAAATCATCCTCATGTTCCCCAGTGTCCCTGTTGCTTCCCCTAACACTGACTCAGAGCCCCATGCACTTTGATAGGGGCATTTCCCCAACCTTAACCCAGAGAAAGTGACCTCAAACCTGGGTAAGGTCAGACCATGTGTGCCCTGGAAGTCATCTTCCGCCAAATGGCCGCAAAGTTCCCAAGTGTCCCTGGTACTTTGCTAGTGGCACCTCTTTGTCCAATGCAGTTGGAGAGGGTCATTTCCCCAACGTGTACCCAGAGAACGTGACCTTAAACCTGGGTAAAGTGTGACAAAGTATGCCCTGTAAGTCATCTTCCCCCAAATGACCGTTGACCTGAGCATCAGAGGATAGGGATCAAAGCATATAACCTTGAGATCACTGCATAGAATCAGAGCAAGATTTACCTCATTCATTCTTTATTAGAACCTGAGGATCAGATCATAGAACCTTGAGATCAAAGCCTAGAACCCCTGATGTCAGAGCATGCAACTTAGTCTTAGGAATGTGTCTCCTTCTTTTATTTTCACAAATGTACAAGGCTCAGCCAAACGGCAAAGCCTGTCAAAAATAGGTTCAACTCATTGGTGTTCCTCTCCACGGAAGTCTTTAGTAAAAGGCGAAAGACTTGTGCGTTTTGAAGAGAAACCAAAGTAAGTATTGCCCTCTTGTCAAGAGCAGCAGGTCATGTAGTCGTCCCAGTCAAATGTCTCACGGTGCTCCTCGGTTGATGTGCCGTGTTCAAAATAACAGGACGCAGCCCATTACCGTGGCCATTTTTTAAAGAGGGCACTCCCCCACATTTTAAAGAGAGCAACAGTGCCCATTGGACAGTTGTTGTCCCTTCCATTAGAGGGGCATCAGTAACAGGTACACAGGCCCTTTGTTTGACACATGTCCTGAAGACCGACAGCGACTGAGACTTGTATCGTTGATGACAGAATCAAAGTCAACAACAGACTGCTCCATTGGATTGGTGTTCTGTTGTCCACAAGGCATTTGAAGGGTGCACCGTTCCCAGCAATACTGCAATACCGGGTCAATGCGTGGAGTGAACGGAGCAAGCCCCTTTTTCATCTCCCAAGGCTAAAAATCTGCTTAATAAGATATCCTCATATAGAGGACATATCAGATATTAAACTGATAAGAACAGATACTACACTTGATCTTAGCCAAAAGGCCGAGAAGCGATGTGCACAAAGAGTTTGCCTCCTGACCCACCCTCCTGGGACCCTTCTCACTGGTCATGGTGCAGTTTTTTCACTTAGGCAGAGCAGTGGCAGCTGCTGAGCACACCCACCCCAGCCCTCCACGGTCGGGCACCTTAGTCTAGTTAAGTAAAGATGTATCTCTCTCTTTCTTTCTTTCTTTCTCTCTTTCTCTCTTTCTTTAGAACCTGAGGATCAGAGCATATCACCTTGAG